>NC_083238.1:30520174-30828356 GCF_032191835.1 Heteronotia binoei
TGTCATAGGGCTCCCCCACATTATTATATTTATTTTATTGCATCAATAACTCCAGTAGAATGCAAAACTCAGAACATTAAATATATTTACGTTGCGTCTTTCTGTTTCTAGTGTGCATTTAGAGATGAACCTGCCTATAGTTTTATTTCTCCAATCCACGAAATAACAGAAACTTAATCGACAGACTTATTGCTTCTAACTTGGCACAGGATTTATCTTGGGGAGAGCGATGAGGCTCTGAAAACAATGACTTGATATAGTGGAGTCAATACCTGATGCACATGACAAATAATGGCTAAGATCATCACTTACTGCTTTGTGCCTTTGACGTACTTACAGTGAGCTTCCAGTCTGCCAAGAAATAAAAAATAAATACTGCATGACTGTAAAACGTGTAATATTTTTTCAGGATACAATTATTCATCAGCTGCAGAAACGCTATGCAGACTTACAGATTTATACATACGTCGGAGATATCTTAATAGCCTTAAACCCTTTCCAAAATCTCAGCATATATTCTCCACAGGTAAGAATGTTAGAAACCTAATGATCAAATGATTCTATTGTGTGTTTTATTTTTTTTAAAAAAAAACATACCAAAGGGGTCCTATCTAAGGCTGCAATTTAAACTTCTGGTGACATCAGGGCTGGATCTAGGGGGGGGGGCAGAGGGGGGTGCTTGCCGTGGGTGCCACTGGAGGGGGGTGCCAAATTGAGTATGGAATCCATTCTATTCTATGGGCCCATTCTAGGGGCCCATAAGGGGGCGCCATTTTTAATTTTGCCACTCCCCCTCAAAAAACATGTAGATCCGGTCCTGGATGGCGTTCAGTCACAAATGGTGTTAAAGGGGAACCTGAATCCTCCTACAGTCAACTCAGAAAGCTGCAATATAAACAGCAACAAAATGCTGAGGAAAATTTGTTAAATTATCTAATATTGACAATATTTAATTATTTATTTATTTTTCTTGATTTATATTTCTCCTTCCTCTCTAGCAGGCTCAGGGCAGGTTACATCAAATATTAAAAGGCCAAAAAAAGTCCACTGAGCTTGAAAACAAACATACAAACTAGCTATATAAAATCAGTAGAATTTAATGTATAAAACTAAAAGTAATCCAGAATAAGGTAAAACAGGTATAAAATCATCACTGGATGCTCAAATTTCAAACAGAAGTCCAGATGCATTTTGACAACAAAGTCTTATACTGATTTCCCGTTAGTGTTGCTCCACCCCCCAGGCTCCTGTTTTTACCCTGGCGCAAGCAATCAATTTTCCACCAGTTTCTTCATCCTCAAAAGACAGCATCACAAAGCCACATGGGGAATTGAAGGGAGCTGTGTCTCAAAACTGCCAGTGGAGCAACTGGTGGAAAATTGATTGATTGCGCTAAGGGTAAACAGAAGCCTAGGGGCGGAGCAACGTTAGTGAGAAATCGGTATTTGTCAGTGGAGGTCAGCTGTATGATAGTTTTATACTACAAACTTAAAACTTCTGCTAAATCTACAACCAGTTTGTCCAGATTGCTGCGTGTATTTGTTTCAAACCATCTAGATTTTAGTCCTGTAGATTCTTACAGACCAAGAAGATTTTGGGTATAAGCTTTCAAGAATCAAAGCTGTCTTTGTGAGATACCAAGGAAGCTTTTACTCTTGGAAGTTTAAACCCCAAAAAACTTGCTGGTCTTTAAGGTGCTACTGGACTTGAATGTTCCACTGCAGACCAACATGGCTGTCCTCTGAAACTGTTTCAGATAAATTGGCTTTGCGATACCTTGTGTTAATGCAAGTTTTTGTTCTTACCCTCCACGTTTTTTGTCTGTTTCTCTGAAAAGTTTAGTTGTGTCAACATGTCCCTTAGGACTGCCAAGTCTGGCTTGTGACATTCTTTGAAATTTGTGAGCGGAGCTAGGGGAGGACAGAGTTTGAGGAGGGGAGGGGGCTCTGTGATTGCACAGAAAGCTGCCACTTCCTCTGGGGTAACTGATCTCTGTAGTCTGGAGATTATCTGTAATTCCAGGAAAACCCTAGGCCTTACCTGGAAGATGGCAGCCCTTCCTTGCCATGGAATCTGATCTTTCAGCCCCCCTTCCTTTATTAAACTATATCCCATTGTTAAGTGTACTTTTGTTGTTACTTTAGGAATTTTCATCCTGCCTTTCAGCTTAAGAGACTGCAGAGTAGGATTCATTCAAAATCAACAAAAAACATGCTAAGCAAAATCATATATGGAAGAGGTTCTGTGCAAGATATCTCATAATGTTTCTAGACTAAGCACACAGCCCCATAATCTGATGAAGTTGACTTTATTCATGAAAACTTATACCCAGGGCAATTTTATTGGTCTCAGGTGTTACTGGACTTGAATTTTGTTCTGCTCCAGCAGGACGGATCTACATGCTTTTTGAGGGGCGGGGGGATAAAATTAAAAAATGACACCTACTTCTGGGTCCATTCTATCTTATGGGCCCATAGAATAGAGTGGACTCCATACCCAATTTGGCGCCCCCCCCCTCTGTTGTCCTCCAGTATACATGTATCCGCATAGGGGTCTTTCACAGATTTGTTTACCGTGAGAAAATGGATGCTTTGATGGGTAGACTTTGTGACATTATACCCCACTGAGGTCCCTGTCCTCCCCAAGGTCCATCTCCAAGTCTCCAAGAGTTTTCCAACCTGGACCTGCAACCAGACCCCACCATATCTCCTGCCAGTGGCCATGCGGGGGGGGGGGGGGGGGCTAGCGACCCTAGTTTGGCACCTAAATCATGGGAGAAGCTCCATGTGAAATGACAGACACCCTCTGCGAGAGTTCAGATTGGCACTTTAATCTGTGATGATGCTAGTGAGACTAAAAGGAGCCACCAAAGGTTGCATTGTATTCTTTATAGAGGCCTCTTCCAGAGAAAAATGGGAGATGATTGCCCCTTAGGACCAGAACCCAAATATCTCTGGTCAGCAGTGGGCTTCCTGCCAATCTATGGGTTCCAGCAGATGTTTTGCCCTAGCAAATCTTGGTCTGGCCCTGAGCAGGAAATTCAAAGACGTGTTCATTTGCCTTCAAATTCTTGTAGATTTTTTTTTTATAATATTGTGGAATGCACATTGTGATTTGACAGATGCCTGTTCTCGTTTAGTTTTCGAAGCTTTATCATGGGGTGAAGCGTTCTACAAACCCACCTCACATATTTGCTTCTGCAGACGCTGCTTACCAAGGCATGGTCACTTCTAGCAAAGACCAGGTATTAAATCATTCTCTTCTTTTTTAATGTAACATTGGGCTGAATATGAAGGGGGAAGCGAGGTTATTGCTGTGCTGGCACTTCTGCAATGATGTGAGAGGAGGTCAGGGGGAGCAACAAGCTGTGTGGGGATGGTGTGTATGTACTGATATGGTCCCTGCCCACACTGCTTTTACCACTGTTGTAATGTGTAACATATATTTGCCATCAATTTGGTTGAGGCTCTCAGACTCCAGAGCAGGGGTGGCCAAACTGTGGTTCGGGAGCCACATGTGGCTCTTTCACACATATTGAAGCCCCCACCACCTCATTGGCCAACTTGGAGAAGGCATTTTTCTCTTTAAATGACTTCTCCAAATCAGGCCAGTCTGATGGCTTGGAGAATACATTTAAAGTTAAAGCTGCTTTCTCTCTACCTCTCTCTCTCCCACCTATTTTCTTTCCTTCTTCCCAGCTCTCAAACATCTAATGTTCATGTCTTGCGGCTCTCAAACATCTGACATTTATTCTAGGCAGCTCTTACATTGAGCAAGTTTGGCCACCCCTGCTCCAGAGCCATATGTGTGATGTACTTTTGTCTCCTACACAGGAGAACAGGTTCTGTCCCCTTTTACCTCCAGAATGCAGTGTTGAAGACTAAGGCCCATTATGCACTGACAGCTGACTCCAGAGAATCCCAGCAGTCAAGCCTTTAAGTTTGACTTCGGATTTGTGTGCCTGTTGTATGCACCATCCTTTCCTTCTCCATTGTAATTATTCTGTAGTCCGCGTATTTATTCTGCGGCAATCAAACCCTACAATTTTTGCATAATTGGAGTGGGAACATCACTTGTGACATGTGAGGGGTGGAATCCAAAGGGTTTTTAAAATTTATGCAATTTCCCTATTGCAGTTGTGCAATAGCATCCAGTAACTGCCTTCCAATTTATTCTCCTTGTTCAGTTCCATGAATGAAACTGACTAGAGAGGCTGCTAATCTCCCAGTGGTTTCTCTTCTGTGTCATCAGCCACCATTAAAAAAAGGGGAAGGAGTCCACCCAATGCTGGTCTTCCCCATCCCTTGGAAAACTGTTTTCAAAGCAGCAAATCTCCCCTTTCTTATATCTGAACTGTAGGCACATCGACTGGTGGAACATACGGAATATGCAAAAGGGGGGGGGGATCTAACGGGAGGTCTAGAACAGGAGGGGAATTGAAAGTTGGGAAACCAAGATGGGGGGTAAGCACAGCAAGGGCAGCTGATGATGCTAATCCAAGATGGGTGGGTGCCTAGAGGCATGGAAGTTGAGGATTTTAGGGTCCAAAGTGCAAAAGGGGGAAAGAAATTGTGTGTGCAAGCATGCCCACCACTGCCTTTCTGGCCATGCATTCAGTGTCTCCTCTTGAGGGCACAGATCTTAACTGCACACACACGCTACCCTAGCCACACCTTTGAAGTATTCCCCGCCAATGATTTTTTTTCTCCAGTGATTCAAGATTCGTTAGACCAAGCACACTTGTTACAAAATTTAAAAGATGGAAAACCTAAGCAATAGTGGAACTTGTACAGCAGTAAAGGGGGAAGAATCACTGTTTTGCTATAAGATGGCTACTTGAGAGTAAATACAGATTGAAGAATCTCCTATTTAAATAAACACACCCAGAAAGAAACTAACCGATAAGGACTGAGAGGAATGCCCTCAATGTGGGCAGAGGAGGGGTGGGGGAGAAAAATCCAGTGCAATCTGTATGTTTTTGAATTACCTTTGACTTAGAAGCAAAGCAAGGGGGGAAATCACCACAAAACCACTCTCAAAAGACCTGGGTGAACAGCAGACTGAAAGTGAACTGAATGTTGAAGGGAGGATAAACAATGCAGAATGGGAAAAAAAACCCAATGGACATGCACAGTGAAAGCAAGGGTAATGCAGAACAACAAAGAAAACCTGACAGACATGCACAGCAAGCAAGGCAAAACACCAGTGTATAATAGGCCTAAGTTGGAACTGGGACAGTGCCAGGAAGTATTGGGCTCTATGACTGTAAGTCACAGAAAATAAGAGCCATTAACTCTGCAATCATTCGTTTCCATGGTAAAATGTAGGATGAATGTAATGAGAACATAAATCCAATTATATGGCAATTATTTTGATAAAAACGGGATACAATGCTGCCGAAATCCAAAGTCTGTTTATTCAGAAAATATAGTCTTTGCATTACTATTTCATGTGAAGTGCTGCATGTAGAACTCTGACCTGGATTAGCCTAGGTTATCTTGAAAGCTAAGCAGGGTGGGCCCTGGCTAGTATTTGGATGGGAGACCTCCAAGGAATACCAGGGTCATGACACAAAGGCAGTGGCAAACCACCTTTGCCTTGAAAGGTGGAGTCATTGAGTCAGCCCCGTGGAGTCATTGTAAGTTAGCTGTAACTTGATGGCACTTTCCACCATTACCATCATCACTTCACATAGAAATGACTGTTGGGCATAATAAACAGCTACTGCTTTTTTAATTAGAAAAGACTTCCTTTGTGGTGTTTGCATTATGTTGTATAGTAACCCAAAGTTAATGTATTTGTATTAAAGCATTGCAACAAAACAGTTTGGTGTAGTGGTTAAGTGCACGGACTCTTATCTGGGAAAGCCCGGTTTGATTCCCCACTCCCTCCACATGCACCTGCTGATTGACCTTGACTCAGTCACAAGTTCTCCCAGAGTTGCTCCTCTCAAGAATAGTTTCTGTCAGAGCTCTCTCAGCCCTACCTGCCTCATAGGGTATCTGTAGTGGAGAGGGAAAGGGAAAGGAGATTGTAAGCCACTCTGAGACTCCTTTGGGCAGTGAAGGGCAGGGTGTAAATCCAATCTCTTCTTCTTCTAGTAAAATAAAGGCATGGATAAAAGCACTGAGTCCAGATAGTCTGAATGGAGAAAGCAAGTCTTTTTAGTACATGAGGGTAATAAGAAGTATTAGACACGGCTAGAAAGACCAGGTTTTTAGAAGCAACACGATCAAGAAGTGCCTCTATGGATTCTTTTTCTGAGATATTCCATGAACTTCAAAATACACCATTACGTGGCTACAGTTGAAAGCAGCGGTTATGCAACTGACCTTGCATTGTGCCATCCTCTCATGCCAGGTCATTGGTGGCTGCTTTAAAAGAGAGGGTAATTGTAAAATGTCATGACATCACAACATGGGGAAAGTTCTATGAGGTATTAGAGTTGTGGATGGTTGCTGTTTTGGGCAACAGACATAGGGCTGGATCTCAAGAGAAGTTCCTACATTCCAAAGTGTAGCACTTGGGGGACATTTTGGGCTGCAACAGGAGGGAGAGGGGCAAGGAAATCCTATTCTGCTGGTTGAAATCCCTTCCATGAGTAGATATTTGCCATGCAATCCGAACTGTGTGTTGGTATAGCATCTATTTTCCTGCTGAACCTCTTACAGTGCAGTCCTCTGCAGAGTTACTTTAGTAATTCATTGCACTGTTAAGGTACTTCCAAATATCTAATGAAAATGCCCTCTACTATGACCCAGGCCCTGTTGACTAAAGTTATAATGGAAAAGCCAGTGGGAGAACAGGCTGGTTAAACATGGTATTCCACAGCAGTGTTCTGACAAAGGTCATTTCTAGTTTAGTCTGAAGCAACACAATCACAGTATTGTAATCTCCAGTAAATTTGCCAACAGATTTTAACAAAGGGGTGAGTACTATGTTTGTTTAGCTGCCATTTTAGTGCTATGTGCTATTTAAAAAAACCCTGAAATGGTCTGGATCCAAATCTTGAACAGTTTCCATTGGATACAGCAAAATATCCTTCTAGTTACAATTTACAGACAACATGGAATGAGTTTGTGCAGAAAAAAATACAGAAGGTATTTCCAGTTGTAGACAACTTGAGATAGGGTGCTTGCTGATATGGGGTTACCTCCTGCCATGGTGACAGAAGAAAAATCTACAAAACAAATGTCAGAATGATGGCATGACATCACTTCTGGGGAAAACCCAGGCATAATGGCATGCCTTTCTAGGAATTGTCAGAAAAATAGAGAAATTCAAGCCATTCCTAGAGAGGCATGATGTCACTTCTAGTTTTCACCAGAAGAGATGTTATGTTTTTGCCAATGATGGCCCCCCCCCATCTCCCTTCCCTCTCCTCCAGACTCTTGCCCTGAAATATCACCAAAGTTAACATTTCCGGCTTTGCTTACTCTTGGTTGGCCTGTGTTGTTGGCTATGTGGCAATAGATTAAGTTTAAAACAACAACAACAACAACAACATGGTTTTATTTTTACCATTTGTATTTTATCTGTTAAGTTAAGCTACATAAATTTACTGCTTAAGCAAAATGTACACTAGCATATAAGATAGCTTTATGTGATTAAGGTTTGCGAAGCTGAGACTTTTCTTATTTGTGCTGCGTTGTTTCTTTCCATTCTGCTCGGCTAAGTGTGGAGCTTCCCTGTAGTGGAGGGAGCCTTCCTTCAGAGAAAGGCTTGCTGTACCAGTGGAAGCCACCACAGTTAGTTAAGCAAAGTGGTACGGTACAGCCCATTAAATTGGGCTTGATGTGTTGGAGTCTACAAAACCAGTCAAATCTCAGATGCTCTTTTGTCTTAATAGTCTTTTGAGGTGCATATAAATGTAGATTAAAGTTTATCAGCTGAGTTGTAAGCTCGGCATTTACAGCTCTGCTTTGTATTGCAGTGCATTATCATCAGCGGAGAAAGCGGTGCTGGAAAAACTGAAAGTGCCCATCTCATTGTGCAGCATTTGACCTTCCTGGGAAAGGTATCCGTCACCTGCCATGTAGTGCAAATGTTTAGGTAGTAAAGTACTATTTAGTTTATGCATTCATGTTGATAGATGTGGCCTGATTGCACAAGCAACCCAAGTGGTTGCCTGCAGTAGTGATTTTTATAGATTGCCAATAAAACAGCATGGAATCTGAGAGATGCACCCCAGGATGTTTTGCAGTGTTGCTGAAGATGCTTAAATACAGTTTTTGGATTCTGCACATTTTGGTGCAAACAGGCCTTGAATTCAGCAGGAGCTCACAGGAGCTCAGCTCAGCTCCTGAATCTTTCTGACGGTCCCCCTTCCTCCTCCCCACCTACCTTGTCTGTTCAATAGTAGGTGCAGTTGCATAACAATTCCTGGATTAGGAGAACAGGCAGCCAGCCAGCCACTAGGAACTTTGCCATGCCCCCAGCAGCCCTCATTAACCCCTGGAGAGGCCTGTACCACCCTTTCTCCACTTCTTATGTGATTTTGGGTGGCAGGTGGCTTGCTGGCCTTTTGACTGTGGGGGGAGGGTGGCCAAGAAGAGCCCCAGGTGAGTAAGACCTGCTTGGCCTGGCTGGATCTCTAGCCAGCCCAAGCAGGCCTCACTCGCCTGGGGCTCTCCTGTCTTGCATTGGGTTGCTTTTGGCTGGTGGGGAGGCAGCATATGCTAATGAGTTATGCTAATGAGCTCCACCATCTATTTTTCTACAAGATGACCCCTGGGTGTAAAGAAAGAGAGGCAAAGGAAGAAAGGCATTTGTCATGACTGGTTCTTAATAAATGAATAAAATGTGTGCTCAATTATTATGACGGACAAACCAGTTTATAAAAGTTAGATTTCTATAATCATGCTTTCATGTTGCCGCAAATAATCATAATTTTACTATTTCCTTTTGTCCTGCACTTTGTATAATACACTTTATGGATATGTGTGATCTATAGATAGGCCTGAAGTTAGATATTTCAGTACTACACTTTTAACAGTAAGATTAGCATTAATTTCACAGTCCTTTACTGTTTTGAAGATACAGTATGGATTTTGCAAAAATGACACCTTCAGTGCAATCCCACTCATTAAAAGCTACTTTTATTCTCAGTATATGAGTGCTGCAATAACGCTGTAATAATCCATAACTCAATAATGCCAAAGTAATTGAACATTACTGGTATTATATGGTAATATGAAAATAGTATTAATGTTGCTATTTCAGTGTTATCTCTTCCCTGCTTTCCTGAGCATTGGCAAGTTCAGAGCTAGAACTGCAAGTTTTGCAGTGTAATCCTAAGGATCAAGGCTTTTTTGGTAGAAAAGGCCCAGCAGGAACTCATTTGCATATTAGGCCACATCCCCTTACACAAAGGCAGCCGGAACTGCATTCCTGTGCATTCCTGCTAAAAAAAAAACCATGCTAAGGATATTTTCCTGGAAGTGAGCCCCATTGAATAGACATGACTAGGATCCTAGGTAGATCTACCTAAGATGGCATGGTTGGTTTCCTTTGGATGTACTGCAGACTTAAAGGCAGGGCCGGCGCATCCCAGTAGGCCAGGTAGGCAGCCAACTAGGGCGCTACCTGGCCTCAGGGGCAATCGATGGGTGCCCTCCTCCCCGCATGCATCCCGCTGCCCCCAGTGCCCCTTCGCCACCATTATTGTGCTCACCCTTGTCACCCACCTCTCCACTGCCCTCCTCAGCCTTGCTGCCTACCTGCAAGGTGGGGGCGGTGGGGGGGAAGGGGCGGTATGGCAGCAGGTGTGCTTGGAGGCACTTGGAACTAGGCTCTGAGCTCCTCTGAGCACACACACTACCCCGTTGACCCCACTCAGTCTTCCTGGGTCTGTGCTTCTGGTGGAAGCATAGACCTGGGAAGGCTGAGTGGGGGTGGTGCTATGACACATGCTCTCAAAGGCACTCGGTGTTGTACCACCTACTGCCACCAAACTCTCCCTCACCGCCACAGGTGCAGGGGAATGGCAGGCCGGGGGCCCAGGGCGCCAGAGACCCTGGCTCCAGCCCTGCTTAAAGGGTATAATATATTACAGCTCCATGTGCAAAGAATATCAGCAGTGTATTAGCTCATGTAGTAGACAGCAAAACCACTGATCCTACATCAGATTCCCTACCTGCAACCTGTTAGCCCTTTCAGTCCAGCTAGTGAAGCTCAAAAACTCCCAGATCTTGGTTCTCTGCCCCACCCTCCTGTTCAAACTGCTATGTTGCAATAACTCTATTCTCCCTCCTCACATTAAGTGAAAGGCTCAATCTTCAAAGCGGGGAAGAGTGATTTCTAGTGTTCCTGCCCACCATCCATCAATGACCATCAGCCAGCAACCAGCTTAAAGCATAATGGTTACCTACAAGCCAGATACAGTTATTTTTTAATCATAGAATCAATATTTTACTCCTGGGAAAACAAGAAAACCCTCTCGTTGCATGCAATTAGTTCATTGTGGAAATACAGCATTTCTTTCCTGCTCTTCTGTGACCTCTGTCCACCCTTTCTCCACAATTCTGCTGTTTCTCTACCAGGACCTCATAATTGGAATGGAGGAAAAGAAGCACATCTTGTGAGTTCTAGAGGAATCCTTTCCCCCTTTGCAGCCTTTCTCCCATAACTACACCTCAGTATCTTCCCCTTGGAAGTGAGGAGAGACATCAGAAAAGCTAGATGGCTGTAAAGGAGAAGCACATTACACATGGTACTTAGTGTTCCCTCTCAGTTGAGTTAATGTGAGCTAACTCACAGGTTTTTAGGCTTTGGCTCACACATTTTTGTCTTAGCTCAGGAAAAATAGCCCAGAGCAAACAAATTTATGCAGTAGCTCACAACTTTAACGCCATTAGCTCACAAAGTAGAATTTTTGCTCATAAGACTCCACACCTTAGCGAGAGTATTACCTACCACTTCCACTGATTGAAGAAGAAGATGATATTGGATTTATATCCCACCCCCCACTCTGAAGAGTATCAGAGCGGCTCACAATCTCCCTTACCTTCCTCCCCCACAAGAGACACCCTGTGAGGTGGGTGGGGCTGAGAGGGCTCTCACAGCAGCTGCCCTTTCAAGGACAACCTCTGCCAGAGCTATGGCTGACCCAAGGCCATCTCAGCAGGTGCAAGTGGAGGAGTGGGGAATCAAACCCGGTTCTCCCAGATAAGAGTCCGCACATTTAACCACTACACCAAACTGGCTCTCCTTGCAAGCTTTAAGGAATCGCCATATGCTGAACTAGGTCATTAAGCTCAGTATTTTCTCCTCTGGCCGGTAGTAGCTTTGTAGGATCTCAGGTAGAGGTCTTTTCCGTCTTGGTCCTTGTGAAATTGAGATTAAATGGATTAGATTCCTCCTTTATGGAAAGCTTACACTCCGTCATTGATCCATGTTGTTTCTCCATGTATGGATCTGGCTCCAATTTTTGGGAAGTCTTGGGGAAGACACCCTCCTCCAGTTGTCTACCACTAAGACACTGCTGTCAGCACTGCCTCATTGTTCTCCATTCCATCTGCCTATTAACTCCACACAGCACTTACAAATGTAATTAGTGCAAGCAGGACTAAAAGGAGACAGAGAGTATCACTGCTCCATTCCCTATAGCAGCAGTCCCCTGGAATTTTAAGCCTGCAGTCCCTTTTGGAATTCTGAAACAGTCTGGCTTTCAAAATGGCTGCCACCAGGGCTTCTTTTGCAGAAAAAGCTCAGCAGGAATTCGTTTGCATATTAGGCCACACCTTCTGACATCACCATTGTTTCACAAGGGCTTTTTGCAGAAAAAAGCCCAGCAGGAACTCGTTTGCACTAGGCCACACCCTCTGATGCCAAGCCAGCTGGAGCTGTGTTCCTGTGTGTTCCTGCTAAAAAAAAAAAAAAAAAAGCTCTGGCTTTCACCAAAACGGTTACTGCAGGAGGCAGAGCGAGCCACAGAATGGCTGCCACAGCTTACCTTCAGTCACACAGTGAAGATCCTTGTTTTGTGGTGGCTGCTGCCACCAAAACAATGTTTTAAAAAAATCTGCACGACCAATCAAATCTCCAGTGGCCAATGAGAAGTCTTGCTGGGCAAAAAATCAACCTGGCCCTGCTGACTTTCTAAAAACACGTGCTAGGTAACAGGAAATTTGTTGGCAAACACCATGTTGGGGATCCCTGTCCTGTAGTGTCTCTCCAGCCCAGAAATAGGAGATTATCCCATAGGCCCCTGCAATGTCACAGGGTTTTCTGGTGGTCAAGCACTTCTGATTAGAGGCAGGCATTTTATCAGGCAACACACATTTAACCACAGCACCCTCTGGCATCAGTTCAGTCCATGTTTGATACATAGGTTGCTAGATCCAACTCAGGAAATACCTGAGGACTTCAGGAGTGGAACCTGGAGACTTTCCTATTCCCTAAAATAAATAAATATATATATATATATATAGCTGTGCAGTTCTGAATACAGTCTTCGTTTCCTCATCCTCTTTTTCTGCCTTCAAAGGGTTCCTCAGCAGGTGCACTTCCACTAAATGAACACACACACACTCACAAAGCAGCCAAAGCAAACAGTTTGCAAGTCCACAGTTTTGTGATCTCACTGGGGCAATGGTATAAATTGCTTTAGTCATGGGAGTTGCCGAATGTAACAATCTGCTGTATTTTAACCAACTTCTTCAGACTAACACAGGAAAATTAAAGTAAGGAAGTCTAGGGAGTAGAGTTTTTCTCCATACCCCCCCCCCCAATGCGACTTTCACATCCTGCTGAGATTTAAAGGCACACACATATTCCAAAACACAAAGAGTTTGCAAGCTTCTAAACCTGCCGAAGTCTGAAGGCACATCCTGACTGTTGGGGTGGGGCTTCTCCCCACCAGCCAGCTGTCTGGCGGCAGGAAGGAGCCTGAAAACCCGGGAAGCCAGCTGTCTGGTGGCAGGAAGGAGCCTGAAAATCCCCTGCTCAGACTTGGGGGTTGGCAAGCCTACAATACAGTAAACATGAGATTTAGGCCCTTAGTACATGGACCTATTTGCTGGGAGAATCCTTCTCACTGATTATGTTCTGTAAAGGCTAACAATCGTGCTTTGCGGGAGAAGATTCTTCAAGTGAACCCTCTGGTAGAAGCCTTTGGCAACGCCTGCACTGCAATCAATGACAACTCCAGTCGGTTTGGAAAATACCTGGAAATGATGTTTACGCCAACAGGAGCTGTAATGGGAGCGAAAATTTCTGAATATCTGCTAGAAAAGTCCAGAGTCATAAAGCAAGCTGTGTAGGTATAAATTAGACTATTTCATGTTAAATATATATGTATTTGTAGCTATTTGCAACTTTAGCTCCAACAGTAAAAACAAAACAAAAATCAAACCTCTTTTGAATTCAGTTTCATTTTAAAAAACTCTGTAGCTTATTTTGTGGCAGGGTATGAGCTTTCCTGAGTCACTGCTCAAGTATATAAAATATATCAACATTTATTTGCTTCACTATATCCCCTCCCCCCCAAAAAAAAAATTAATTCAAACAGATTGTGACCATATAAACTAAGCTCGTTATTCCTGTCGGTCCTTGCATCTGTTAAACATCTTCATTATGTTGTATGCTAATTTCCTGCTCATCCTCTATCTATACGTATGCACTGATAACTTCCATTTCAATGTATCTGGAGAAGTGTGCATGCACCTGAAAGTTTATACCTTGAGTAAAACATTGTTGGTCTTAAAGGTGCCACTGATTTTGTTTTGTTGCTTCAGACCAACATGACTACCTACATGAATCTATATTCATAGGCATGTTTACCATATGCATGTACTTCCATTTTTGGTGTGTGCTATTTGAAACCAACGTGTTTGTACATACCAAAGCTGGAAAATATGTATGTTGCTGGTGGGGGCAGTGCAGGCAATGGACTGGTGACAGTGTCTGACCACCTGGAGCCATCTTCCGTTGAGTCAGAACATTAGTCAATCAAGGTCAGTATTGTCTACTGGGACTGGCAGCAGCTCTCCAGGCAGAGGCCTTGCACATTAACTACGTACTACTCAGATCTCTTGCCCAATGACCTTCTTTATTACTGCCTGCAAGTCACATGCTTTTTGTCCATGCAGGTCCCATAATCCCCAGCTCAAGTCTTTTTGGTGGTCAAAGGGGACTCCCTCCCTCCTTTCTACCAGCTGGCCGGATCCAGCTGTTCAGCTTGAAACTAGTTTATAAACAGGGCTAGACCTTAAGGTAGGGTTGCCAGGTACTCATGTTTTACCAGCGGGATGGGAGGGAGCCTTCTGGGAGGGGGGGGCAGGGCTTTGCCCCAAACAGCGACATCACCACACAACAACACCGACACAATGACATTACATAGAAGTGATGTCATCACACCTGTGACATGGCACTGGATGCTGTGGGTTGAGGGCAAACCTCTATGGCAAATTTGCTCCCAAACCATAGAGTTTTGCCCTCAAAGCATACCTACGCAACCTCACCAAAATGGTGGTATCACTTCCATGTGACATCATCGCATCAGCAACGTAGCGCAGTGATGTCGATGTTTGGGGGCAGGGTTTTCCCTGTTGGCCAGCTGGCCAGTGGCAGGAACTAACACATGAAATCAGGACATCCCCTGCTCCCACCAGGGAACTGGAAACCCTACTTTAGGGTGTAAGTCCAGGGCCCCAGCTCACAGGCTCAGCAGAGACATCTCCCAAAGGGGACTATGATTTTGCATGTTGAAGTACATTTTTTACCATCCAAAAGGAGGAATATTAAGGCATATTTCCAAAGTTTCCTTATGGTGCCACTGTTTGCAAACTGCAGTGTAGGCAAACTGTAAATCAGCGTTACTTGTAAAATGACCTACTATGTGGCCGCCTGGGCCAGTAATCCATCGGGGCAGTTGTATGTCCCTTATTGCAGTAGCATTGAATGATGAGTAACACTGCATTGTTTGCTTGCATAAAAGGAAGGCTAGATGTATATGGACGATACATTTATCACAGCTGTTTTTTGTTTCGCACTTCCTGCTTTTCACAGTCCATTCCAGGCTGCTGCTTAACAGTCTCACTTATAACAACATGTTTTACAGCAACTTTTTTTCCCCACAGAGGGGAGAAAAACTTCCATATATTTTATTATATTTATGCTGGCCTTTATCATCAGAAGAAACTCTTCGAATATAAACTGCCTGAAGAAAAGCCTCCAAGGTAATTATTACTAATTTGTTTTTAATGTCAGCTGTAATTGGGTATTGATTAGCCCTGGCTTTTCATGTGATGCTTGAGAACCTCTCTTCATGGTTTCTCCATTTCTTAAGGAGCCCTGGTACAAATTAAACCACAAAACTGGACGGGGCAAGAAGGAATTCTGTTACTTTTATCTGTTTTTTTTAAAACTGCACAGATCAAAAATAAAAGCATCTGCATTCGTTTTGTTTTCAGCTTTGGAATTTCGTCTTCTTTTAGAAATGGCTTACAGAATTAATGGTTTGTGTTAACATTATGCAAACAAAGCCAAATGAATTGTTTTAAATGTGTACATTATTATTGCCTCAATTAGCATATTAGGTCAAAGCCTGCCTTTGGGTATGCTAAGTGTGTCGTTCTTGAAGTCATCAGAATTTTTTATTCACTTGGAAGCCTGGACCCAGTTTGGGCTGTCTCTGTTTTCTAAAAGTAACTCTCTTTGTTAATAATAAAAATATTACGAAAACAACGAATTTGCTGATCATTGTGGAGGATAAGCGAAAAATTAAAATGCATTTCCTGGTACTTTGCAGACTGAGAAATATTGGACCAGTTCTGTGTTATATCCTTGTTCATGTAAAAAAATCCATCTAGTATCAGAAGCAGAAAGAGATTTTGACCACAGCACAACAAAATACATTTCCTGGAGATATGAATGGTAGCCATTCATTGATGTGGGAACAAGAAAAATGTCACTTGGAAACATTATTAATGCCTAGAAATGCTCCCCTCTGCTTTTGTGACCTTTGTTTCCTGGGCAGAGAGAAGGATTTGCTCAATCCCCAACAATTTCAGCAACTGGAATCAAACTCACTTCTTTCAGTGCAACCTGGCCCCTTTATGCATACAGCCCACTGAGCAGAATGTTTTGATCATATTCAAATGGAGGGCTTTCTTTGTAGAAAAAACCCAGCAGGAACTAATTTGCATATTAGGCCACATCCCCTGATGCCAAGCCGGCTGTGCCTTCCTACTCAAAAAAAGCAGTCCAGAAAATGGCTTTTATGTAACAGATATAGCAGAATGGGAGGAATCTTCGTTTTATGAGGTTGAATCCACCCAGCATTTTTTGTTGCTGAAAAAGAGTGGATGGAACCAGCTTCGGAACTTGTGCGAGGCATTGCCCGTTAGTGTGGAAAGACTGGGACTCAATTTGTGAATGAACGTGTGTAATAGTGGAGAAAGTGTATGCAGTAATGTGCGCTGCGAGGCCGAAACCGGTCTCCGTTTTTCTTCTTTGTGATTCTAAATGAGAAATTGAAAATTGCATCTTGAATAGATTTTGAACCACAATGAACTACTGAGGACTGGGACTTTTGTGAATACATTTTGTGTATACTTTTGTATTCTTTGTATTTATGAAACATTGAATGTAACATTGCATGCGTGTGCTATTCGATTCTCAGTGCTTTTTTGCCAAATCCCCAGGCGGGGGCAGGGGATCCCCCGGTTCGGAGGCCCTCCCCCCACTTCAGGGTCATCAGAAAGCGGGGGGGAGGGGAGGGAAATGTCTGCTGGGAACTCTGTTATTCCCTATGGAGACTTATTCTCATAGAAAATAATGGAGAATTGATCCACGGGTATCTGGGGCTCTGGGGGGGGGGGCTGTGTTTTGAAGTAGAGGCACTAAATTTACAGCATAGCATCCAGTGCCTTTCCCCAAAATGCCCTCCATGTTTCAAAAAGATTGGAGCAGGGGATCCAATTCTATGAGCCCCAAAAGAAGGTGCCCCTATCCTTTATTATTTCCTATGGAAGGAAGGCATTTAAATGCGGTCCCTTTAAATGTGATGGCCAGAATTCTCTTTGGAGTTATGCTTGTCACACCCTTGCTCCTGGCTCCACCCCAAAGTCTCCTGGCTCCACCCCCAAGTCCCCAGATATTTCTTGAATGGGACTTGGCAACCCTAGTGGAAAGAGTTCCCTTAGATCACCGAAATAGGGATAGGCTTACCTATCTTTTGAACAAACTCTTATAGCCTTTTATGTCTAGGTATCGTTTGCTAATTGCTGCAGTTTTAAAATTCATCTTGGAAACCTTCTCCAGCTCATCAGGCTGTTCTTGAAAGTATAAGAATAAACTACTCTTTTGTTTTACTGCACAGGAGCTAAACCCAGCTGGGGATATTGGGATCCACATGGGCAAAAGCTATGTTTAACAGAGGCTGCGAAGAAAGATGGGAATTCGGAAAGGCTGAAGGAGAAAAAAACCATCTGGCAGGATCCACCCTATTATTTGCTGCCGTAGAGAGCGACCATATCAGTTTGGTTAAATAACTGAAAATTAATTTCCCTCCAAAAGAATAATACATTTTGAAGGTCACTACTCAGCAATACAAAGCTCAATTGATCAAGGCTTAAATTGAGCCAGAGATCGGCCCCAGACATCTTCCAGGCCCCAGTCTTCAAGCTGTGATGTAATGATAAAGGCAAGATACCCTCTGAGTGTATGCAGAACATATTTTTGTTGACTGCTGAGTGAGCCCACTAAGCCTTTCAAAAGGAGGTTATCAAGAAATTTGATCGGCAGGTTTCACATACAGGCAGGGTGGAGCCTCAACACTTTTCTTTTCTGAAGTTAATTTCTTTTCTTTTTTTATTATTCAGGTATATTGATAATGACACTGGAAGGGTGATGTGTGATATTATTAGCAAAGAATCTTATGGAACTCAGTTTGAAGCCATTCAGCATTGCTTTAGAATCATAGGGTTTACTGATGAGGTAAGTACTGACTTCTTGGTCAGCTGCCAAAAATATATCTTCCTGGGGTTTTTTGCTCGCTTGCTTGTACATTTTTTTTTTTTTAAATTAGGCTTGTGAAGTAGCAGGGGTGGAATTCTAGCAGGAGCTAATTTGCATATTAGGCCACAGACCCCTAATGTAGCCAATCCTCCAAGTGCTTACAGGGCTATTTTTTGTAAGGTCTTGGAGGACTGGCTACATCAGGGGTGTGTGGCCTAATATGCAAAGGAGTTCCTGCTAGAATTCCACCCCTGTGAAGTAGTATATTTAGTCTATGTTGTGCCAGCAAATAAATGGGAATTCAATGCCAGGCTGAGGACCAGTTCTGTATAGTCACATGTGTATGGTCATTTTAAAACCCTTTTTTGTTTTTCTCTGCTAGAATAAGAGGTTGTCACACTAGCAAAATGGGCTGATCAAGAACCCTGTTTTCGGAGTGTAAGCAAGTGATGCTGGTAGTTGACATGGGGCTGCCAAGCCCCCGGCCGGGTGGAGGTTCTCTTGCCCTGGGGGTTTTCAACCTGCTGGCCCACATTGGTCTGGCAGGGGGAACCTCCCCTGATGTTGTCAGCACAATGACGTCACCTGGAAGTGATGTCATCATGCCGGCGATGCCATGCGCCGGCCACTCTAGGCGTTTTCAGGAAAACACTATGGTTTCCTCAGATGGTCTAGCAATTTGGGAGGGAAAACTCTATGGTATGATAGACAGGGACTTGGCAACCCTAGGTTGACAGCACACACACACACACACAATCAAAACTCAGCATAAGATTGTAGTGAAAATGACCTCCGTGCAACTTCATGCAGAAAATGATGTTCCTGTGCATGCTCAAGAATGTCCAGGTCTTTGGATTAGAGGTCTACAGAACTTTTTTTGAGCAGGAACACACAGGAATGCAGTTCCAGCTTGCTTGGCATCAGGAGGCATGGCCTAATATGCAAATGAGTTCCTGTTGGGCTTTTTCTACACAAAAGCTCTGTGTGAAACAATGGTTCTGTCAGGGGTGTGGCCTAATATGCAAATGAGTTCTTGCTGGGCTTTTTCTACAACAAAAGCCCTGGTCAGGTCTACAAGATCCTCTTGTCACCACTAGTGAGCTTTCTGCAATACCAGTCTCCTTTCCTTTGCCAACAATAACTTTGCTTGAGAAGAAGAGGAATTGGCAGGGAGGATTAGGAGCAACTTCTATGTGATTTGCTGTTTTTAAAGCATGCTCTGAAGAAGTTTAGAAAGACAAGAGTTTTCTGAGAATTGTCTAGGATAGCTGAGGCAGGGGGAGCAGAGAGAACCTAAAACTTTTGTGAGGTGAGCTTTCCCTTTAGTGATTATTAATAGCAGATTCTATCCTAACAGGTAATTGGATCTGAGAAGCCAGTAGCAAGTATCGCTTATGACTCATCAGACTTCAAACCAGTTTCACCAGTGAGCCACCAGAATATACCCCGGTTCTAGCCAAATTCCAACAGGCTCTTCCTCTGATATTCTTGGTCCTGCTTTAGCTCTGTCCCTGGACCACTGGGCTTTTGCCAGGTGTCTGATTTCGCACTCACCTTACGCCGCTCTCACGTTTGTCTTCTCAGCACAGCTTTCTTCCGATTTCCCACTATCTGCCCAGGGGCTGCAGCAAGGATCGGCATTTTCACGCAGCAAACAGAAACTGGTTTTTAGTGGTTTCTGTTTGGTACATTAAAACGACGCTCCTTCCTTCAACCCCGGGGCAGACAATGGAAAATCGGAAGAAAGCTGCTCTGAGAAGACGAACGTGAGAGTGGCGTAAGGTGAGTGCAAAATCGGTCTGAGTCTCTGTCTGTTTGGATCAAGGATTGCTACACAACTGGAAAGGTGATGTGTGGCATTGCCAGACACTCTTAAGAATTTTCTCCAGACCCATGTGACCTAGGGTTGCCAGGAATTCTAGAGCGTCCAGTGATGCAGTGATGTCAGTTCCAGTTACACAGCCAGAAACAACATCGTGATATTTTGAGAGATGTTCCAGACCCTCTGTTTCCCCTTGCTGTTCACTGGAGTGAGGACAGTCAGTGGCAGGGAGTTCCACTGCCCCCACCAGGAAATGGTGATTGTTTCTGGGTCTGCTGTCTTGGTCTTGCCTTGCCCAAGTGGCCAGAACTTTGTTTTAACTCAAAAGCTGGTAGTCCTCATTTATGATAAACTAGGAGTGGAAATGAGCTCATGAAATCTGGTCTGGAAGCAGCAAATAGATAGGATCTTGATCTCACAGGAAACCAGGGAATTATATTATGCCTATAATTCCAAACTTTCCAGAACTGTGTGGCCTACGGTTGCCAGGTCACCCCTGGCCACTGGTGTGTATGGGAGGGAAGGAGGATTGCCAGATCTAGGTTGGGAAACTCCTGGAGATGGAGCTTGAAGAGGACAGGAACCTCAGTGGGATACAATGCCGTATAGCAGGGGTGGCCAACGGTAGCTCTCCAGATGTTTTTTTGCCTACAACTCCCATCAGCCCCAGCCAACGGCCAATGGCTGGGGCTGATGGGAGTTGTAGGCAAAAAACATCTGGAGAGATACTGTTGGCCACCCCTGCCATATAGAGTTCACCCTCCAAAGCACCCATTTCCTCCAGGGGAACTGATCTCTGTAGTCTGAAGAAGAGATGTAGTTCTGGGGGATTCCCAGGTTACAAGTGTACATTGTGGTCTTGTCTATAGGGGATACATAGGATAGGGACTGTGCAGCCTGATAGGTTTGATACTTCTGAATGGAAGTTATTGGCAGCTCCCTCAGGATTGCAGATTATCTGGCTTTGAAATTGTCTGTGGCGTGTTCAAAGTTTGCTGACTCTTCAACAGCCGATCTTTTTGCCTGCAGGAAGTGCATTCAGTGTATCGAATTCTGGCTGGGATCTTAAATATAGGAAACATTGAATTTACTGCCATTTCTTCCCAACACCAAACTGATAAAAGCGAAGTGCCCAATGCCGAAGCCTTAGATAGCGGTAAATATTCACTAAAAATCTGTAAATTCGTATTTACAAGTATTCGTAAGCATGTGTATGAACGTATCTTAAGATGGCTGCCAGCCTTCCTTTCTTGATGGGTCTGTGTTGCTTTCAGCTGCCTCGTTGTTGAGTATTGGCTCAGAAGAACTTCAGGAAGCCCTTACCTCACATTGTGTTGTCACACGTGGGGAGACCATTATCCGAACAAACACAGTGGACAAAGCAGCCGATGTGCGAGATGCCATGTCAAAGGCACTTTATGGCCGGCTCTTCAGTTGGATCGTAAATCGTATCAATACCCTGCTGCAGCCAGATAAAAATATATGGCAAGTGAACACATCAACAAACAGCGTGCGTGCTGGTGGCATCGGTCTAGTGTCTGTAGATTTCTTTTTATTTTACAGGGGGAATTTACTGTTTATTTTAGATAATGCCTTTAAATGGCCTTCATGCTGAGAGTCTGCATTTTTGTTTCCAGGACATTAACTCCAGTGTTTTTTCAAAAGAGTTGACTGGGATTTAACCAACTAGGTCAATGGGATCATTGTGGGGTTAAAATCTCATCAACTCTTTGAAAAGATATTGGCTTGGGTCCAGACTGATGTTACTGCAGGAAAAACTTTTTGCCTGTGGAGTGTGATTTTCCCGCCTCCCCTCTCCCTTAGCAGCTAAAGATGTCCCATGAAATTTTGTTGGGGGGCATCCCTTCTTTACCAGGGACAGAATCTGGGGTGGGGGCATTTTGGGCAGAAATGTTATTCAGGATCCAATTCAGAACGATGCTTTCCAAGTGTGTTTTATGGTAGAAAAGCTACTGGAGTCCTTTTAGCAATAAGATCAAAGCTTGTAAAACATTTAACATGGTGAAATCACACTTTAAAACTGTCCACTAAAATATGTCTAAACTGGCTTAGCTGTACATATAGGAATGGAAGTGTTTTATAAGCTGCTGTGTAGGTAGATTAATGCAAACAGCATCAAGATCTTAAGGAATAAGAGAAGAGCATTTAATGAGCTATTGATCTATATGGAATAGTTGCTGATGGAGACTTTTATGGATACATGGAAACATTTGAAAATAAAATTCAAAAGGTTAGTTCATGGTGGCTCATGCTCATGGATTCATCCTACTGTGATGATACATGAATCTTATATTGCTCAGTTCTATACCAAATACAAAATGTATTAAGTGATACAATGACAAGGTGTATATCTGTGTGTTCACCACACACATGCAATCCATTCCCTTGGTTTTGTTACAGCAAGTGAATGGGACACATTTAAGTGTGTGAGATCACATAATGTATTTTATATATCTATTTAGGGCATTGCTTACCTTGTTATTCTTCCCAATTGGGAGTGGGGTCTCTCTCAAGTCCTGATCTTCTTGGGCAGCCCACCTCACTCAACCAGAGTAAGAAAGAGTAAAAAGACCTTCTGGAACAGCCCAGTGGGAATCGGGGGGTGGCGAGTGGGATTGGTGGAAATTGCAGCCTTATGTATTAGTATTGGCGTCTGTTTTTAAACAAAAAGAAAGCAGTGGTGCTGAGGTTCAGTGCTGAGTTTATAGGTCACAAAGCTTAGCAGTGATGAGTTTTGGTTCAGGTTAAGATCTGGTTTGAGAACTTATTTTGGTTTACATTATTACTGTGCCCAATAGCTTCTCCAAACTTGTTCAGTTAATAGATTTTGAATTTTTTCCCCCCACCCAGCAATGCTCAGAGTGGAATGAATGTTGGGATTCTGGATATTTTTGGATTTGAGAACTTCACAAGAAACTCATTTGAACAGCTGTGCATAAACATCGCTAATGAGCAGATCCAATTTTATTTCAATCAGCATATATTTGCACTTGAGCAGGTAAACTTACCTTTGTTGGAGTTGTAACAAGGTTTATAAAGTAGAATGTGGGGATTGTGAGAGATGTGAACATTAGACAGTGACTTTTCTCCATCTTTTCCCTATGCTATGAATCTTCCTTCTTACTGCATCCCTTACTGTATTTTCACCATAGGTGAGGGGGAAACTAATTTGTCTGTTTTCGGAAACAAATTAATCCAGGTTTGGCATTTTTGCAACATATGTAGATACCTCTGGTTAAAATTGTATTTAAGTATTGCTGTATTTTACCTTGAACCTCAGAGGAACATAGATCTGAGGTACCATGAAGCATCAGCCTGACAGTATTTGAACTATATGAGGTACCATGAGACATCAGCCTGACAGTATTTGAACTATATGAGGTACCATGAGACATCAGCCTGACAGTATTTGAACTATAGGGGGCTTGGTTCCCTCATCTGTTGTGATGCCCTTCCCCCCTCACTTCTCTTTCGTAAATCTCAAGTGAGGCATGATCAAACTTTTGTTCATGGGAACCCTCATCGTCCCCTGCCTGGATCTGTCCACCATGTCTCTCTGAGTTAAGACACTTGACTAAAGAAGCCAATATGGTTTCCTGCTCTGAATTGCTTTTGCTAACCCTATCTTGTGGGTAAAACCTCTTTGGCAGAATTAGCTTTTATCATGGAGTTTTGCCCAAAAACCAGAGCACCCCTGCACAATGTCACCAATGTGCCTACATAACGGGGGGGGGGGGGGTACTTCCTTCCTGCTGGCCACCCGGAGAGAAGAGCACCCAAAACCAGGGAATCCCTGTCAGCACGGGGGAGGGGGAGGCTGGCATCCCTAATTGCTATAGGCATAATGAATCACAAAATGATCCATGAGAAGGAATCACAAAATGTTGGGCTGTTCCTCCTATGATGCAAGCAGCTGTTTCTGAATGAGCGCTTTCTAGGCAGTAGAGGTGATATCTCCTGGTGTCTTAGCACTTTCTCCTTCAGTGAAAAGAAGGAAAGCGAAGATCAGCCTTCTGTTTTAGGAAAGAGACACTTTGGGGAAGAAGCAAACGGCCACTGGCAGACGCCTCAGCAGTCCCAGGCACCATGCTGGGAATCACTGCTGTAGACAAAAGGGATAATCTTCAGTAAAGGCACATAAATACATACATTTAAACTAGTGAAAATATCTGGCATGACATACATTTGCCTCCAAACTTGCCTACAGATGTTGTATGCTGTGTGCAGTGGTTTATGCTATTATATTGTCATTGTTGAAAGCTGGGCTTTTTTGTAGCAGGAACTCCTTTGCATATTAGGCCACACCCTCCTGATGTAGCCATTCCTCCAAGAGCTTACAGTGAGGCCCTGTAATAAGAGCCCTGTAAGCTCTTGGAGGATTGGCTACATAAAAGGGGTGTGGCCTAATATGCAAAGGAATTCCTGCTACAAAAAAAAGCCCTGGTTGAGAGTATATAGAGTTGTGAAGAACAGATTGTTGAAGTAGAATATTCTCGAGATGATGTTTTAATCTTGTTGAATTTTCTCATGTGTTAGATGGAATATCAGAATGAAGGAATTGATGCTCCTGTGATTGAATATGAAGACAACCGGCCACTCCTAGACATGTTCCTTCAGAAACCAATGGGTCTGCTTTCTCTGCTTGATGAAGAAAGTCGATTTCCCCAAGCAACAGATCTCACTTTAGTTGGTATGAACTTAAATAGCGATTTAATGCACACTGAGAAAGGAATGCAATGAAACTTTTAAAGTATTGTTTTAACTAGTCATCAGGGTCATGTACTGAATCTCTGGGTGTTTGTTTAACCTACTAAATACTTTACGTGCATTAGACTCTGTCAGCTGGAGTTTTTCCACATACAGTGTCCTTGCTGTTTTTAATTATTCACAAATGGATTCAGCATCTACCATGAACTCTTTGAGCATTAGCTCATCTTGCTGTGATATAGATTCTTCTGGTGCCATTATTTCTGATTAATCTGCTGTGTGGAAAATGCGTTTTAAAAGAAATAGATGATAATTTATTCTCACAATACTGAGGTGAGCAGGGTCTAGGAGAAGCAAGTCCTTGTTGTCATTAGTGTGTCCATAGGAATGTTAGAAATCTAGCACTTCCAAAGATGTTGCAAATTTCTATTACAATAGAGACGCAAGTACTTTCCTGATGTTACAATCACATGTTCCAGGAGCCTACCAATCATGCATAATGGGAGTGTACACTACCCACAATCTTCCCAATAAATGGTCATGATGTTGTGTGAACAGGGACAATATACAATCTATGTGCATACAGCCCTGGTACGTGTGAATGAGAACCCGGAAAAATCCAGTGGTCAGTTTGTGTGCTCAAAGTTAAGGGAAAAGGCAGTTTATGATTGTTTCTCTGATTCAGCATTGGTTGTGTGATGGACCAATAAAGTCTTAAGCTCGGGACACAAATCCTTGGCTTCTTGTTTACTCTCTTTGGTCTGATTGGCACCCCACGGATTGAATAAAAACTGATTGTTGTTCACCATTTTGTGCCAGCTGGCCAAACAATGGAAATTAGCACACCCCATCCTAGACATCTGCTAGTATTGGAATCACAATTTCAATTATAGACAGTCTTCCTATTCCAACAGTGATAAAATGAAAACAGAATGTGTTACTGTCTTCCTTTTTCTAGATATGACAGTCAGTCATCTGTTGTCTTAACCTAACTTAATGTCTAAAATGAAATAGTCAAGTATTTTAAACAGCTGCAAAATATGGCAGGATGATAAATTAAAGAAGATATAACCATAAAACATGTTTATGTTAATAGTAGACATGTCCAATTATCCTAGGCTTAGGCGGCTCCTTCCTCCTTCTATTACCTCTCTTGAGAGCCTTACACAAAAGTGAGTATAGTATAGCTGCTAAAAAGCTAAGCTGTTTACCAGGGTATCTCAGTCTCAAGGTTCTCCTCCAGGGTGTGTTCAATAAGGTGGTCTTAGGAAACCCACTTGGTATCCACTATAGCCTCCCTCTTCATCTGCAGAGAGCCAAGAGAAAAGGCAAGCTATAAATGGTCTATTTTTAAAAAAATCAATTTGGACATAATAATACTGACCAACTTTATAAGAATTTTGTAGGGGTTACTGGGGATGAAGCCCTCTTGTTACAGTGTGGGAGTGGAGGTGGCTTTTGGCGTAGATCCTACCTCAAAAGTTGACTATATAAATTAAAGAAAATACATAATAGACTATATAAAGAAGATATAACCATAAACAGAATGTGATACATCTCTATATCTATATCAACCGCAGATAGATGATGGATGGATAGGTAAATGACTGATAGATAGATAGATAGATGATAGATAGACAGACAGACTAGATAGATGAAAGAGAGAGAGAGAGAGAGCACTTGGAGCACTCAAAAGAGCTGTATAAATGATAAGCATGGTTACTACCACTATATCCTGATCACTGGAAGATCCAGGACAAGTGTGCTGAAGTGCTGAGAATGTCAGGCCTAGACTGGAGAGAAAGGAGTTCTAATCCCCACTCTGGCACAAAGCTCTCTGGATAGCCTTGGGCCTGTCTCTCAGCCTTCCCTACTAGGGTTGTTGCAAGAATACAGTGGAAGAGGTGAGAACCACAGATGCCAACATGAGCTCCCTGGAAGACATGTAGGATAAAAACTAAGTAGATAAGGCAAAGAGAGAAGTTTATATGGTACCCTAGGCTTCTTGAAGGTGGGAATTAAAAATGGCAGGTAATTGAACTTTCCATTTCAAAAGCTTTTTTCACACACATAGTTAAGGCTTGAATAGAGATTTGAGAACAAGATTGAAGGCCATTCTCTGCTGGGCAGGCAAGAAAAAGCAGAAGATGCTTTCATTCTTCTATCCAACTGATTAATTCCAGCAGTCTTAATACACGGACACTTTGACAGATGGGTTTTCTTTGGCAAAACTTAGAAAACAGTGAAGGAGGAGGGGAGAGAGAATGTGTGGTGGCATTTAACATCTCTACCCCCAAATAAATCTTCATTCAGTGTAAATCAGTGAGGTGAACAGACATAACAACATTGTGTGTCCACTCTAGTCCTTTAATTATCTGAGGATGGAATAGATAAAGAGGACTTTTTTCTTTCTCACACTGTTAGAACTTGGGGACACCCGATGGAGTTGATTCGGGAGAGACAAGGCCAGACAGCTTTAAAAGGAGATTGGACAGCTTCACGGAGAATAGGGCCGATTTCCCACTAACCTTACCTCGCTCTCACTCTCCTCTTCTCAGCGGGGCTTCCGTCAGATTTCGCACAAGCTGCCCCAAGGCTGCAACTCACTCCGCCTCTTTCGCGTAGCGAAGAAGATCCTCTAGAAACCAGTTTCTGTTTGCTGTGCGAAAAAGGCAAAGCTATTTGCAACCCCGGGGCAGATAGTGTGAAATCCAACGGAAGCCCCGCTAAGAAGAGGAGCGTGAGAGCAGCATAAGGCTAGTGGGGAATTGGTCAAGGTCTATCAGTAGCTGCTAGCCATGGTGACGAAAGGAAACCTCCACATTCAGTTAGTAGACCTCTGAATATTAATGCTAAAGGGCAATATCAGGGAAAAACCTCAACCTCTATGTCCAAGAAGAACTGGTTGGCCGCTATGTGAGATAGGGTGCTGGACTAGAGGGACCATAGGTCTGATCCACCAGGCCTTTTCTTATGTGCTTATGGCTGCAGTCCTCAATAAGCTTCCATGTGGTTAGAAGCATTTATCCTTACGCTCTGCTGTGAATGGTAATTTGCAACAATATTGAGAATGCTGTATAATCTGGAAATCTTATAAAACTATTGTAGACCTGTAAATGTAGGATTGGGCTGCAACTCCCTCTTTAAACAAGCTGAAAGAAAAAGCAAAAAAGGCATGAGAGATGTCAAAAGCGTAATGCAGGGGGGCTACAATTAGCAGGGTTAAATTATGAGTAATTTTTAAAACATAGCAATTCTGATTACATAGGCAAGGTTAGCTGCTCTAATGGAGCGAGGGGCCAAAAGAGAAGCTGTGTGATGTTTCCTCTTTTTCAAACAATTAGACAAATTTGAAGATAACTTAAGATGCAAGTACTTCTGGAGACCCAAACGAGTGGAGTTGTGCTTTGGCATTCAGCACTATGCTGGAAAGGTAAAAGCCATTAATGATTTGCATTTCTGATTTGCAGAAAGTCAGTGAAGCTTCTCTTCATTTTGCTACAATTAATTGCTTTCAGATTTCCTTCCTTCCTTCCTTCCTTCCTTCCTTCCTTCCTTCCTTCCTTCCTTCCTTCCTTCCTTCCTTCCTTCCTTCCTTCCTTCCTTCCTTCCTTCCTTCCTTCCTTCCTTCCTTCCTTCCTTCCTTCCTCACTTCAAAACCTAGAGACCATATATCTAAATCCACACCAGAATATTTCACATGCCTTGTTTCTATGACTGTGGTGGGTGCTGTTTCCTTCCATCCCTTTGAATGCAGTTGGCCTTCTGGGGCAGTTGCCCCATTCCTTTAACTAGTATAGCAAGATTTTGTAAACAGCTATTTTATTTATTTATTTATTCATTCATTCATTCATTTATTCATTCATTCATTCATTCATTCATTTATTTATTACTTTACATTTACATCCCGCCCTCTCCGCAAGCGGACTCAGGGTGGCTTACAACATCATAAAAACAATCAATTCAATAAAACATATAAAACCATAATTTACTTATCAATTTTAAAACTATTAGCGCTGTCTTAGTCCAATCTAGGCGGTATTGACTTCTGACTATGATCGCCAGCATTCTGTAGGATGTCCGGTGGCAGCCCATTTTCAATCAACCACAAAAGCCTGTTTAAACAGTTCAGTCTTACAGGCCCTGCGGAACGCCGAGAAATCCCGCAGGGCCCTTATAGCTTCTGGGAGGGTGTTCCAAAGTTCTGGTACTGCCACCGAAAAAGCCCTGGATCTCGTTATGCATAACTTGGCTTCTTTTGGGCCAGGGGCAGACAGCAGATTTTTTGTTCCTGATCGCAGTGCTCTCTGGGGGATATATGGGGAAAGGCGGTCCTGTAGATAGGCAAGTCCCTGACCATAGAGGGCTTTAAAGGTTAATACCAACACCTTGAAGCGAACTCGGAACACAACAGGCAACCAGTGCAGCTCTCTCAGCACTGGCTCAATGTGCTCCCGTCGTGGTAGCCCCATTAACAGCCGTGCCGCAGCGTTCTGCACTTCATTTCATTGGAAGGTCCATGGCTCAGTGGCAGAGTATCTGCTTATCATGTAGAAGGTCTCAGGTTCAATCCCTGGCATCTCCAGCTAAAAGGATCAGATGGTAGTTGATGTGAAATATTTCCACCTGGGATGCTGGAGAGCTGCTGACAGTCTGAGTCGACAGTACTGACCTTGATGAGCAGGTGACCTGATTCAGTATAAGCAGGGCTTTTTTTGTAGCAGGAACTCCTCTGCATATTAGACCACACACCCCTGATGTAGCCAATCCTCCAAAAGCTTACAGGGCTCTTACTACAGGGCCTACTGAAAGCTCTTGGAGGATTGGCTGCATCAGGGGTGTGTGGCCTAATATGCAAAGGAGTGCCTGCTACAAAAAAGCCCTGTGTAGAAGGTATCTTCATAAGTGTTCACTTTTTATCTCCCATGGTATATAGGTGCAGTATGATGCGTATGGTTTCTTGGAGAAGAACAGGGACACCCTTCCTGCTGACATCGTGGTGGTGTTGAGGACTTCAGAGAACAGGCTTCTGCAGCAGCTCTTCTCAAGCCCTTTAACCAAAACAGGTATTTGTCTTCTTGTTGAGAAGGCCATCTCTGTGGCTAAGTGGGTTTTCTGCACGGAACTCACAAAACGGCCTGGTATTTTTTACAACACCACACATTCAAATAAATCACACTTTGTCTATTCCCTCCCCTCATGCATATCGTTGACTGAGAACAAAGAGAATAATAATTAATTCTTACTCCACTAATTGTGCCCTTGCTGCAGTTTTTTTTTTTTTAACGCTCTGCTTTTAAACCCCAGATATGGAATTTGCCACAGGAACTGCACCTACTAGAGACATATTAGTAGTTATAAAATCCATTAAGTTTTTAGTATGACTCTATGTACATAAAATGAATGGGGCAGTCACAATTTTGGCCCCGCAGGCAGGAGAAGGACTGGAGTAGTTCCATTGCTAACAGAAATGTAGTGCCACTGGTACGGTAGGGATATGTGCAGGTCCAGTAAATATGAGTGTGATATAATGGACTAGGATTTGGAAGATGCAGGTTTGAATCCCCACTCTGCCACAAAAACTGGCTTGGTGACCTGGGGCCAGTCATACATTCTCAGTCTAACCTACCCCAAAGGGCTGTTGTAAGGTTAAAATGGAGGAGAGGAAAACAGTAAAATAAATAGTTGTCTGGGTGGCTCCCAATCAGACCCTTGCCCAGTCACAGGGCACACTGGGTACTTTGGGCAGCTCTGACTGAGAGTTATGAGAACTGTTCTCTTGTGGCTTTTCCCAGATACAGGTGGATTTTCTGGGGCTTGTCTACAACAACAACAACAACAACAACAACAATTTTATTTGTATCCCGCCCTCCCCGCCGGAGCAGGCTCAGGGCGGCTAACAGCAATTCAAACATTAATTATACAGAAATAAATAAAATTACATTTAAACAGTTTAGTTAAAATTCAGATTAAGTTTTAAAAATTAGTTAATACAAGTGCTAGTGCTATATTTGCTTTTATGATGGCAGTTTTTCTTAACAGTTTCGTTCTTCTTCAGCGAAGGCCAATCGGAAGAGGATGGTCTTGCAGGCCCTGCGGAACTGTTCAAGGTCCCGCAGGGCCCGCATTTCCTCTGGAAGTTGATTCCATAGGCTCGGAGCTATAGAGGAGAAGGCCCGGTTACGGGTGCTTTGCAACTTCACCTCTCTCGGTCCGGGAATAGTCAACAAGTTTTTCCCGGCTGACCTCAGTGCTCTCTGGGGTTCATATGGGGAGAGACGGTCCCTAAGGTAGACAGGTCCTCGACCATATAGGGCTTTAAAGGTAATAACCAGCACTTTGTAACGAACCCGGTATACAGCTGGCAGCCAGTGCAGCCCAGGCTGTATGTGCTCCCACTTGGGAAGCCCCAACAGCAATCTAGCCGCCGCATTCTGCACCAGCTGCAGCTTCCAGGTTCGGTACAAAGGCAGCCCCATGTAGAGGACATTACAGTAATCCAGTCTCGAGGTGACCGTTGCATGAATCACCGTTGCCAGATCTTGGCGCTCTAGGAAGGGAGCCAACTGCTTTGCCCATCTTAGATGGAAAAAGGCTGACTTGGCAGTGGCTGCAATCTGGGCCTCCATTGATAGTGAAGGCTCCAGTAAGACTCCCAGACTCCTGACCCGGCGCGCCACTTTCAGTGGCGCCCCGTCGAAGACTGGGAGAGGTATTTCCCCTCCCCAAGCGCCCCGACCTAGACAAAGGACTTCTGTCTTCACTGGATTCAATTTCAGCCCACTCCTCCTCAACCAAGTTGCCATGTCCTGCAGGGCCCGGTCTAAATTCTCTGGGACGCAGTCAGGTCGGCCGTCCATTAGCAGATAGAGTTGGGTGTCATCTGCATATTGATGGCACCCAAGTCCATGTATCCTAGCAATCTGGGCAAGGGGGCGCATATAGATATTAAATAACATTGGTGAGAGAACTGCCCCCTGAGGGACTCCACAATCCAGTGTGCGCCTCTGGGACCGCTCGCTCCCAATTGTCTATGCTGGCAGTAGATGGAAGCCACAGTGCAGAACTTTTTGGGTTACGTCACTAAATACTAAATTGTTGTGACATTTTTTATTCATACAGTATTTATGCAAATACTTTTTTTTAACTTTTAGGGGACTTTTTAAAAGGGAAAAGGAAAGGTTCCCTGTGCAAGCACCAGTCGTTTCCGACTCTGGGGTGACGTTGCTTTCACGTTTTCACGGCAGACTTTTTACAGGGTGGTTTGCCATTGCCTTCCCCAGTCATCTACACTTTCCCCCCAGTAAGCTGGGTACTCATTTTACCGACCTCGGAAGGATGGAAGGCTGAGTCAACCTGAGCCGGCTACCTGAAACCAGCTTCCACTGGTATCAAACTCAGGTTGTGAGCAGAGCATAGGACTGCAGTACTGCAGCTTTAACACTCTGTGCCATGGGGCTCCCTTTTTAAAAGGGAGGATCACCTTAAACTTGGATGCAAATTTATGTAAAGTTATCTCCTTTCTATGATTGGTCGGGTCTGCTGAGGGGAGCTGCTCTTACCACAACCTAGCTGAATCAGGACCCCCTCCTCACCTCTCTGGTACACTTGCAGACAGAGACAAGAGGGTGAGCACCTCAGTCACATAAGCTGGAAGTGCTGCTGGTGCACTCTTTGCCTTCGTACTTTCTAGCTTGGTGGAGGGGAAGTAAGGCTAGCCTCTCTCTCAGCTAGGCATGGGGCTGAGCTCATGAGACTGAGTTGTGCGGGGGGGGGGGGGGGCTCTTCCTTCCTTCCTGGCCCTTGGTCAACCAGACCAGTAGAGGGAAGCAGAAGTTCTGCCATAGTCCATGACTGCTGTGAAAAATTGAGCTCTTGGGACCTTGAGGGGGGGGGGAAGCTGGAAGACAGAGGTCAGTTGGAGAAAGACAACTCTGCTTGGCTGGCCTCTTTTTTTGACAGGTGATCTTAAATTCAAGGCCATCTGCTTTTCCATATAGACTTCCCTTTTGGTTGCTTTCCCTTTGAGTAACTATGGCATTTAAAATTTCCTATCACTTTTTTCTTCTCCATGATGGAAATTTAAAAATACCATAAAGCACATATAGACAGTTACAATTAAAACCATTTAAACCTTTTTATTGAAAATGGTGTGGAGGAAAAAAAATGTATACAGATTTTATTGACTTTTTTGCCATAAAGTCACACCTGACTTATTTGCAGTTTATTCTCAATAAAATAATCCATAAAGTGCAACAGCTTGTTGGACTTACTCAGGCTTGGCCTAATAAAGACATTCAGTAAAATACAGTAAGTAAATACACACAGTTCAGATTCAAAAGATTACATCATAAGAGAATGGAACTAATGCATTTTAAAAGTTATCAGAATTAGATTACTATCTAGTTATCAGAATTAGACGACTGCCAGCATTAGATCAGATAGTCAGGCAATACATGTTTGTTATAATGAAATGCTAGATATGAAACAATGAAGAAAGGATAAAAAAAGATAAAACAGAAGTGAAAATTTAGTATATATAAAATAAATCTTTTATAGCCAAGAAAGTTCTGATAGACAATTGTAATGAATAAACTGGTGTAGTGTTATAGTTTGTGGGGGAAATCGATATTGTATACAAAGTAAATGACCACAAATCATTGCCTGTGTTCTTGCCTATGCTTATGTCTATAGTTATGTAAGTCAATGTCTATATCATATGTATAACCATTGTAAATGTAGTAATATATTATATATATTTGTGTGTGTGTATGTGTATAGATTATAATGCACAGAACAGACTGGGTAGGTAGACATAAATGGAGCTAACATAATTGTTCATTGCACAACATACCGTACATATGAAGAAAAAACAAACCATATCATGGATGCAACCACCTGAACTCCACGGGGACAGAACCTCTACTCACATGGGATTCCCCTATATCTATCAGCTCCACCAAAAAGAGCACATTAAAACGGGCTAAGGAGGACAACCTACAATTAGCAGGAATCATAAGACAGGACAAGGATTTCCTTTAGGAAAAGGCACAGAACCCAGATATATAAGTATGCAGACTCACTTGGCATCAGCTATGAACATTTGCCAGTCCAGCCTTTTTGTTATTACTGCACAAACTTTGCTTAATCCCAGCTCTGATAAATGGGTCATAGAGAACCCCTGATCTGCAAGTTCCAAGAACTGGAAGAGGAATGAAGCCAGCTCACCTAGTTGAGACAGAGTCTGAGTCAGAGTGAGGGACAGCTGGAACTTGATTGCTGCAGATCGGAAATTCGCCCATACCCACCTCTGGTTGGAGAACTCATGAGTCTATGCACCTAGGTGCTCCAAAGAAGAAGAAGAAAACATTGGATTTATATTCCGGCCTCCACTCAAAGTGGCTCACAATCTCCTTTATCTTCCTCCCCCACAACAGACACCCTGTGAGGTAGATGAAGATATTGGATTTATATCCCGCCCTCCACTCCAAAGAGTCTCAGAGCGGCTCCCAATCTCCTTTACCTTCCTCCCCCACAACAAACACCCTGTGAGGTGGGTGGGGCTGGAGAGGGCTCTCACAGCAGCTGACCTTTCAAGGACAACCTCTGCCAGAGCTATGGCTGACCCAAGGCCATTCCAGCAGGTGCGAGTGGAGGAGTGGGGAATCAAACCCGGTTCTCTCAGATAAGAGTCCGCACACTTAACCACTACACCAAACTGGCTCTTTGTTTGGCAGTTTGGATATTTCAATAGAAGGTTTAGGAGCGTGACATTGACATTATGGCACCATATAGTAGGTGGGCCATGACTTTCACTTTAAATACTTTTAAGGCTGAGGGAATGTAACACCCACAAGACAGACAGACGAACAAACCCCTCTGAATAGCTGCAAGACTAATATGGTACTGGCCGATGTCCACTTGCAATGCAGGTTCCAGGAAAGAGAAGGATAAAAATGGAAGCCCTGGTATTTGAATGAGCAGACTTGTTTAACAGCATGGACATAAATCAACCATGTCATAGAGCACATAAATTTGGCCTTAGAAAAGAGCATTATCTTTGATTTTTAAAAATATAATGAACAGATAAGGGTTTAGACTTACAGTGTTTGGCAAATATTTTGAAAGTTCAATGCATACCAGCTGCAGAGAATGAAAGCAAGACAGCATCATTGGTTTATAAAAGAATAGAAATCGAGTGACCATCCTTCTGACTTATGGCAAACCTGTGAGTTTTCAAGGCAGGAGATGTTCAGAGATAGCTTACCATAGCAGTTCTAGTCGTCCTTGGTCATCTTCCATCCAAGTAGTAAGCTGGGCTGACCCTGCTTAGCTTACCCTGCTTTGCTTAGGCTTAAGAATATATAACTGGCCCAAAGTCACCCAGAAAGTTTCCATTGGCAGAGTGGAGATTCAAATATGGTCTCCCAGATCACAGTGCAACATGGTAACCAATACATAATACTGTCTTCAAGGGCTGTTCCATAAAAGAAGAGAGAAGAAGAGAAGAGATTGGATCTATACCCCGCCCTTCACTTGGAGTCCCAGAGTGGCTCACAATCTCTTTTCCCTTTCCCTTCCCACAACAGACACCCTGTGAGGTAGGTGGGGCTGAGAGAGCTCTCCGATAACTGCTCTCGAGAGGAACAGCTCTGAGAGAGATATGACTGACCCAAGGTCATACCAGTAGGTGAAGGTGGAGGAGTGGGGAATCAAACCCGTTTCTCCCAGATTAGAGTCCACGCATTTAACCACTACACGAAACTGGCTCAAAAGCACTTCCATATAATTGGTGCCACTAATTAACTGATACTGAGATTCATTCAGGCCTGTTAAGTTGTCAGATGATATGACAACATAATCTACTTGTTTTTCTTTCACACTCAATAGCGATTCTGCTTCATCCACTCCCAGTTCTTGCTAACTAGACACTGGCCTTCCTTTCGAGAGAGAGAGAGAGAGAGGGAGAGAAAATATCATCCGTATACATGGGAGGATCTGGGGGGGGGAGGGGCAGGGATACCTAAATTAGGTCACTGGAGCGAGGAAATAGCCTCTTCTGGTTCTCCTCCATCCTACTGGACTTTGGAAGATGCATTAGTTATACATGAATGTCTCTGTGAGGAAATTAGAAAAGTACTGTTAAACCCATTTTGTAAGGACATAAAAATGTAATTGTTAAACAGAACCAGAGTTTGCTGACAGTGCTGATATGTAAGCTGGAGGGTTTTAGGAGCAGAGGCTACAGAAGGTGAATTCACCCTGGCGTGGCTGCAAATGAAAACAACCATTGCAGCTAGATAGCACAATGCTTTTCAGTGGTGGCAGCTCACATGTGAGCCATGAAGAGATGTCATTAAGCAATATAATGCTGCTCTGAACCCTACGCTGGTGCCCCCCCCCACTCTAACCGATGACATTACTTGAAAGCAGTGGCACACTCCCTGCCCAGCCCCCTGCCCACTTCACAGGAAGCTGTGCGGGGGCTGCCTGGCTTGTTCTGCCTTCGCTCAGATCAAGTGAACGAAGGATGCTCCACTGCTCCCCCCAGCCCTCTCTCGTTTTGGAGGCAGCTGGGGAGGGGCTTCCTTGTTCTTCGTTCGCTCGGATCGAGTGAAGGAAGGACAGTCCACACACACACACACCCCGCCCAGCTCTCTCCTGCTTTGGAGGCAGCTGGGCAAGGACTGCCTCATTCTTCTTTCGCTCAGATCAGAGTGAAGGAAGGACGAGGCAGAGTCAGGGTCAGCATGAGTGGGGATGGGGAAGGGGTGCCCGCCCCCCTGCGATGAGGTGGTGCCCTAGGCCGCTGCCTACCTCGCCGACTCCCACGTGCCGGCTAGGCTTCCCAATCCCCAGGTCTCAGCGGGGGATCCCCCGGTTTTACAGGCTTCCCCCCTCCCTAAGCCAGCTGGCCGGCGGGGGAAGCCCCACCCCCACAGCCATTATGCGCCTCCATGAACAATTCCCATAGGGAATGATGGAGAATTGATCTGCGGGTATCAGGGGTTCTGGGGGGGGGCTGTTTTTTGAGGTAGAGGTGCCAAATTTTCAGTATAGCATCTAGTGCCTCTCCCCAAAATACCCCCCAAGTTTCAAAAGGATTGGACCAGGGGGTCCAATTCTATGAGCCCCAAAAGAAGGTGCCCCCATCTTTCATTATTTTCTATAGAAGGAAAGCATTTTAAAAGGTGTGCTGTCCCTTTAAATGTGATGGCCAGAACTCTGTTGCAGTTCAATTTTGCTTATCACACCCTTGCTTCTGGCTCTGCCCCCAATGTCTCCTGGCTCCACCCCCAAGATATTTCTTGAATTGGACTTGGCAACCCTAGTGCCGGCCCTGCATGTACTCGCCACACTTGTGTGACTTGCAACAATATCCTTTGAATGTTTCCTAGCCAATACTTTGGGCTGCTTCATATGATTAATCTTTTGATCTTTTGTGAAAGCTAGAGGGTCCCTCCAGCAGAGGCAGATGCGTTCATTTTCTTCATCTAAGAACTGTACATAAACTCAGTGACCCAATCCTTTCTTATGGAAGGGGCTCATCTGACCTCCTGGTGGAGCCTGGAGATATCTTGGAATTAGAACTGATCTCTTGGGTATGGGGATTGTTTGTTCTTTATTATAGTCATGTGACCAATCATATAGCACATTATACATTAAAAAATTCAAGGCATATAATAGACCAGATAAAACAGTTTTGAATTAAAATCTAATTACAGTACAGTTTCCGAGAGCTAAAAATCACCAAACAGAATCTAGCTACTTGATGAGTAATCTTGACATTCTTATCAGAAAGGAGATAATCCAGTCTAACTTCTTCAAGCGAGACCAGAGATTTTGTCTAACAACGGAGTAATAATCTCATCCTGTGTTTCCTTATAGTGCGGGCAGTTAAAAAACATGTGCTCTGAAGTTTCAATCTCTCTTAGAGGACAGAAGCAGAGGCTTTCCAGATAGGGAGTTTTGTTATATCTGCCTTACAGATATAAGTGCCAGGCACCTTGCCAGGATAAACACCCTAATGCATCTATTTATTTCTAAAGATGTTAAATAAGATGCCAGCTTCATAATATTTTGAAAGCTTGACCATGCATACACATTTTGTAAACTAGCAATATCAGTTTGGCATTCTATGTCCTCAGTCCTTTGTTTAACTAATCTCTTTGGCTGATCATACCACAGATAGGAGAGCATGAGGAGAGAAACCAATCTTCACAATATGGTTCTGAACAGATTTAAGCCAATTAGATTGAAAGTTGTCTCTGATTAAAAATGGGAATAAACCTTGGGTATTAAAGTGTCCCTTTAGCCACAGACATAGATGATAGATAGATAGATAGATAGATAGATAGATAGATAGATAGATAGATAGATAGATAGATAGATAGATAGATAGATAGATAGATGATAGATAGATAGAATACATACCCATGCTTCAACTCTAATTTAAGCTGCCAGTTTCCAGCCTTAGCCTAGTGTTAGGCACACAGCTGGATACCTGTAGAATTGTTCTTAGAAACTCAGAACTATGGTGATCAGTTCCCCTGGACAAGATGGCTGTTCTAGAGAGTAAACTCTATGGCATTGTGGCCTAGAGATCCCTCCCTAAACCCCACCCTGTGCAGGCTACCCCAAAATCTTCAGGAATTTGCTAACTTGGAGTTGTCAACCTCAGTGATAGCATAAGGCAGACCCTTATCTTTTTAGCAACATGTCAGACAGTGTGGCTCAACTGAACTAGCGGAGGTGTTTTTCTTAAGTGCGAGGAGTATTCCCCTGATTCAACAGGCCCCTTGGCTGGTGGAACACGCCAGAGGAACTTGCTCCTGCAAGTGCAACAGATCCACCCACTATAACGTTGGGCAGAGCAATCCTGAGTTGTGGCTGCAATGTGGCATCTGGCTGTGGCACAGCTGCCGCTACACCCCAGAATCTGCTGTTTGCCTCTCTAAGGGGACAGTTATGTTGCAGCCAAATGGGGAAAAGGTCCCCCAGCAGTGTTGGCTGGCATTGGCACAGCAACATCCATAGCAATCCTGCTGCAGCGTTCCATTCTGGCATTGTTGTGAAGCAGGGGCAGCAAGACAGTCAGGGTGAGCAGGGCCAATAGGAGTCATGAGTCAAGGAGGCAAAACCAAGCACCACTGGCAGGAGGAAGAGAGGGGCCGAACGCAGGAGCAATGCTCCCCCCCTGCAGGTCCTCCTGAAAGAGACCAGCTCCTGTCACCAGCCCCAGCCACGTGTCAGTGGGGAGTGGGCATCACCAATCAGCCCCATGGGTAACCCACAGTGGCATGAAGGACACAGAGTGTAAAGGTCTCAGAGAGCAATGAGGGACAAAAACAGGAACATGAAGATGCCCCGGTGCTCACTGTTGTCTGTGGCAGCCATTGAAGGTGTCCCCATGTCAACCCATATGACCCTCCCACTGGAGGCATAGCAGACGGAGGGGTGGAGGTGCCATGTGGGCCTGAAGAGACTCAGAGAGGTCCACCAGGAGCCTCAGGATGTGCCCCAATCTGTCACCTGTGACCCTTGCTACAGAAATGAGCCTCTCCAGGTGCCCGGCAGCCACCATAACAGATATCGCCGCTGTGGGAGCAAACACCCTTGGCATTGTTGGGTATGCAAATATTAGAGCTGCCAACAGGCCTGGAGGGAAATGCCGTGTCCTTTTAACAGAGGGTTGATGTATGGCAATGGGCAACTGAAGCTCTCATTAAGCTTCTATTATAAAGGACATTGTTTCTCACGGCACTTGCTAACCCTAACGTACACCTTGTTTAGATGCTATGCATGCATGTAGAAGAAGTTGCCTGAAGCAGGACTGGTACATCTTACCAGTGGAGTATTAAGTAAGCAGAATCTCAGCCTTTTATTGTGCATAAGGAGAAAGCAGGAGAGAGTATCTTGCAAGGCACTTTTATTCTACAGAGCATTTGGTGGAGGTCAACTTTTGTTTCAGCAGATCTGGCTGTGCCTCCTTTTTCTCCTGCGTGTTTGTTCATCCCGTGTGTTTTTAATTCTTGTATTTTTGACACGTTTACATTTGTAATTATACCAAAAATTGTGATAGGCGTACTATCCTATAATTAAAATCTGTGTTTTTATTTTGTTAACTGGACTCTGTGTCCTTGAAGCTCCATTGTGTTTGTGTGTTTATAAAGAGTATGTGTGTGTGTGTAAAGTACCATCAAGCCACAGCAAACTTATGCCAACCCCCACAGTAGGTTTTTGCCATTGCTTGACTCCACTTAGCACCCCTGTTGGTCTCTAGGGTTGCTAGGTCCTCCGAGACACTGGCAGGGGATGGGGGATAAGCTGCAGGCTGGGAAATCCCTGGAGATTTGGGGATGGAACCTGGGGAGGGCAGGAATCTCAGTGGGGTACAGTGCCGCAGAGTCCACCCTCCAAAGCAGCCATTTTCTTCAGGGGTCCTGATCTCTGTGGTCTAGGAGATCTCCAGGCCCCATCTGGAGGCTGGCATCCCTGCTTGGTCTACCATCCAAATACTAACCCAAGGACATCTCTGATTTGATTCCAGGATCTGATGAGATCAGGCTAGCCTGGGCCACCGAAGCCAGAGCATTGCATTGTTAGCTATCATGAATGTAAGGCTGGATTCGGGAGCTCACCTTACAGTGGCTGGCCTCATTTCTCCATGGTCGGGGACAGAGGGTGGCATTTGGGGTGGGGGGGGGAACTGTCCCAGTGGCAGCCATTAGAATGTGGTATGCCACAGGGAGTGATTCTCTCCTCGGTGTTATTTGACATCTATATGCGCCCTCCTCACCCAGCTTATCTGGAGATAGGGGCTGGTTTGTCACCAATTAGCAGATGACACCCAGCTCTGTCTATTAATGGATGGGCACCCAGGCATTGCTCCTGAGGACCTGGATGGAGCATTGCAAGCCATGGCTGGATGGTTGCAACAGAGCCAGCTGAAACTGAATCCATCGAAGATGGAGGTCCTTTGCCTGTGCCTGGGCTGTGGAGGATCAGGGATCAGGCTCCCATCTTTTGACAGGGCTCCACCAGTGCCAGCGTCAGGGGTGAAGAGCTTGGGGGTATTCCTGAATACCTCTTTGATTATGGAGGTCCAGGTTACTGCCACTGCCAGGCTGGCTTTTTTCCATCTGAGGCAGGTCAGGCAGCTGGTTCTGTATCTCTCCCCCACCAGGCTATAATGACCCATGAGATAATCACTTGCAGGCTGGATTGTTGTAACTCTCTCTATGTGGGGCTGCCCTTGGCTCTAATCTGGAAACTCCAGCTGGTTCAGAATGAGGCTGCAGGGATGCTGACCTTGTTGCCACTGTGGGCACGGATCAATCCCATGGTCTGCAAACTACACTGGCTGCCTATTAAGTACCAGATTCGCTTCAAGGTGCTGGTAAAGATATTTCCCTGTGCAAGCACCAGTCATTTCTGACTCTGGAGTGACATTGCATCACGATGTCTTCACGGCAGACTTTTTATGGTGTGGTTTGCCATTGCTTTCCTCAGTCATCTACACTTTCCCCCCAGCAAGCTGGGTCCTCATTTTACTGACCTCGGAAGGATGGAAGGCTGAGTCAATCTTGAGCTGGCTACCTGAACCCAGCTTCCGCTGGGGCTGAACTCAGGTTGTGAGTCTTGTGAGCAAAAATTCTACTTTGTGAGCTACTGGCATTAAAGTTGTGAGCTACTGCACAAATTATTGTGCTCTGGGGTCATCCTTCCTGAGCTAAGACAAAAATGTGTGAGCTGGAGGCTAAAAATCTGTGAGTTAGCTCATGCGAACTCAACTTAGAGGGAACACTGGTTGTGAGCAGAGCTTGGACTGCAGTACTGCAGCTTACCACTCTGAGTCATGGGGTTGGTGCTTACCTTCAAAGCCCTATATGGCCAGGGACCAGCACACCTTCAGAACTGCGTCTCTCCATATGAGTCCCATGGGTGGCCAGGCGGAATGAGCTTCTGTGACAGGGGTGACCATTCTACTAAGCACTCCCCTGGAACAATCACCCAAGGGACAGAGCAGGGTACTTATTACATGGATGTCTTCTTGGAAGTTCATGTTTTGTTATTTTAGCTTTGGCTTTTCAATTACGAATCATTCCATAATTGAATTATGAATCATTCTCTCTATTTTTGCAAGAATTGTTATGTTCTTGGATCACCAAATAAGCAGATACATGCAGTGGTCTGGAGCTACCAAGTTCTGGGCTATCCAAAGCATAAAAATACTAAGAATGATGGTAGAGATCGGTTGTCTCCTTTGAAACTACAGTTCCCAGAATTCCACTCTATAATACAAACAACTGTATGTGTGTACTTTTTGTATGCTCCCCACTCTCCTTCCTTTTATGTCATCTTCTCTGTGTTAGATCCCAGCACTTCTGGGCTTTGGGGTAGACTGGAATTTGTTTTGACCCTTTAATGCTAAAAAACCAAAATAAGAGTGTTAAAAGAATTTGCGCAGACATCTCCTTATTAATAAAAACTAGAGATGTGAACCGATTTAATTTTGCTGGTGTTCGCAGTAGGCAGCTTTGAAACTATAAAGCCATCTGCAGACATGCGGCTTTAATTGTTCTGTGCTACAGAAAAATCCAGTACAGTGTTATAACAAATACTATTAGTCCAATGCGATTGTTTGCGGAGAATGTTTGCCGTTTGTAGGCTTTTATGCAATCCATTCAGTCCTGTTCCATGTCTACATATCCACTAGATGGTGCTGCCACAGAGCAAAGGATGAATTTGAAACAGTGCAGAAAACAAAGATCTTTACAATGTGTATTTTCTAAATATTGCTCAGGAAGGATTTCTTTTTTTTAAAGAATATATCACCTCTGGCATGCAGGTCTTGGCAGGAAACATTTTATTTCCTGTTAATACACGTTTTGTGAATGGCAGAGCTGAGGAAGCACTAAGACAGCAGTGATAAAAATAGGCATGTGTTCTGTATGGTAAGATCCTACTAATATCTGGGTAGAGTACTTCCCTGAAGGTGAAGAGGACTCTCTCACTTATTTATTTCTTTTAACCATTTAAACTGCATGCAAATTAAAGAGTGGACTTCATGCTGGTTTGACGTTTTATGGAGAAAGATGAACAGAATTTGTAAAGCAAACAAACAAATGGGAAAAAGCTAGTAAGGAGGCAATGGCTTGGATTCTACCACCCCATTCATTACAGTTTGAAACCTGATTCCAGCCTAAGGAAACTGCTTCCAATTTAAGCGACTCTTCCTCCACCAGAAAAGTTCTTTAAATTGGAGGAAATATCCTTAGGCTGTATGAAAGATTTTGCTGAATGGTGTGGTAGAATCCAGTCCAGTTTCAACTGGCTATTGGGTAACCACAGTCTACAGGTCAGACAGGAAATTGCCTCCACATAGTGGGTTTCCATGTGGGGAAACATTTTGGAAGTACCGGCTAACTATGTCGCTTAGCGTCAAACACAACAGGTTGGATCTTAGCAGCAAACACCTGGAGATTTTGGGGGTGGAGTCTGAGAAGGGTGGGGTTTGGGGAGGGGAGGGACCTCAGCAGGGTGTAATGCCATAGATCCCACCACAAGGAAACTGATCTTGTTCATTTGGAGATAAATTGTAATAGTGGGACAGTGCCTGGTGGCCATATTGTGAGAAGTGGCCCTTAGTGTCTTTGTGCTTAGAGGAAACAGGATGACTTTGCAAAGCTTCAAACATATAGCATCTTTTGAAATATCTGAATAAAATGTGATGGAAGGATTTCTAACTTGGCAATAATGATGGGAGAATTTCGTTCTAAGTGGAAGGAAATCTAGGTCCTCAAAAGATGCCAATTTAGGGGGTTAACATTCACCATTCTTCACCCTATCTCTTCCGATTTTATTATATGAAGCACTTCTAGCACTTATATGACTTTTTTTGGTTATATTGGTAAATAATTGTGCTTCACTAAAAAAGTCAAGGAAATTAGTATATTTAAATTGGAAATTTAAAGGTTAATTTCAGCAACAACAACAAAACCCTATACATTGCTGGCTTCTGTTGTGATTTCTGAGTAAATCTTGGTATATGCCTGCATCACTTTATGCTGGAGAGACAGAAATCAACGTGATAATTATTGGTGGGCTGAGAAACAAATACACGTTTGATATCAGCTATGTCTTATGTAATGGCGCCTCTTTTGCAAAATGTGACATAAAGTTGGACCAACCAGCTTTTCTGCTGGTGAAAAAGGGAGGTGGGAGTCTCCTTTGACTATCAAACAAAGCTTTCATAGGGATCTTTGGAGCTGCTTGGATAAAACCCAGGTGGGGTGGGTGCTGTGTCAAGGAAGGGCATTAAGTGAGATGGAGTGAAAAAGCTGGTGGAAATCCAACTGATATCGAGGATTTTGGCTAGGCATCCCTTCCCAAAGGAGGAGAGGATGTGCTAAAGCCAGCATCTTTATGGGTTATGTTTGTGTAAAGCTAAACTTGCAGATCTTTGATTTCTTTGTCATTGCTTGTAGGAGTGCCTTGTTTTCAATAGCAATCTCTCAACCCTACAGTGTGAAAGGGCAGGTTCCAGGTTTTGGACAGGAACTGCCCAGAGCCCCCACTCATGCCCACTACTAGGCCCTCCTTCTTGCCTACTCGTCCACATGTCCCCACCTGTCTGTGCATCCTTCCTCTGCCCACTTGCAAGCTCTCCCACTGTCCTCCCTCGCAGTTGCTCACGCTGCCTGCTTGACCTTTCTGCAATGGTTCTGGGTGGTGGGTGCAGCTGGGAGTGTCACAACAGTGGCCACCAGGAATCCTGAGGCTTTGTGCACCATCCACGTGCCTTTCTCCAGCAGTGCTAAGCAACATCTGCAGCTAGGAGGAAAGATGGGAAGGCACTTACCAGAAGACATGGAAGGGTGTCTGTGCAGCCATCAGAGGATATGCGTGAGTACAGAGTAAGCCGCAGTAGGCCTCATCAGAAGTCACTGACCCTGGCAGCTGTTGAGATGCCCGCCTCAGGGTAAGCTGACATCAGCCCTGACGTGTGATATAACACATGTGAGATAAGACATCAACCCTGACATGTGATATAAGATACTTCCTAGTGACTAACAAACAATCCTTCAGTCTTTGCTTGCGCTATTACAGCTCCTACAGGGTCAAATATGTAGGTAAGCAGAATTTATTTTAGATATTTATACCCTGCTTTTCTCTCCAATGGGGACCCAAAGCAGTTAGCAGCATTCTCTCCTTCATTTTATCCTCATAACAACCCTGTAAGGTACATTTGAGTGAGAGCAAGAGAGAGAGAGAGTCAAAGAAAGCAGCTTGACGGCACTTTGCCTCCATGGCAGAGTGAGGTTTTGAACCTGGGCTTCCCAGATCATAGTACTACACCACACTAGGTACTAAGTACTAGACCACACTGGATCTCTTTAATTAGAGTTGCCCACCCCCTGTCTGGGTGGGGGTTCCCATGCTTTTGTGATTTTCTCCCCACCTCCGGCCAGCTAGGCTGCAGGGGTAAACCCCACTCATAAATGCCTTGAAATGTGGAGCAATGACATCACCCAGAAGTGACATCACTGGCCAACAATATTGTGCAGCAACTCTCTAGTTTTTTGTGCAAAACTCTGTGGTAAATTTGGGCTCAAAAACAAGGTCACTATTAGCTGTGCTAAATTTTTCTCAGCAACCTGTAGAATTTGACGTGAAATTTTATGAATAGATTCTAAATTTTAGAGCTATCTAACTGGTGCAGATCTAAGTTCTCACAGATGTATTTTAAATGTTAAATTTTAGATATATATTTCTGTTATTTTAGATCAATTCTATTCTTAAATGTTTTATTGAATTGTTCTTGCTTATGACTTGTACTGGTCGATGGCTGAAGTGATTGATTGATTGGCTCAAAAACCAGAGAGGCCCAAAAATCCTCCCACCAAAAAGCAGGTGGGACCTGGCAACCCTAATTCAAATTCCTCCTATCTTCCTCCACACACTGCAGTCCTGCTGTTTGCTGTAGTGAGTAAGACTTCTGGAGTGCTGAGCAACAAGTATGGGAGGGGACAGATGACATTCAGAGAAACTGGGTTGCCAGCTCCAAGCTAGGAAATTCCCAGATTGATTGGCTCAAATACTAGAGAGGCCGAAAAATCCTCCCACCAAAAAGCAGGTGGGACCCAGATATTTGGGGCGGAGCCTGGGGAGAGTGGAGTCTGGGCCAGAGAGAGAGCTCAGCAGGGATGTAATGCCATTTCAAAGCTGCCATTTTTTTTCCAGAGGAAATTATCTGTATTGCGTGGAAATCTGTTGTAACTCTGGGAGAACTCCAGGCTACACTTGGAGGTTGGCAACACTACAGAGAAAGGCTGCTTTATCTTCTATTGTGTGTGACTCTTCTTTGAACAGTTCTAATTTGTCACCATGTGGCTATTATTTTGCCACATGGTGATATCTTCAGTAAACTGTGCTTTCAGAAAGATCAGAGATTGTTCAGTTCTTACTATGCTATTCTAACAACAATATCACTTTAGCTGAAAAGTATTTCAAAATTTGTTCTTTGGTTTCATATAAATCATATTTATTCAGTTAAATGCAGTATGCTTCCACTTAACCTTATGTTTCTCCTCCCCACCCCTTTTTATTTCTATGAATAATAAGGGGAGGGAGACTCCAAAGCTATTTACAGTTTATTAATTCCCCTCCTAATAAAATCCACTGGGGGTTTGGAGTCGTAACGCTTTCCCCGCTAACAGATAAGTTGAGACTCCCCCAACACCCCCCCTAGATATAATGGATCAGTAACAAAGCTATTACAGTGATAACGTCTCCATTTATAGATAAATCAAAATGTATATTTTCCAAGAAATGAACCAAGTTAATTGAAAGGCTATGGCGCTTGCCTTAAAACTCAAATGGTTTTCTTCTTTTTCCGTGTCTGGCCCCTGTGATAAAAGCTTGTAAAAAAACCCTTAATTGTTTTTTGCCGTGTTGCCAATGGTTTGTGCACATAGAGCAGATGGGCAAAAAGGACAGTAGTGAACTTTACTGGCCTGCAGATGTTGAGACATCCGTGCATTTGATTAAATATAGATTAACCCAGGATATTGGGGGGGGGGGGGTTGTTCCTTTAGTGGGCTTTCATTGGGGCCCTACACAACTCTAAGTTGTTGTGTGAACAGTTGTGGCTTATCAGAGGGCAACTAAGGTTGAAGTCCTAAGCAGGTCTGTTCAGAAATAAGTCCCACATTATTCAATGGAGCTTATGCCCAAGAAAGTGCTCATTAAAATTTTGTGAGCAAATCCTAAAAACCTGAACTGGAGGAAAAAAAAATCTGCCTCCCCTTCTTGTTTTGTAACATTCAGGCTGTGATAACCTACACTAAATAATGAACTTTCAATCCACTTTCAATGCACTTTCCAACTAGTTTTGCTAGTTCACACAGTAAAATCAAGTTGGAAAGTGCATTGAAAGTGGATTGAAAATGCATTATATGGACCAATGTCACACTAGGGCTTGTTCCGGGTGGAGAGCCCTTTTGCTACTCGGGCTTCTCTCCATTTTCGCACAAGTTTCCCCGGAGCTGCGAGTTGAGGTGCTGCTTTTCCGCAGCAAGCAGAAACCTCTTGTCAGAGGATCTCCCTTGCTGCGGAATAGTGGCACACCAACTCACAGCTCTGGGGCAACTTGTGCGATAACGGAGAGAAGCCCCGGTAGCAAAAGGGCTCTCCACCCGGAACAAGCCTAGTGCAAAATTGATCTTAGTGTATGTGATCACAGCCTTTGTCTGACGAAAGAGTTCTACTGAACTCAAAAGCTTGCACGGTATTATGTGAGCTTGGGTAGACCCAAACAAAGGGTATTTCACGGATTGTGTCCTTCATCAGTTACCTCATGCTTGCAAGAAGCAGGTTATCTGAATCCTTTTGAAAGACACTTTTCCATTTTGGTGTTCGGGTCTCAGACAATATTTGCTGGATAACATGATTGAGGCTGGGTCTAGACTGGCGCTTTAAGCCGACACAGGGCCGGCTCACAGATGAATCAGAAAATCAAATCCGAAGAAGCACATCTGCCTCCCTTCCCACTCCCATACTCACCCCGTCCTTAAGCGTCTCTACTGGGGCTCAAAAAGCTACAACTTCTGAAGTGGTAGCGAATTTTTGCGCCACACAGCATCCATCTCCCCGGGCGTCTGAATACCAGAGCACACATACTAGGTACATTGGTGGTGTGAACCCACCAGTCTACCCCAAGCCACTTCTGGCTTAAAAAAAAAAAAACATTGCATCCAAGTGCACAGGTGCATAGGCACACATGTATATGGCCAATAAATGAATGAGAAAAAAGAAACCCAAACCAAGCTATGGGGATGGTGTGCGACAGCCATCTGACAATGCCAAAGTGCATCCTGTGCAGAATATGGGTGCTTTGTGGGGGAGCATGTGGATGGGCTTACGCTGCTCCATTTTGTGCCGGCCTGATTTTTGTGCCCATCTTAGGCTGTGAAATGCATTTCTGGCACTGAACACACATGATGTTGGCTTATACTGGATCAGACTATTGGCCTGTATTGTCTGTTCAGACTAGCAGCAGCTCTCCAGGACCTCAGGCAGAGGTCTTTCACACTTCTTGATGCTAGATCTTGTAACTGGAGGTGCCAGAGCTTGAACTTGGAACCTTTTGCATGCCAAGCAAATGCCCTACTGCTAATCCATAGCCCTTTGCAGGGGTGGAATTCTAGTAGGAGCTCCTTTGCATATTAGGCCACAACCCCCTGATGTAGCCAATCCTCCAAGAGCTTACAAAAAAGAGCCTTGTAAGCTCTTGGCGGATTGACTACATCAGGGGTGTGTGGTCTAATATGCAAAGGAGCTCCTGTTAGAATTCCACCCTGGCCTTTCCCATTACTGTAGGGAGGTGATCATGTTTATGGTGATATAAAGCAACCCATTTAATTGTTAAATGCCACAAATGGTTTAGACGTCACTTTCCTCATTTTAATCTTTTATTGACTTTTATTCATTTATCGTACCCATGTCAACATATTTTATCATTTTATCAGATAAAATTGCATAATTCATATGAACAATTTCATTTTATACTGAGCACATTACAGCTAGCATTCAGATTGTGGAAAATGCACTCAGTTGGAAAGCTAATGGTTTTAGTACAAACGGCTTGATTGAGGATCACATTGTAGTTGAAACAATGAAATATTTTGATCATTTGTACATTTGCGTAATGAATGTAATGTATTGCAATGCATTACAAGAACTCTTCTAGAATGTAAGATTTATCTTTAAAGAAAGAAGGTTTAACTGCATTTAGAACAGCACAAGTAGAACCAGGCTGAAAGGAACAATGCTGGATGCTAAAGCATCAAATTAATTGTAGTTCCTAACTACTCAGTTCATTTTCCCTAGAGATATCCTCAGCAGGTTAACTGGAGATGCCCTTTCTAAAGTTCTGTACTTCCCAGGCTCATGGGCTTAGACTAGGGTTGCAAGCTCTGGGTTGGGAAATACCTGGAAATTTGGAGAGGTGGAGCCTGAGGATGGTGAGGTTTGGAAGGGGAGGGACTTCAATGGGGTATAATATCAAAAAATCCACCTACCGTAGCAGCCATTTTCTCCAGGTGATCTCTGTTGCCTGGAGATCAGTTGTAATAGCCGGAGATCCTCAGCCACCATCTGGTTGTTGAGCAACCACAGAATAAAGCACCATATACATTTCTTATATTAGGTGTTAAGTATACAGTATACCTGATACACATTCAACATTGCAAACACTAAGTTAAAGGTAAGCTATTCAAATGCATCTCTCTCAGCGAAAGTCCGTATGTGACTCTGGTCAATTTCAATGGTGGTTTTCCAGCACTACTTTGTAGATTGGTGATGACACGCCTCCCTGGTTTTATAGCGGCATGTTTCAAGAGGCTCTCTCCCTTCTTCAAATCACCCACGTTGAATTTGAAACCACTGCTCAGGAATTTCCGCGCACACAAGTCCAAGAGTAATATTAGGCAGTCTACAAAGTAGCGCTGGAAAACCACCATTAAAATTGAAATTGACCAGAGTCAAATATACGGTGTTTTTTTTCTGTGGTTGCTCAACCTTTACACCATTGTTTCTTGTCTTCTTGCCAACCGCCTGTAGGCCTTTCACCCTGTACCATCTTCCAAATCTGAAATGGCTCTGGAAGCACTATTTGACCTTTTGTGAAAATGTAACGTAGCACATCAATACATATGCAAACTCCACGCCCCCCCCCCCCCGAGATGTTTCAACTAGGAAATTGGCCAGGGGGAGGGAGGTCAACGTTTTTTTTTTCCTGTGCATCACAGTCCTCATCTGAATCAAGCCCTCTTACTGATTCTGTGAGAAACTCAGCAGTTCAGAAAATATGTCTCTCTGGGGAGGTACCCAGGGAAAAATGTTCAATTATCTCCTGAGGGCATGCAATGAATACTATGTCCCCCGAGGCCAGTTTACATTTGTTTTATTTATTGGTAAACTGGGAACAGGTTCTCTTTTGTATCCTTCATTCAGAACCTGGAAATGGGTTTGATTAGCACATTTCAGAATTGCATTACTTTAAATGAGCATTACTCAGTTTTTCTTTTGCACATGTAGCAATCCAATGTTGGCAACCCTAGCTTAAGCCTTTCACCCTGTCCCATTTTCCAAATCTGAAATGGCTCTGGAAGCACTATTTGCCCTGTTGTGAAAATGTAACGTAGCACATCAATACATATGCAAACTCCACCCCCCCCCCGAGATGTTTCAACTAGGAAATTGGCCAGGGGGAGGGAGGTCAACGTTTTTTCTTTCTGTGCATCACAGTCCTCATCTGAATCAAGCCCTCTTACTGATTCTGTGAGAAACTCGGCAGTTCAGAAAATATGTCTCTCTGGGGAGGTACCCAGGGAAAAATGTGCAATTATTTCCTGAGGGCATGCAATGAATACTATGTCCCCCGAGGCCAGTTTACATTTGTTTTATTTATTGGTAAACTGGGAACAGGTTCTCTTTTGTATCCTTCATTCAGAACCTGGAAATGGGTTTGATTAGCACATTTCAGAATTGCATTAATTTAAATGAGCATTACTCAGTTTTTCTTTTGCACATGTAGCAATCCAAGCAAAACATTGGTGACTTTGCTGTTGCTATGGCTTTGTGTGTGTGCATAAGATATTTCCTCACAGTGCTTTAGTAGTTAATAGTAAAACGTACCATGTGGAATATTAACTGTGGTGTCTGTTTAGTGTCTGTTTAGATTTTACTTGCATGTTCTTTGCAGTGTGTTGCCTAGGGACAGTGGGGATGCTGTCTTGCTCTGATCTTCTACTTTGTTTTGAAAAGGTCCACCTTCAGTACCCCTTCACCACTCAGCAAGGCCCAAAGGTCAGTGGTCTTTTGAACACTTTTTTGTATTCCTCTTTGCCAGAACTCAGAATTGAGCAGCTTCAGCAATGAATGGTACCTGAAATGTCAAATGTTGTACTTTTTGAAGCCATTAATAAAATTCCCATGACGATGGTATTGTGACAGCCCCCATCCCATGTAGCTTTTGTCCATTTACATCTGATGATCCCAAAGTAGTATTAGGGACATGTAAGCCTAAGGGGCCCGCAAACAGACAGTCATCCATATAATGTACCACTTTGCTCAAACGAGCCCGGCAGCGCACCACCCATTCTAAAAAGGAGCTAAAGCACTCAAAGGCCGCACAAACGGAGCACCCCATGGACAGGGCCCTGTCCATATAAAACCGCCCTTCAAAATGAAAACCCAACAATTCAAAATCCAAAGGGTGAACCGGTAGGAGGCGAAAGGCAGACTTTATGTTGCACTTTGCCAACTCAGCCCCTACCCCACAATGCCTTACCATCTGCACCACTTGGTCAAAAGATGTGTACTGCACAGTACACAAATTTTCTGGTATGGTGTCATTCACTGATTCCCCATGGGGGTAAGATAAATGATGAATCAATCTGAACTCACCTGGGGCCTTTTTAGGCACCAGGCCCAATGGGGAGACCCTCAAGGTACTCACAGGGGGTGCGGAAAATGAGCCAATCACCCTATCCTCGGCTAATTCCTTCCCAATCTTCTGACGAACTATGTGCTCCATCCCTACAACCGACTTCAAATTATTGGCCATAAATGGCTTTCTGGGGCCCTGAAAAGGAATTCTAAACCCAAACTTAAAACCATTTAACAAATAAAGCCGATCTTCATCCCTTGGATAATCACGGAGCCATGCCTCAAGCACTGTCGCCCTTATTGGGGTGGGACCCTTTGCCAAATGGCTTATCTGCGCCGCCCGGGCCCTGCTTGCGCTGTCCCTGCCTGAATCTAGCCCTGGAACAATTCATGAAGGAATGAGACCCCCCGCAAAGAGGGCACTCATGTTTGTATGGGCAGTTCTTTTTATCACACACCCCCTGGGACCCAAACTCCCAACAAAGCAGGCGGGGTTGAACCAACTGACCCGCACTGCTGTGGGCACCAGAAGCAGTGGCTGTGTACTGAACAACATGTCCACTGTCTGACCTATCACCCAGGTTAGGTCGTGCTGGAGACGTAACCTGCAGCCACAGCTGTGGTTGAATGTGATCCCATTGAAGGGCCGGGTTCAAAGCCACCCTCATTCTGAACTCCTCATCATATTGAAGCCAGGCCGGGCTGGTAAAGCTAGTATAGCTTTTGTAAATGATGTTGAAATACTGAAAAAGGGACATGGCCCTCCATGGCTGTGACCTGGCAATAATTCCGGTGTAAATAATGAACCCGGGCACCCAGTTCGCCCATGTCCTGTCAACTTTCCGCTTCTTGATTTTCTCCTTTTCCCTATCATCCAAATCCTCTTTATCCTTTTTCTCCAGCTCCCTATAGAGCAGAGAGAATAGGTCCATGAATTCTCCTTTCAGTATCTTATCCTTGGTGGCTAGCAACAAGTGATCCCCAAGAGGTAAGGCCAGATCACCAAAAGGTAAAGCCTTAGCTGGCACAGCAGAGTATGATGGACTCCAATGATAAGAAACACCCCAGCCACCATAGGGTGCCACAGACGCTCCCAGGAACTGGCTGGGCAGGCCTTCCCAAGGACCCCAAGGGTTAGCCAGGTTAAAGCCCCAAGCCCAAGGCTGGGAATTATTAAAAGCTGCAGGCTGGCTATTGGCAACCAGCCTGAAGGTGGCCGACTGCCCCCACAGCCTCCAGGGCCAAGCTATGGTAGTGTGTTGTGTAAATTCACCCCTACCCAACTACAAACTCTGCGAAGCATCCGCATTGGGCACTTCTGCTGGAAGAGGCGACACAACCTCCGTTTTGTCCATAGAAGACCTGCTTTCAAGGGAAGACAAGCTATTAAGGATTTCTTCCTGGAAGCGCTTCTTTGCAGCCCGCTTTTCTGCCTTGGAAGTCAGGCCCGTTACACCCAATACGACCCCTCCAAAGCAGCTATTCTGGCTAAACAGACTGCTCGAAAGTGGCATCCTCCTCATCAGACAATGAAGGCAAAGGTACTGACCGCTTAGGAACAGGCTGCTGCGGTCTTGGTGTAGGGCACTTGCCCTTGGATTTGCTCTGTCCCTTAGGCATGATAATGTGCCCAATAACAATGACAAGCCCATCTACTGCCCTCACTGATGTGACCGCTGCCGTACCGGAGGCAGGTGATGAACGTTAAAGCTATCCTTGAAATGGCCGCCCCAAGCTTTCCACAAAATGGCCACTCTTTTCCCTGGCAACAGGAGGAAGAATCCCATTAAAAAGGCTGTCCTCAAAATAGCCGCCCCAAGCTATCCACAAAATGGCCACTCTTCTGCCCAACAACAGGGAGGAAGAATTGAACAGCTCCAATAAAATGGCTACCCAATTAAACCCACAATCAGCTAAGGCCTCCTTCCAAACTGCACTGTCTGGGAGAACAACCCCACACACTGTGAAGTAACCATGCACTCCCCTCAGAAGATTATATAAACGGGGGGAGTGGGGGGGGAGTTGGTTCCTCAGCCAGCTTAACAGAGACGAGCAAGGGGGGAGAGGGAAAACGGGGGGGGCCAAACAGCACCCTCCAAAGGGGAGAGGCACTGCAAGATACCCTAAAACAAAAAGGGGAAGCACAAAAACGCCAGCCGTGTGAAAACGCTGCAGCCAGCGACAAAACGCCACGTCAAAGACGCTCCCGAAGATGCTCCTGACGCGATGAGACTCCTCCTGAAGACCACCGCGGCTCGCTACAAGCAGCCGTGGTAAAGTCCGACGTGCCAACTACCGCGGCCCGAAAAGTCGCGGTGACTGGCAACAGGCCTCCTGCAGGGAAAGAGCACACAAGCTGCGGTCTGCCTTCCCGGAGCATGAGGCCTGCTCCGCCCCCACCTCTGATGATGCCCTGCCTGCTCCTCCTCCTTGCGAGGAGGCAAAATGGCCCCCAGCCTGCCTCTGTAAGGGAGCAACATTCTATGGCTGGCTGGAGGGGCAAAGAGTCTTTCTCTCACACACACACCCTCTGTCTCTCTCTCTCTCTCTCTCTCAGCACACACCATGTCTTAGAATGTCTGTGCCCCTCTGTGGGGCAAGCAGGAAGAGAGAACTTCTGTTGCTCTAAGCCCCTGCAAACATTTGCTCTGTCTGTGAGGCAGGAATTTGTGATTTCTACTCTCTCTCCTTTTTAAATACTGCTGCAAAAAACACTAAACATTTCCCCCACATTGTACAAATGCACAGTCCTTTCCAAAATACAGTTTTTTTTCAAAAACACAAGTTTAAAACCTGTATAATAATCCTTTTCATTTCCATTGCACAAAAGAACAGACCACAAAAATACAGTTTGCACCTAATTAAAAAAAACCCCACTGTAGCCATTTTGTCTCCTCCTTCTTTCCAGAAGTCCAGGCCCCAGGGGGATGGCTCCACCCCTGACAGTCCCAGGTGGGTGGGAGGGGGGAGCCAGGAGGGTGCCAGGAAGGCGGGACTTATCTCCTCATCAAATCTTGATTTGACATAAGCCATGTCCCTACTACTACTTCCCAACACAGGGTTTTTGGCAGTCAAGGAGGACTTCCTCCTCCCTTTATCATCAGTGGAAAAGTTAACTGGATCCTTCCCTAGGTCTAGCAAACCATGCCTTTGCAGTTTCAGATGGCATAAGAGCACTGCAACTGAAGTGTCCTTGGGAAATTCAAATAATAGAATGCAAAGCAATGGAGACACCTCTGCTGCGTATGTTGCTTCTTTATGTTGAAAATGTGCCTTCCAGGTCTGTCAGCAGCAATGACAGAATTTGCAGTGCTCTAAAAGGAGAGGAAGAGGCAGTCAGCTATGGGAGGTGGATATGAAGGGAGCACAGCTATGAGAAGTGGATTTGAAGACAGGTGCTCTGGAAAAAGCTGTTGGAGAAGAAAAGAGGATGCATTTTGCACTTTCTGTAGTTCTCAGCAAAATAAAGACTCTGATATTCATTTATTACGAAGTTTTGTCACTTCTGTTCTGAGAAACAAATAAAGCACTATCGTCTTGTAAGAGTTAACATGGTAGAACTTCATTATCCAAAAGTCTGAAAAACTGACATTTCTTACATGTTCTCCATACTATGCCAAAGTGATGCTGTATTGCTATGAGTCTATGAAATAGCATTCCTGTGCTTCCAAGTTGTCTTATATTGAGAAGACCCCAAGGCTATTTAACAAATGATAGTGTACCATACTCTGGAAATTGCCTGACATTTTATTTTGGGGATTGGAATGTCTCAAATGAAGACACAGGGAAAGTAGATTTTAGTAAGGGGTACACGACCTTCTGCAGTACAGTAGTTGCTGTGCATGCTGCCAACAAGCTGCAGGAACTATGAACTGAGTAGGGTTGCCAGGCCTGCCCTGGCATCTGGGGGAGAGGACACAGGAGGAGGCTGTTTGTGACAGCATGATATCTCTTCAGTTTTACCATAGAGTTTCTGGTAATCCCTAGAGAGGTGTGATGTCACTTCTGGGTTTTCTGTGGAAGTGACATTCCACCATAGGCACTCAATGGCTATTTTTAAACCATTTTTCCTAGCTATAGTGGGAAACAGTAACTGGAAGTGGGGGATCCCCCGCCCCCACCGGGGGCCTGCTAACCCAATCTCTGAGATATAAAGTTCAGCATTCCAGGAAAAAACTATTTGACTGCGTTAAGATGTAATAACTGTAACCATGTAATGACAATGCACCTTGGGAGTATGATTTCCAGTCTGGGGCTACTGGAGATGTGATATCACGGAGATCTGGGGCCACTGGAGATGTGATATCATCAGGGGCTATTTTGTAGAACAATAGGTGGTGGAGCTTGTCCAGGGATTGTTATGCAGCTGCACCTGCTATTCAATGGACAAGGGGGTGGAACTCTCAGAAGGAGGAGGTGAAACTCTCAGAAAGCTTCCGGAGCAGTGCTCCTGTGAGCTCCCACTGAATCAGAGGCCTGGATATCATAGAATCTTACCCAGAGCTTCCATTTCCTCCAGGGGGGGATGATCACTATCACTTGTAAAGTCATATATGTTGATAGGTGTGGAGGGAGATTAAAACTTTTTTTCCTTATACATGGTTAGTGCTTTGAGTGCTGTACAAACAGATGATGATGATGAATGGTCACAATCAGATATTTGTCTGGTGGATTGTGTTCTGCAATTCGAAATCCAGCCAAGTTCTTGGGAATTGCAGAAGTATATTCACAGGATTCTTCTTGTTTCCAGCAACACTGTCTTCTGGAGCTGAGGTGGTGTTATTTGCTCAATGCCCAAAATGTCCAGGTGTTTCTTGAAACTTTTAGCACTGCAATAGAAGTTTACAATGACAACTAACACAATTGTAACTTACTTCTTCCAGAAGTGTTCTAACTCTTTTTATGGCTCTTGGTATTTTGTGATCTTATCCTGTTCTTTCTTTTCTATCCTGCTGTTTCCTGGGATTGCACTGTCAATGATCCAAACTCTATTTGACATTTTCTCCCCTACAATTGTGTTATCAGGGGTGTTATGCTCCAGGTGTTTATCTGTTTGTAATTGGAAGCTCCAAAGAATCTTTGTTCCATCATTCTCCATGTTCTTGTCAGGTTTTTGCTCCCATAGATTTCTGATTGATGGAAAGCCATGCTTTTTGCAAAGATTCCAGCGCAACATAGCTGCAACTCTATCATAATGGTCAGTTTGAGCAATTTTATTGCAGCTGCTGACCATGTGGCTGTTTCATCCTTTGTCTTGAAAAGTCAACATTTGCTGTTATCACTGGTCTTAACAGCTTTCTTGGCTTTAATACTATTCATTTCGGTTGCTTGCTCTTGTGCAGCTACAAGTCCTTCCATTTCTTTATTCAAGTGGCGGTATTGAAACCACTTCCAGCTGTTTTTGATTTCAACTTTATTCTCTGTGTTCTTCAAATATTGCCTGCACAAGTGCTTTTCCTTCCAGTTGTCAGTGTTTTGATTGCAATCTTCTTTGGTTTCTGTAACCTTAAATAAGTCTGCCTTGTACACTTCAATTAGAAGCTTCTCTTTACTCTTCTTGGTGTAATCATTCCGTTTTTCTTCTTCAACTGCTTGCTTAGCTTTCAGGTGACCTCTTCCACCTAATTTTCTTTATATGAAAAGATGATCAGCATCACTTCTAGGATGTAGTGAGTAAGGCATTGTCATTATCTTGCAAGTTTTGCAATCTATTCCTTCTTTCTGCTTGTTTACGTTCAATAATGGCCACTGTGTTGGCCCCGACCTGGATGGCCCAGGTGAGCCTGATCCCATCAGATCTCAGAAGCCAAGCTGGACCAACCCTGGCAAGTACTTGGATGGGGGACTTCTAAGGAATACCAGGGCTGGGACACAGAGGCAGGCAAGAGCAAGTGATCTCTCTGAAACATCCAAGCTTCACTAGGGGTTTCCAACCAGGACTTACAGGGATGCATGCATAGATACACACAAACACTCACAAAAAAAATACTGCCAGCTGTGTAACTTACATGTTAATTGCCTTTACTGTGTTGCCTCCATTTAATTTTGCTTGCTATATCTTTGGAAATCTTTGGTAATACTACTTGGTTGTATTTTTCTTAACAACGGTAGGTTTGATGTTGTCAGCTTTCAAACTTCAAATATATTTGTAGTTTTTTTTTTCAAGGCCCAAGTGTTTGATGTTGTTGTTTGGCATCTTGATTTCTTCTTGTTCAACCATCTTTCCTATATTCAATAATACAATGGAATTTGGATCAAAGCCAATTTCCATTGTATTGTTACTATTATTATACTTGCGTTTGTGGGATCCATTTTTGTGTTTGATTAACCTTTAAGTGGCTAGAGTAATCTGCTTATAAAATCTACACTATTGCCAAAAGTTTATCACCAAGAGAATAACTGAGTTTTATTATATTTTAAAATGCTACATTGGCTGAAGAAATTGTAATTTTTAACTACAACATACCTCCTTCTTGAGAAATCTGGAAACTGAGAATACACTATACCTTGGCAAAATTGTAAGATCTAGCTAGGCAAGACAGCATGATACCACCAAAATAAATTTCATTAGCTGGTAACCTCCATTGTTCAGTACAGGTTAAGTCTGCACCAGCAATCTGTACACATAATAATTAGATGAATATGTACTGTCCAAGGGTGTCCTTGTACAGTTTTTGCTCTGCTGAGTTCAGTAGTGGTGTCATAGTCAGCTAATGGTTGTGACTTATTTGTTGGACATGGTTATGGCTATAATTAATTAACATTTCAACACAGGCCTTGGGCTGGATACAAAACATGGCTACCAGAGGGAACTTGATGAACTGGGACTTCTCTGCCTTGCCTCTCTCTTCCTGATGCAGCCCACTGAGGCCTCTCTGCCCAAATCCAGCTCCTGAGGGTAAAGAGACCCTCAAGAACAGCATGGGGGACTAAGAGATCTAAGCAGATCGACTCTGAATTCTACTATTTAATGGGGCGTACTCCCAGGAAAGTGCCTTTAAGATTACATTGTGAGAGTTTGTATCAGAAGCAGTGGGAATTAGTGTAAATTATTCTCCCTTCCTCTGCCAATGGAATTGCTGTTCTACCAGTAGGACAGCAGTTACTCTGGTGGCATGGCATCTTTGGATCCATCCCACTTTTAGTTGCTGCTTTGTTTCTTTTTAGAAAATACGGTTCATTTAGCTAAAGAGAACAGTAATGAAATGTGGTAAACTGTTTTAGCTGGCTAAGAAAATAAGTTGCAGATTGAGAAGTCTGTTGTTCAGGTCTCACCTATACCATGTCTTGGGTTCACCAGCCCAAGATTTGTTGTAAGAATGATAAAATGATAATTATATGAAGAGCTTTGAATGTTCAAAAGTGCTATGTAACTACTAAGTATTATTTATGTAGCATCCTTTATAATGGTTTAATTCCACCCTACCCCAATATTTATTTCTGGAATCTTGTTGAAAGAAGACAGGTACGATAGTCTTTCTTGGTTTTGACATCTTATTCAAGAATACATCATTTGACATCTAGCGCAACTTCACTGTATGGCCCCCTAATCCACAGTATACTTAGGGGGAAATACGTATAAATGAATAACATTGCTTAGTGATAGATTCACATTGGGTAGCTATGTTGGTCTGAAGAAGCAGAACAAAGTGAATCCAGTGGCATCTTTAAGACCAACAAAGTTTTATTCATATTGTAAGCTTTCCTGTGCACGCAGTCTTACTCAGATACAGGGCAAGAACTCATTTGCATATTAGGCCACACCTCCTGATGTCACCATTGTTTTGCACAGGGCTTTTCTTGTAGAAAAAACCCAGCAGGAACTCATTTGCATATTAGGCCACACCCCCTGATGCCTAGCCAGCCGGAACTGCATTCCTGTGTGTTCCTGCTCAAAAAAGCCCTTCTCAGATAGATAGAAATGGAAATCACCAGTCCATACATGTAGGTAGAGGATAAGCAGTAAATTAGCATTGAGTTTATTAAAATTATTTAATAAATTCAAGGACCAAACAGGAATCTTAGTTTATATGGTTACCATTTGTTCAGGTTTAATTGAGAAGGGGGGCATAGTGAAGGAAATAAATATGTCAAAATTGTAGATGATGGACAGATGGAACAGTGGAATGATGAGAGTAATTAACAGAGATCCTGCCATTATCCTCCCTCCATCTCCTCCCAAGCATGGAGGTGACCTTACGGCATCTTCTTCATTGAGATGGGGTGACTGGTTGTGTAGAGTGATCTGAAAGAACAAGTTGTTACCAAATCTGAAGTGGTTAAGGCTGCAAACAAAATGGCACTGCTTAGTGGCAGATTTTAGCCACCATGGATGCAGAATTTCTGTATACCAACATCCCACACAAAGATGGGACTACAAGCCATAAGGAATGTGATTTCTGACAGCACCATAGCTGACTTTTATTTTATTTCTTATTTAGAATAATATAGTAGAATAGTAGATTGTAATGTAATGTAGTAAATAGTAGAATGTAATGTAATTTGGAACGGTAGACTGGGATGTGTTTCTTTGGTCTGGAGACAGGGGAGATAACTCTATACAGCCAGTTGCTCCACTTCAAAAAAGATGTTGTAAGATGACCTCTATGCTTGAGAGGAGACAGGATGGAGTGTAATGGCAGCATCCCACAATTAAGGCTACATCTGCCCATCCATCTCCAATCTTGACGTATTTATTTCCTATGCCCCCCCCCCCCCAATTCAATCCAAACAAATGGTAACCAATTTAAACTAAGCTTGAGTCCAGTAGCACCTTTATGACCAACAAAGTTTATTCACAATTTAAGCTTTGGTATGCATGCATACTTCATTGTCTCATGTACTCAGACAATGCATACTTCATTGTCTGATAGAACGCCTGCTTTGTTCTGTTGCTTCAGATCAACACAGCTGCCCACATGGGTAAAACTAACCTTGTTATTCCTGTTTGATCCTTGAATCAAACGTCTTAGTTATGCTGTGTGCTAATTTTCTGCTCACCCTCTTCCTATATGTATGGGCTGGTAATTTCCATCTCATTATATCTGAAGAAGTGTGTGTACACCCAAAAGCTTATACCTTGAATAAAACTTTGTTGGCCTTAAAGGTGCTACTGCACTCAAACTTTGTTTTATTGCTTATTAGTGAGAGTTATCTATCTCACTTGCTTCTGGAGGTGGAAAGACATATGGTGGTTGTGGGGGCGGGGCTTCCCCCGCCAGCCAACTGACTGGAAGTGGGAAGGAGCCTGGGAAAGCGGAAGAACCCCCACTGGGACCTGGGGATTGGCAAGCCTCACATGGCCAGCCTACCCGTTTCTGTATTTGTTCTCAGTTCCTGGAACACAGTCTGACACATGGCACGGACCCAGGGATAACCCTACACCTTCATTGACCACCCTCCACATGAAGAGGGCAGCAAGGCTGCAGACTTACCCTTTAAAGGACTAACATAGCAGTGTTTCCTAGAGGTGGGCTGGAATCAGATCCCTGAAGATGATTCATACACGTGCATGTCTTCTGCCTTTCAGTACCGCTGAAAGTCCAAGACAATTTCTAAATATCAGAATAGCATGAAGCAGCAAAATAAAATCCACCAGACCTCCTTACACCCATGTCAGACAGTTAACTGGATTCAAATAACTATAGTGTAAATGTCAAAACCTGGGGAAGGCAATGGCAAACCACCCCATAAAAAGTCTGCTGTGAAAACGTTGTGGAAGCAACGTCACCCCAGAGTCGAAAACGACTGGTGCTTGGGCAGGGGACTACCTTTACCTTTAAATGTCAAAACAGCATTAAAATAGGAAGCAGTAGTAGGGAAATGGGATGTAGAATGGTATGGTATAGCTCAGGGGTGGCCAACAGTGGCTATCCAGATGTTTTTTGCCTACAACTCCCATCAGCCCCAGCCATTGGCCATGCTGGCTGGGGCTGATGAGAGTTCTAGGCAAACAACATCTGGAGAGCTACCGTTGGCCACCACGGTATAGCCCAAGCTTGTCGCATCTTGGAAACTAAGCAGTTTGGGTATTTGGGTAGGAGACAACCAAGGAAGGCTTTATAGAGAAAGGAACTAGCAAACCAGCTCTGTTTAACCAAACCACCTCTCTCTTGAGAACGCTTTGGAGCCGCCATTAAGTCAGGGGCAACTTTACACACACAGTAGGGAAATAATTATGTTTAATTACAGCTCTGGGAAAATAAAAAAAAATCCTAAAATGCAGTAAAGTAATTCCTAGGCAGCCTTCCCTATCATAGTGTCACAGAGAAGGCCCTATCTCTGATCTTTTTAGCCTTGGTAGAGATACACATGCATCTGACTGTATTTGTGCATCTTTTAGCTACCCACTTCATTGGGAGGGTAGCAGAAAGGCAGAAGACAGAGTCAGGAGACAGGATGATTTTGACAGGCTGAAAAACTGGGCTAAAACAAATAAAATGAATTTTAACTGGGATAAATATAAAGTTCTGCATTTAGGTAGGAAAATCAAATGTATAATTATAGGATGGGGGGCGGGGGGGGTGACTTGTCTTGGGATCTAGGGGTATGAAGGAATCTAGGAGTCTTAGTGGACCATACACTGAACATGAGTCAACAGCGTGATGAAGTAGCTAAAAAGGCAAATGCAATTTTGGGCTGGATCAACAGTAGTATATTTATTTATTTATTCCTTGGATTTATATCCTGCCCTCCCCGCCGAAGCAGGCTCAGGGCAGCTGCCTGAGATCACACAATGTGATGGTATCTCTTTACTCTGCTCTGATTGGACCCCACCTAGAGTACTGCATTCAGTTGTGTTCAGTTTTGAGCACCATAATATAAGAATAATATAGAGAAGCTGGAACTTGTCCAGAGGAGGACAATGAAGATGGTGAGGGGTCTAGAGATCAAGTCCTATGAGGAAAGGTTGAAGGAGCTGGGTGTGTTTAGCCTGCAGAGGAGGTGACTGAGAGGTAATATGATCACCATCTTCAAGTATTTGAAGGGCTGTCATGTAGAGGATGGTGCAGAGTTTGTTTTCTGATGCCCCTGAAGGTCAGGCCAGAACCAGCAGGTTGAAATTAAATCAGAAAAGTTTCAAGCTAAACATTAGGAAGAATTTCCTGAAAGTTACAGTGGTTCCTCGGTGGAACAGGCTTCCTCAGGAGGTGGTGGACTTTCCTTCCTTGGAGGTTTTTAAACAGAGGCTAGATGGCCATCTGACAGCAATGCTGATTCTGTGAATTAAGCAGATCATGAGAAGGAGGGCAGGAAAGGATGCTTAGTTCTCATGGCCCTTTCTTACATGCCCAAGGAAATGCTGATTGCCATTTTGGGGTCAGTCAGCAATTTTTCTCCAGGCCAATTTGCCAGGGATCCTGGAGGATTTTTGCCATCTTCTGGGCTTGGAACAGGGGTCACTGGGGATGTATCTGTGTATGTGTGTGGGGGGGATACTTGTGAATTTCCTACATTGTGCAGGGGGTTGGACTAGATGACCCTATAGGTCCTTTCCTATTCTATGATTCTGTTATCATACAACAGGTCTTGTCTAATGCTCAGATATCTATAGCCTTCTATCACCTCCTCAAGGCCACTGGAGTAGGCCCACAGCACAGAGTTGCCAAGTCACCTTGCCCATCTGCTGAGAGGCTTTGGGGGCATTTTTGGAGGTCAGTGGGGATGTTTCAGGGGTAGACGAGGACATCACCTGGAAGTGATGTCATCATGTCAGGGGTGCTCTTGTATTTGGGCAAAACTTTATGGGGTTTTTTGCCCTCAAAACCATTGAGTTTGGCCAAAAACCAGAGCATTCCTGTGCAGAGTCCCCAGTCATAGCTTCCTGCAGCTTGTTGTCAGCTGGCTGGTAGTGAATCAAAGCCCTCCAAAGTAGGGAATTCTACCCCAGCAACTTGAAAATATTGACTAGACATAGTGGCGGCAGAGAAGTGTTGTTGTTGTTGCTTGGTATTTAGGTATTTATACTCCACCTTTCTCCCTAGTCAAGTGGGAACCTAATGTAGCTTTACAGCATCATTCTCTCCTCCTCCATTTTATCCTCACAACAATCCAGTGGGGTGCCTGAGATGGAGTGACTGGGCCAGTGTTCCTTACCGGTTCTGATACTCAACATTGCCAGCTGAGTACCAGATCCATTTCAAGGTACCAGGGCTGGATCTAGGGGGGAGCAGAGGGGGCACTTGCCCTGGGCACTGCCAGAAGGGGGGCAACAAATTGGCTATGGAGTCCATTCTATTCTATGTGCCCATAGGATAGAATAGGCCAATAAGATGGCATCATATTTTAATTTTGTCCCCCTCAAAAAACATGTAGATCCGGTTCTGCAAGGTATTGGTACTGTACTTCAGAGCCTTGCATAACCTAGGGCTGACATACCTGAGCGACTGCCCCTCCCCGTATGTGTCCTGGAGAGCCCTGTGCTCTGTTGACTAAGATCTGCTGGTCACTCCTTGCCCTAAGGATGTCCATTTAGCCTCAACCAGGACCAGGGCTTTTTCTCTCCTGGTCCTGGCCTGCTGGAACATGCTCCCATGTGAGATCAGGGCCCTGTGGAACCTTTTACCATTCCACAAAATGGAGCTGTTGCACCAGGTCTTTGGTTGAGGCAGCAGGTTTCTAATGAAAAAGATAGCCTCCCCTGCTGAAATTGCCATCTGTAATCTGTACATGACTCAGATCAACAAATTTCAGAGTTCCAGTGGCACCAGTTTTTGCAATTTTGCAATTGTTTTTAACTTAGGTGTTTAATTTGTTTGTATGAATGCATTTGCATTGTGCTGCCCAATAGCCTGTTGTGATCTGCCCTGAGTCTGCTTGCGGGGAGAGTGGAATATAAATTTGAAAAATAAATAAATACTTGACAAGCTTCTATGGCAGATTAAGGCCTTGAACCTGAGACTGCTTGCTGTCGTCACCAGCATAGAACAGTGAGCTGCAGCCTGCAGTTGGTTAAATGGGAAGTATAACTACCAACATATGCAAATAGATCTTTGACAAGATGTTAATTTAGACAGGCAAAGGGCCATAATGCCATTGGTATCATAAGGGCAGAACTTTGGTGCTCCAACTCATGGACTCAGTAGGAGAGGGGGAAGGTGAGTTAAAAACAGACTGCAGCTTTGCCTTATAGCCTATAAAAGACCATGAAGTCCAGACTTTACTGTACTGCTGCATAATGGAACATTTTGTCTGACATTGCAAACATGATCAATGAATGTTCAGGGAGCCTTGAGATGGCCTGTGTATTTTTCAGGTGTTGGCATTAATGCAGTTATAAATGATTTACTCTCTGTTGAGCAATGGAATTGCAATTCTTGAACCGGCAACTTTTCTGCTGCTCAGCAGTTTTTCCTCTCTCCCCTCAAAAGACATAACCTGAGAACTTCACTGGTTCAATTCAAAATGTAACCAGTGTTGTTTTGCAGTATGTCCAGAAACCCTTGGCCAGGACTTACAATAGGCCCACAGAAGGAGAACTTACTCGAGGGGCATCGTTTCTTACTCTTAGGCAGCTATTCCATAGGAGCTTGATATTCCTCGGGAGGTGGTAAGCTCTTCTTCCTTGGAGGTTTTTACACAGAGTCTAGATGGCCATCTGACAGCAATGCTGATTCTTTGAATTAGGCAGATCATGAAAAGGAGGGCAGGAAGGGTTGCATCAGTGCTTATTTTTCATAACCAGGAAAATGCTGATCACCACTTTGATATTGGATTTGGATTTATATCCCACCCTATACGCTGAATCTCAGAGTCTCAGAGCGGTCACAATCTCCTTTACCTTCCTCCCCCACAACAGACACGCTGTGAGGTGGGTGGGGCTGAGAGAGCTCTGACATAAGCTGCCGTTTCAAGGACAACTCTGCCAGAGCTCTGGCTGACCCAAGGCCATTCCAGCAGGTGCAAGTGGAGGAGTGGGGAATCAAACCTGGTTCTTCTAGATAAGCGTTCACACACTTAACCACTACACCAAACTGATCCAAACTGACTTTGGGGTCAGGCAGCAATTTTCTTCAGGCCAGTTTTGCCAGGGACCCTGGAGGGGATTTTGTGTTTTTGTTTTCACCATCTTCTAAGTGTGGAGCAGGTGTCACCAAGTGTGTGTGTGTGGGGGGGGAGGAGGGAGGTACTTGTGAATTTCCTGCATTGTGCAGGGGGTTGGACAAAATGATCTTGGAGGTCCCAAACAACTCTATGATAGGTCTGTAGTACTCTGTCACAAATCCTAGTGAAATCAACTCTTTTTGAAACTTTTTTTCTGTCCAGAAATAGAACTGCCTTGTTCAGCGATGTAATAATCTCTGATTCTGCAGGCCTTTTTTCACAACTACGATGCTCCTTCAGCATTTGGTAACCCTGTAGGCATAATTTGTGAAAGGGGGTTGAGCTTGCAGCGAAGTATAAATAGACCCATTAAGGATTTGGTGCAGATTGGTATCCTGCTAACGGCACAAAGGATAGGGAATAGTGCTGTCAAGCAGCTGCTCTTTCCCAGGCTATTAAGATATTTGGAAAGAAGCAGAGATTTGTAATTCAGTGACAGAGGGGGAGCTTTTCTCTGACACTTGAGAATAGAGGAGCGTTTGAGAAAACATTCTTATACTGTGCAAGGAAAGAAAGAGGCTTGCGAGCTTAGGAGAAAGGGTATTTATTTTATTTTATTTACTTCATGCATACTTTTCTACCCAATGCAGACCCAAAGTGACTCACAGCATTCTTCTCTCCTCTATTTTGTTCTCTCAAGAACCCTGTGAGGCAGATTAGGCTGAAAGGGTGTAACTGCGGAGACCCCCAACATGGTGCCTATGTAGGCTTCCCAACCCTCCCGCTCTGGCGGGAGTCCCCTGGGTTTGCAGCCTCATCTCCCGGTCTTCAAGAAGTGAGAAGCGGGGGGTGGGGGTGGAGGGGGGGGAGAACATACCTGTAGGCTTCATTATAGAGCTCCTGAGCCGTTTGTAAAATGTCTGCCGCTTTAAGGCTGGGCAGGGAGCAGGAAGGGCTTGGGAGAACAGCCCCGCCCTTTCTTTTGCTTTCGCTTTCACAGCAAGAGTGGTAAGTGTGTGTGTGTGTGTGTGAGGGAGGGGGCAGGGGATTCCCTGGTTTGGAGGCCCTCCCCCCTTTTAGAAAGCGTGGGGGGGGGAGGGAAATGTCTACTGGGCATTCTATTATTCCCTATGGAGAACGATTCCCATAGGGAATAATAGGGAATTCATCCGTTGGTATTGGGGGCTCTGGGGGGGGCTATTTTTTGAGGTAGAGGCACCAAATTTTTAGTATAACATCTAGTGCCTCTCCCCAAAATACCCCCCAAGTTTCAAAACGATTGGACCAGAGGGTCCAATTCTATGAGCCCCAAAAGATGGTGCCCCTATACTTCATTATTTCCTATGGAAGAAAGGAATTTTAAAAGGTGTGCTGTCCCTTTAAATGTGATGGCCAGAACTCCCTTGGAGTTCAATTATGCTTGTCACATCCTTGTTCTTCGCTCCACCCCCAATGTCTCCTGGCTCCACCCCCAAAGTCCCCAGATTTTTCTTTAATTGGACTTGGCAACCCTATGCCTATGTGAGCTGTGGCCTTCACCATCACCTTTTCTGGTGCCTACTCAATGTGGGCAGGCCCAGGTGGAGTTTTGGCCCAAAAGGGCTTCTGATTGACTGCTGGAGAGCTGATTGTCTGTGAAGATTCTTAAAAACATGCCCTGACAGCTGCCACTACAGCACTAAAAGTATGCTGTGTGTATGCCACAAAATATTTTTTTAAAAAACAAACAATCCTATAAATGCATTTTTAAAGGTATCCTGGTAAACTCTGCCTGAAACATGGAAGAGTTGCTATTACATGAATGCATAGCCTCATTCCCTGCCATTGTTTGGTTATCTCTGTCTCTTGTAGCAGCCATTTTGTGGCTGGCTGCACCCCCTGCAGCAGCCATTTTGTAGTTGTGTCAGAATTCCAAAGATGCCCGCAGGCTTTAAAAAGTTGAGGACCCCTGTCCTACGGAATCTACTTATTTCATCTTTTACTAGATTTTACATTTTACCAATCTAGCAACACTTGGGAGTGTGTCACACACATGAAGTAATCGCTCTTTGTAACTTCCCTCATCCCTGGCCTAACATACAGACCACCAACCACATGTCACACTGGTGCCAAGCCCTATTTGGATCAGGATCAAAGCACAGGATGCAGGAGAAGGGGTATGAGTACATATGCACAGTGCACCCTGTGTGCCTTGGGACAGGGAAATGACATGTTGAGGAAGGCCCCCTCAAACTGTCATCCTGATCTGAATTGGAGCCCTACACATGTGAAATATGTTCCCAGAAGATTGTCTTGCAGCTGATGTTCTGCAAATCAGGCCAGACCCCAACCATAAAAAAATGTAGTGGATTAGAGTTATGCAAAACTTTAATAGCATCTCTGCAACATTTCAGGCAGCAAGAACCAGTGTGGTGTAGTGGTTAAGAATGTCAGATTAGTATCTGGAAGACCTGGGTTTGAATCCCTTATTTGTGCTATGGAAGCTCACTTGGTGACCTTGGGCCATTCTAACCTACCTCACAGGATTGTTGTCAGGGCTTTTTCGTAGCAGGAACTCCTTTGCATGTTAGGCCACACACCCCTAATGTAGCCCATCCTCCAAGAGCTTACAGTAAGCCCTGTACTAAGAGCCCTGTAAGCTCTTGGAGGATGGGCTACATCAGTGGTGTTTGGCCTAGCATGCAAAGGAGTTCCTGCTAAAAAAAAAGTCCTGGCTGTTGTGAGGACAGAATGAAGGAAAGGATAATGATGTAAGCCAACTTGGATCCCCATGGAGGGAAGAATGGGATATAAATGAATTAAATAAATAACATATATGATATAGACACATAGACTATGTAATTGTCTTTTAAATAGTTTCCCTATGTTTCTATTTTGTCATGAAAACATGACATCAAGTATCATATGAGCTATTTTTGTGTGGATAAGTTTTGCATATGCTATTTCTCTGTAACATTGCTCCTAAGCCAAATAACATTTCCCTGTGAAAACACATGCAGATCATTATTCTAAAATAAATTACTGTAAATGCTTGTGAATAAACCTACTATCTATATTTATGGGGTTGAAATTAGGTACATATATCACCGATGAGTAGTGTGTATGAGGAATAATACGTATATTTGCATGATAGCACAGCTGGACAAGGTATGTTTATGTGAAGGTGCGTTTTTCTCCAGAGGTATGACCAATAATTGCATGTCTGTTAGCAGGGAAAATGGGGAAATGTTGTGTATAATATGCAGTGGATGGATCAAAATACTGTGCTCCAAGAACAGCTTGATCTGTAAACAATACCTGAAAAACAATGTATCTTTTTGTGATGTTGTATACATTTTGTATGTCATGCATTCTTCATTTTTTTGGCGTGATGCTTTATTAATTCTTCCATCCTAGCATGCATCTTTGCCAGTCCCTTTGAGACTTCTTGCTCCCAAATGAGGCAACAGATACGAAAGCTGTGATCACAGTTTCCTATACTGACAAATTTCAAAGGTCAGTCTTAAATCTGTTCCGTAGAACACGTGTTTGACAATAGAGGACATTTTCAAGGACAGCTGTTAGCTCAAGGGCACTGGGCCTGCTGGCTACATAAGACCATTGAAGAAAAAAGTAATTCCCAAATGGTGGAACAGAACTTCGTTTCTCAGCACATTTTTCCTGTTTGTGAGATAGTCTGTTAAAAGAAAACATACCTGAACCCCAAAACGATTGCTCATTTTTGCACTGATGTATGTAATTGTCATATTTGTAATGCCAGTTTGCCCTAACCTGGACAGCCCAGGCTAGCCTGACCTCATCAAATCTTGGGAGCTAAGCAGGGTTGGCCCCGGTCAGTATTTGGATGGGAGACCACCAAGGAAGACCAGGGTCACTACGCAGAGGAAGGCAATGGCAAACCACCTCTAGGCATCTCTTGCCTTGAAAACCCTACAGCTGTGACTTTATGGCAAACAACCAAACCCCTGATCTATGGACGTGTGTATGAAACAACAGGATTACCCTAAGAAGAGCAGATGTATGTTATTGTAGAAAATTTAATAAAATATGTTTTTTAAAACAAACAAACACAAACCCAAAGGCCAGTTTTCAAAGTTTTTCCCAAAAGGCCTGCAAACTTGTGTGTTAAAAATTCAGATTGGAAGGCAGAATGTCAAATATCTTTTTTGGTGTAATATGGTTACTATATTTGTTGAATTTTGCTCTCCTGTTAAATGAGTTCATTTTTTGAAAAGGAGAGTTTTGTTTATTTCACGCTGACTCTTTCCGGATATTTAGCCTGGGCTATAACTTTGGAATACAGAGAAGGTTGTTGGGAATTAACTATGGTTTCTGTAAAAGCGAGGAGCCGAACAGCAGAGTGGCTGCAAACAAGGCACTTTTTTTAACATCTGAAAGAAGTGTTAACACTTTATTTACATTTAAATTAAAATGGAAACTTATTTATGTGTTATGTTTCTGAAAGGTGTGTGGCACATCTGCAGAAGCCTATTGTTTATTCATGCTGTAAATCCTTTGAAATGTGTTAAAATGCTTCCCACTCATTATAAAAATCCTGCCACCCATGGATTAGGACTTTGATGTCACCAATCCTGCTTCAAAGGGTTCTTTCAATGCTATTAATCACCGTTTAGCCTCTGAAGATATGTAGCCAGAGAAAACATTTGGACATCTTGTGCTCCACTCTCTACTTAAAACTTTGAAATATATCTGCAATGGCTTGCACATGCATCATCCTGATCATTTCCTCTCTCTCTTTCAAAGCTTTTCTTTTTTAAAAAAACTCCCCCACACACCTTTTAAAAATAAACTTTTTACCAAAAAGAAAAAGGAAAGGAAAGAAAGCTCTGCTCCAAAATGTTGGGAATAATAATTCTTTAAACATGCCAACCAACTGTTTTATGGATTCTCAACATTTCATACAATGGGCAGAATCCCATCAAAGTTAAGTGTTGTTCAGGCTTCCTCTGGATTTCAGTGCAATAGACTAGGGTGGTCACCAGCAACCTGGAGGGGGGGGAATGTATTGCCCTATTAACAGAAGCTTACTGGAATGTTATTTAGCAGGGGATGTTATTTATCTGCCTGCCATGAAAAACTTCCACTGCCAGTTTCCACACATTAACCTCTGTTAAAGGGATGTGGCATTTTTATTTCCAATTACTGGCAACCCTAATTAACGGTCCAGCCTGAACCAAAGTTACACTATTCTAAACCCATTTATGTCTTGCAAGAGTGCTGCTCTGTTTAGGATTGCACTGCTAACGGGGGCATAGCCAGGATTTGGGGGGGCATTTAAATAAGTTGGGTGGCACCCCCTGTACACACACACCCAAGTGAGCAGCCCCACTCTCACCCTTCCCTGCAACCAGCCAGCCCTTTGGGCAGGGGTTTTAATGAACTAAAAGTGGAGCGGTGCTTTATTAAGATGTACCTGTGTCCTTAAGAAATTACCTACCTAGTGAGACCAGTTATAGTCTTTGGAACTAGAGGAAAGGCACTCATTGCAAAGCAGAGATTACAATCCCAGGAGCCTGTGGCAAACATGGGAAAAACAATAACTTCCTGAAAAATGCAGAAGGCAAGGGTGCTGCAATGTGAACAGAAAGTGGAAAAACAGAGTCAATATTTGTAAAGCAGGCACCCCGTGGGTGAGCTGTGGGTGAGTGCAGCAAAAGAATGTTCCTCCTTTGTGGCCCATTATTCTTCATCGTATGGTTTGGGCGGCTTTGATTGTAAAGACCCACCGCCTCTTGCCCACTCTGTCCCAGAGCAGGGCAGACTCAGGCAGTAGAAACTACGGGCGACAAAGCAGGGGCACAAACCAAGTTTGTGTAGCCAAAAAGTCAGTCCAAAAGTCATACACAAGGGAGGCCAGCTGAGAATCCAGGGAACAAGAACCAAGCAGGTCCAAGAGGCATAGTCGAGCAGGTTTGTGGGTCAAAGCCAGGAGTTCAGAAACCGCAAGAGGTATCAGGGTCAGGTGCTGTGGTCATGGCATCTCCAGAATGTTGAAGAGTTGCTCCCACACCTTAGCTGTCTGACGTCCCATGTTTTATGGGTAGTTCACTGCTGGATCTCGTTGAACTTGCAGGGGCGGCCATCCATTTGACTCATTAGCCCCGGGTGCTGCTCTTGACTTGATAAACGCCAGGCTGCGAGGTGTGCACTCCATCTCTTCTCAAGGAGTTCCAAGTGTGCCCGTCACCTCCTGCATTCCCCTGGCTTGGGGGAAAGGGGAGGTGAGGCAGCCATTTCTGAATTCTGGGTCATTGGCTCACTGCCTGTCAGGATTGCCTCTGTGGTCTCAGTGCCCATGGGGTTAGAGTCCCCACTGTCCTTAGTAACTTCAGCAACTGGTGCCCAAGGGCCCACTTCTGAGCCCGCCTAGCGGGGAGGGCGGGATATAAAAATAAAATATTATTATTATTATTATTATTATTATTATTCTGCCGCCTCAGAGTCACTGACAAGAGGTGGTAACAGACTTAGCTAGCTGGGCATCAGCTGCTGCAGGCTGCTGACCCATGACACACTCATCCTGCTTGGCCAAGTGGGAGGAGAGGACGAGAGGCAGCCTCTCTGAGCTGGGTCTTCCTGCTTTCATAGCTGGCTTCAAAGTTGGCTGTGAGAAGCACAAAGACCCGCGGCCTCTCGCCTTCCTGTCCTGCTCAGCCAAGCAGGAGGGCAGAAAGAGGTCTTCCTGCTTTCACAGCCGGGTTTACAGCTATCTGTGAGAGCACGTGAAGACTGGCCAGCTTTGAAGCTGGCTGTGAGAGCACGAAGACCTGCCACTTCTTGTTCTCTACCTTGTCAAGGAAAGATATGGCGGCCTCTGGGTGATCTGTTCAAGCAGTTTCTTAATGTAGTGTAGAGAACATAAGAAAAGTCCTGCTGGATCATGCCAGTGGTGTTTCTAGTCCAGCATCTTGTCTCACACAGTGCCCTACCAGTTCCTCTGGAGGGCCAAGAACAGGGCACAGAGGTTAAGGCCTTCCCCTAATGTTGCCTCCTGGCTCTGGGATTCAGAGGCTTAGTGCTCCCCTCAGTTCCCTCAACTCCCCTCAGAATGTTCCCCTCAGTCACTGTGGCTAGTAGCCATCTATAGACTTATCCTCCATGAATCTATCTAATCCTCTTTTAGCATTGTTTATTCCTGTGGCCATCACTACATTCTCTGGGACTGAATTCCACATTTTAATCACTCTCTGTGTAAAGTAGTATTTCCTTCTGTCCATCCTGAACCTACTGCCCATCAGTTTCATTAGCTGCTTTTGAGGTCTAATATTTTGGAAGAGGAAATAAAATTTCTCTTTGTCAAGTCTCTCTACCCCATGCATAACCTTATAAAACACTATCATGTCCCCCCCCCTTAGTTATCTCTTTTCTATTCTGAAAAGTTGCAGATTCTTCAGCCTTTCATCATAGGAAAGGTACTGCAACATCCCAATCCTCGGTTGCCCTCCTCTGTACTTTTTTCCAACTAAAGTGACCAAAGGAGGGCATACCATAGATTTATAAAGGGGCATTACAAGATTGGCTGTTTTCTTCTTAATCCCTTCCCTAATAATCCCTAACATAGGGTGTTTTCGCACTCACCTTCAGCCGGCGCCGCGACCCTCTTGACGACGGAGGATCTGTGCTGATTTCCCACACGAAGCGCTGGAGCAACCAGAAGAGCCGCCAATTTCCGGCGCGAAGCCCGCTCAAGCGTTTTCCTGCTTCTTGGCGATTTACGTTTGAGCGGGCTTCGCGCCGGAAATTGGCGGCTCTTCTGGTTGCTCCAGCGCTTCGTGTGGGAAATCAGCACAGATCCTCCGTCGTCAAGAGGGTCGCGGCGCCGGCTGAAGGTGAGTGCGAAAACACCCATAGAGTTTGCCTTTTTCACTGCTGCAGGACACTGGGTTGACACTTTCATTGAGTTATTCGCTAGATCTGTTTCCCTCTCAGTCTCCCCAAGTTCATACCCCGTAACCGTATACCTAAAGTTGGGACCTTTTTGTCCCAGTGTGCATCACTTTTTTATGCATCACACAAAATGAGATGGTAGATTAATCAGGAAGAATCTGGGATGTTCGTTTTCAGACTTCTCTGCATGTTTGCTTAAATAAAACATTCTAAGTGGATTAAAACTAGCACATTGGAGAATGGTCTGTGCAAAACCTTCCCCCTGATGCTGTACTTTACTATATATTGCCTCCACCTGCTATCCAAAGTAGTACAGGTCCAAGAATTCAACCACCTTATTCAACACCCTTTGTGATTCATTTGTACAAGAGGCAACCAATTCGTAAAATATTCTGCATGCAAATCATGTGAGCAGGCACATTCGTATGTGGCTTTCGCAGGGTACTCATCTAGAAAAAAAAGAGACTAGTTAGTTTTGTTGAGCCTATGACCACTTTGGAAGCTTTGAGAACGAGGAGCTGAGGGGACACCACAAAATGGCTGCTACAAGGTGCTGAGGTCAGTTACAACATGTTGGGAGCTTACAAGCCAAGCAGCCTTTTACAATGGAGGCAGGAATTTCTTTCCGAAAAGGTGCCCCCTGCAGACACAAAGGTTCTCCTGGGTTCTCCTGAAAACTTCCTGCTTCAGTAAGGAGTCTATAAGTCAAAACTGGCTCTTTGTTTTGAGGAACTGATGTTTGGGGGAAGGAAAATGCAGCCACCAGGAAACCCACTAATAGGCATTAGGGCACCCATGGTCATCCCATCAGAGATCACTCTCCCTTATACAAAATCCCTTCACAAAACAATATGCATAGTTTAAAACATCATACCATCACTGCGGAAAAAGAAGACCTCTTCTTAAAATGTTTATCTTTATTCTTTATCAGTAAATTAAGTGGGGTGTGTGTAATACTTTCCTTATTGTGTACTACATATCATTCCTTCTTTGCCTAGAAGGAGCTCTGAAACCTGATGTCAAAGACAGTCCTACTAAGTAGCTCACTGGTTACGTTCTGTCCTTAGAGTGGTATCATAAACAGGATTAAAACCCTTGTAAGTCCATTGAAGTCAGTGGACTTAGTATGGCACTTTGAATTTTTGCTCCAAGCTGTTCAGTTCTTGACATTCTGAACTTGCAGTAGGATATGATCATAACAGGGGAGGGGGGATGAACTAGGTAGTAGCATTCTTTCTCAATTTGTTAATACAGAATACAGTGGTTTCCATTTCTTGCCTTGTCACCCTAACATTTCTCTTCCAACTATCCGGAAGCAATGAGAAACTATCCGGTAGCATTCATGCTGCTGCTGCTCAGGCAAGTTTCCTGTCTTCCACATTTTACTTCATGCATTCTTCTTGCCCATTGGCTAAATTTTTGCTTCCATTTCATTCTCTCTTTTTAAAAATAGGTAACTTGGCACAAACAAGAGCCAGAGTGACAGCAGCATCCAGGTCTTTACCCCCACAACTCAGTGCTGGCCGCATCAAGGTAGGTCCTCTACACTCAGTGCCTTTGCTTATTTGTTTGAAATGTGATTCTCTACCATGATCAGGGGTCATTTTATAGAAAAAAGGTGCCAGAGCTCATTAGCACAACTCCTTTGCATATGCCACACACCCCTGACATCACCAGAAGGTGTACTCAATTATATCAGCTCAGCATCTACCTTAAAATGCTTCTTGAATTATAACTGTCATAATAAAACCTTACTCCCATCATACTTTTAACATTACTTTCTCCTATGTGGCCACAGTGGCATGATGAAGATTTCCATCTCCCTGCTTAATATGTTTTGGTTATTTTCCCATTTTTTTGTGGGGACAATATTAGAAAGTTTGTCAAATCTTTTCAGCAAAATTCTCACAAGGGGTTTGAACAATGAAGCTCAGAAGCAAGTATTTGGGGGTGGGGGTAAGAAAGAAAGAACACAATTTAGAGGTTTCAGAGCTCCCTCCTGTGAGCTCTTGCCCAAAATGAGGCCTTTCTATGATGTAATGTACCAGACCTAGAACAAATGCAACCCCACAATGCTGTATTACATTAAAATGTTTCTAGGTTGTTTTGGAGGGATGGTGGCTCAGTGGTAGAGCATCTGCTTGGGAAGCAGAAGGTCCCAGGTTCAATCCCTGGCATCTCCAAAAAAGGGTCCAAGCAAATAGGTGTGAAAAACCTCAGCTTGAGACCCTGGAGAGCCGCTGCCAGTCTGAGAAGACAATACTGACTTTGATGGACCAAAGGTCTGATTCAGTATAAGGCAGCTTCATATGTTCATATGGATTCTTGTTGTAATAGAGGAACTTCTGGGGTTACCAACCTCCAGGTAGAGTCTGAAAATCTGCCTGGTGGAATCTGCCTAGTGAAATCATTGATCCCTATGGAGATCTGGGACCTACGTGAGCTACTGCCATTTTGTAGGGCCTGTAAGACGGAGCATTTCCACTGGGCTTATGGCTGAAGCAGTGGGCATCCTTTTCCAACTATTATTCCATCAGTTGGCCTCCTTTGTGGCAACATTGTGTCTTACTGCAGTGCTATCCTGCTATTACTACCATCATTTAATTTGAGCCTACGGTTGCTTATCTTGTATGATGTGGCCTCCCCACCTGTGGTGCACTTTATTTATTGTTTTATTGTTTCTACTTACTTAATTTTAATGTATTGCTTTCACTCTGAATTGTAGGTTTTTATTGTTGTTATTGTATGTTGTGATCCGCCCTGAGCCTATTTACGGGAAAGGGCAGAATATAAGTCTACTAAATAAATAAACTACAGCTCATCTCCAGAGTACATAGATCAATTCCCTTGGATGAAATGGCAGCTTTGGAGGTTGGGCTCTATGGAATTATACCCTGTTGAGGGTCCACTCCTTCCTAAACCCCAGCTTTCCCACTCTATTCCTGGATTTCCAGGAATTTCTCAATCTGGAGACAGCCACTCTAGTAGCTTCCTGTATTTGTTTACTACAGCAATGACATTATACTTTGCAGTTTGGTGTAGTGGTTAAGTGTGCGGACTCTTATCTGGGAGAACCAGGTTTGATTCCCCACTCCTCCACTTGCACCTGCTGGGATGGCCTTGGGTCAGCCATAGCTCTGGCAGAGGTTGTCCTTGAAAGGGCAGCTGCTGTGAGAGCCCTCTCCATCCCCACCCACCTCACAGGGTGTCTGTTGTGGGGGAGGAAGGTAAAGGAGATTGTGAGCTGCTCTGAGCCTCTGTCCTTGAAAGGGCAGCTGCTGTGAGAGCCCTCTCCAGCCCCACCTACCTCACAGGGTGTCTGTTGTGGGGGAGGAAGGTAAAGGAGATTGTGAGCTGCTCTGAGACTCTTCGGAGTGGAGGGTGGGATATAAATCCAATATCTTCTTCTTCAATCACATTTAAAATAATTTGTGTGTGTTGTCTATGAATTCTTTCCTGAAACTATTAATCTGTCAAACAAAAAAAGAGTTCTAAACTCTTTAAAAATGAGAAGTTGCTCATTTGCATGGGGAATTTCTCTTTTGATCATCATAATCCTTTTTCTGTATTTTTCTGTATTTTTGCCTAGCATTTTCCCTTTTAGTTGCACACAGGAGGATTAAAGTGTAATCTTCCTCTTGGGAATGAGTCATTAGCTCCTTAGTAATCAAACACAGGTCTTTAGGGTTTCCCTTGTCCACAGCCCTGTCAGAAATTAGACATTGTGAAAAGTGAGAGACAAGACAAGCCTATCTTAAGTTACCCCTGCAGTTCAGATGAGCCCAACTAGGGCTTAGGATTCTTCACCAAGTCCAGCTCCTCAACCTCTTCTTTTTCTTATATCCCATTCGTTGAGAATCAAACCAGATGCTGGCAGAGATGCTGGCAGATCTGTGCTCAGATCTTCCCAATGTTCTTAAAATGGAAACAGGCAGGGCTTTTTTTTGTAGCAGGAACTCCTTTGCATATTAGGCCACACACCCCTTATGTAGCCAATCCTCCTAGAGCTTACAGTAGGCCCTGTACTAAGAGTCCTGTAAGCTCTTGGAGGATTAGCTACATCAGGGATGTGTGGCCTAATATGCAAAGGAGTTCCTGCTACCAAAAAGAAAAAGAAAAAAGCCCTGGAAACAGAAGCCATGAAAGGTCTCTCATTGGATGAGACATGGTGAAATTAGAGATGAAGTTTAATCCTTCCCTCCTGCATGATTTCCCCAACTGAAACTGCCTGCTATGCAGTTGTTGAAACCTTGACAAGGAAAAAGTCAGGCATCCCTCTTTGCCTGTCTTTTTTCCTTTGAGGACTTAGTAACATTGCTGAGGAAAGGGTCAAAGCTGCATAGCAAAGTTGATGCTACAACTTATCAAGATCAGTTTACCAGGTCCATTGGAAATGGATTGGACACAGTCCTCCAGCCATGTCAGTTATCATCCAGAAGAGACGCTTGACATCCAGGAGGGATGGCAGGGGAAAGTACACATGTCCTGAGTCTCACTGAATGTTATAAGAGAGAAGAGAAGGGCTGAATTAGAAAATTGTGACTTTTGGTATCAGATCTGTATGTTACATATGTCTCCTTCTGTCCTCATTCCCTCTGGCTCATAAAATATGCACTTTGACAACATACCATAAAGAGTTTTCATGACAGTCAAATTCATTACAGGATTACTGTGACACTTCCAATTCAGTATTTATAACACTAATGCTTAGCATGTTTATGGTGCTTTCAGTCTTCAAAGCTCTTCACATGCATTATCTCCCTAAGCTTTACAGTGGCCCTGTATGGTAGACTAGTGTTGTTATTATTTTGTAGTTAGGGCAGGGCCTCAAACAGTGTGTCTTGCCAAAGGCCATTTGAGGAGTTCACGGCAGAAGTTAAGTTTCAAGCAGGGACCTTCCCTGTTGCAGTATGCGGTACACCAGCTGCTTAAATAGGGTAGCCAGCCTCCAGGTGAGGCCTGGAGATCTCCCGCTTTTACAACTGATCTCCAGCTGGCAGAGATCAGCTCCTCTGGAGAAAAAAGGTGCTTTGAAGGGTGGACTCTATGGCATAGTACCTGGTACAGTGTACCATGCTGAGGCCCCTCCCCTCCCCATACCCCACCCACCCCAAAGTCTCTAGGTATTTTCCAACACAGACCTGGCAACCCTAATCAGCGATTTCCCCATGGGTACTTAAAGTCAAACAAGAAAATTAATAAATGCTTTTCAACTGAAAGAATGAACAAATATTACACAGGAAACAAAACTTTGGCAACATCAAAAGTGCACACGCAGTGTGTTTTTTCTATCAATAACCTCAGCCTCTCAAACTGTTTTTGCTCTCAGATTCTAACAGCCAGAATTCAAGAATCTTTCTCCCGCTGTCTTCTGATGGGAAAATTAACTAGAGATGTTCCAAAACATTGTCTGCCTAAGAGAATTGTGAAATCCCTATTTGTGGACATCTCCACAGTTCTAAGCAGAAGATTGATATTTACTTGGTCATGTGACCTTCCAAAATGTTTGAAGTTACCTGTGCTGATGCAGCATTTCTCCTTGTGCTATTTTAGAGGAGTTTCTTTTAACCATCTGTTAGTGAGCAAGAAAAAAGGCCTGTATTTTTCATTTGAGATGCATGCACTATTTTGAGCAGAAAAATAACACCTATCACAAAACCTTTCGGTTTCTACTGGCTCACCTTGCATGGTATGAAAATCAGATCCTCCAATCCTTTTCTCCCCTCCTTCCTGATTCTGGCCTTTCCATAACTGCTCTAAGGCTGCTGTAGTGGTTCTTTCTTTTCCTTTCTTGTTTTGCATGCTGTCTCCCAACTCCTCCTCAAGGTAAGGTGTATAGAATTACTGTTTGGAGAACAGCAGTTCCTTCCTCTGCCTCTGCTTGCAGCCTTTTGAAAATAACAGTCTAGATCGGGTGACGTTTAGGAAACGCGGCACGATACGAAGACCGCGGCGGGTAGCACAGGTGGCAAAAGTGCCATTCTCCAGTTCAAATGTTCATGGTTGACACAAATGCCACCTGTTCACAGCAGATGGTAAACTGCCACAGAGTGTTCTTGAGCACTAAAATGTTGCTAATGTGCCATGTGAACAGAGCGGGGGGGGGGGTAGATTTTTCTCTCTCGTTTTGTCGAACTATCATGCAACAATACAAAGCTGCTTTGAATTGCTAGCTATAGGACTCCCCCCACCCGCCCTTTCATTCACAAAGTCCGCTTTGATTTTTGATCAAGAGCAGCTGTAGTGACAGCATAATTAGGACATGTAAGGAACAATATATTTTTCCTACCCTGCATACTGCGCTGAAATGCTAAGATGGCTTTTTTTCTGGGTAAAGTAGTTGCGATTTGGCAGCATGACACCCAGTGTGGAGTGCCGAGAAACCATCCCAGATAGTTAAAAGGAAACAGCTTTTGCATTCAGCGGAAAAAGAAGCTGATGCCTGCCGCTTTATTGTGAGTGCAAACCTCAAAGCAGACCTATAAAGCTTCGGCCCACGTTCTTTGAAACTGAGCCAGAGGGATAGCAGGGTAGGTTGCAAAGTTTTATTTATTACTGTTTATTTTTATCCTGCCTTTCCTCCAAGGAGCTGTGGGGTGGTATGCATGCTTCTCCCCTCCTCTGCTTCATATTTACAACAGCCCTGCAAGATGTGTCTGACAGGGAATGACTAGCCTAAAGTCACCCAGTAAATGTCCTGGCACTGGCATCTAGGGTTGCCAGGCCTGACAAATGATGGGAGCTTGGGTGTGTGTGGAGACAAAAGGGGGCATGCCACCTTGTGTCGGCCATGATGCCACTTCAGGGAAAACCCAGAAGTGACATAGGTAGCTCTAGGATTTGCTAGAAACTCTGTGGTAAAGCCAAAGAGTTTATGGAGATTCTTAGAGCTACTTGACATCACTTCTGGGTTTTCTTCAGAAATGGTGTCATGGGGCATGTGATACCAATTTCTTTTTCTTCTCAGTGTGGCTGCAAGTAAGACAGTCTGCTGGTGGGAAGCCTCCCACCATAATTGGCAAGCAAGGATTTTGAACCTGGATCAGCCCAGGTCTTGTCCAGCATTCTTAGCACTCCCTGATGTAGCCAATCCTCCTGGAGCTTACAGTAGGCCCTGTAATAAGAACCCTGTAAGCCCCAGGAGAATTGGCTACATCAGCGTGTGTGGCCTAATATGCAAAGGAGTTCCTGGCTACAAAAAAGGCCCTGCATATGATGACACCAAATGAAGCCTACAAAAAAAGCCCTGATCATATGGCAAGCAAGTGTTTGAAGCATTTCTTACAATACAACTCACAAACAACTCTGGCAATGTGTACCCACACCAGTTCACCACATATATGAACATATGAAGCTGCCTTATATGGAATCAGACCCTCAGTCCATCAAAGTCAGTATTGTCTTCTCAGACTGGCAGCGGCTCTCCAGGGTCTCAAGCTGAGGTTTTTTCACACCTATTTGCCTGGACCCTTTTTTGGAGATGCCAGGGATTGAACCTGGGACCTTCTGCTTCCCAAGCAGATGCTCTACCACTGAGCCACCGTCCTTCCCCATATCTGCACCTGATAAGTAGCCAAAGCCTCTCTTGCCAGCTCTGCCTTGGGAAATTCCTGGAGGTTTGGGGCGATGTTTAAGGAGTGGAGGGAGCTCAGTGGAGATGGGACACCTTAGTGTCCGCCTTTCAAAGCTGCTCTTTCCTCCAGGAGAACTAATCTCTGTAGTCTGGAGATCAGTTGTAAATCAGGGACAACTAGGCTGATTACAGCCCAGCACTTTGGGCTGACTCAGAGACGCCTCTGAAGTCAACCCAAAAAATCCCTCCACAAGCAAACATCTGGTGGGCATCCTCATCCTGCACTCACCCAGTCCTTCCGGCCGCTCCACCCACCTCAAAAAGCTACCACTTTGATTGCCGTCTGGACAGGGAAGGGCGCACGCGAGGCGACTTGGCAGTCTGGAGCTGTCAAGCTGCCCCAAGCTGTTCCGTTTTTTTAAAAAAATTAAACCAATCAGAGTGCTGGTGCGTTCATGTGCACCAGCACTTACCACCCCCCAGGGGAAACAAAGGAATCCGGCTTCCTGGCCACCTTCCGTGTCGTGCCCAGCTGCCTCACAGATGGGATGCCGGTGGCATGCAGGTGAGCATGGGGAGGCTCCGGGACGGTTCTTTTTGGGCCGTCCTTATTCGGGATGCCTCCCTGCCACCCTAAAATGCCTGTCTGTTCTCAGCCCTATGGATCCTACCTTGAGATCGGTAACCTTCCCTCCCTTCCTCCCACCTGATAACTGAGCTGTTCTGTCTTGCCTCAGTGTGGTTTGGTTCGCTATGAAGGGAAAAAAAAATTGAGGATCTACTATGCATGATGAGCTCCCATGAAGAGATGTAAAATTTCTGGAAATTTTGAAGCCATGGGGGGAAATGGAAGTTTTCAGAAAATTGAAATTGTTCAGTACCGACTGCCGTAACAAACCTAAACTTATTTTACTGCAGCAACAACATAAAATGCATAATTTTATATAAAATTGTACTAGTTGTGAATTTTTTTAAAAGGAGATGCCTTTATTTTATACAAGAAAAATTGCAAATATAATGAGAGCGAACGAACTCCAGAACTGTTTTGCACGTCTCTTAATCTTTGCAGTCTGACAGGCAAGGGGGAAAATAAAAGTTGCAAATAGGAAACACCTTTTGTAGGAAACAAAGGAACATATGTATTACTTAGTAGCCAGCATGTTGGAGACAATGAGGGGTCTGGAGACCAAGTCCTATGAAGAAAGGTTAAAGGAGCTGGGTATGTTTAGACTGGAGAGGAGATGACTGAGAAGTGATATGATCACCATCTTCAAGTCAAGCCTGTAGCTAAACATGGGCCCATGGGGTCTGGCTCTTTGACAGTTTTGGGGCCCCCCTCACCTCCCTCATCCCAGGACTGCCCCTCCCCCTCCTGTGTGATTTAAATCACATGAGAGGAGCAGGCCCTTTAAATCACATGGGAAGGGCAGCAGCTACTCCTGTATGACCCCATACACCATTTAAATCACACAGAAGGGAGGGAGGGACAGCCCCCAGCCTCTCCAGCTTCCTGCTCTCACCCCTGGGATTCTCAATAAATCTATACCAGAATTTTTCCCCTTTAAGAGAACTCTCAAAATAAACCAGGCAGATGTTTAAGACGAAAGGGTTTTAAAAATTATTATAAAAAGAGTATGAAAGGATAAATCACGTATACAAACACACTGAAAACACATACAATGCTAGCTAAGAGGAAATCAGGGAAGAAAGGGGAAAAGCAATTTTAGGGAAGGCTATAATTACCAGTCTTGAAGAAAGAGGTCTGTGGAGGTAGTAGCAAAAGGACCAGTGTTTCACAGAGAGAAGAGAAGGCCCAAATTGATTGTGGGTATAGATCCAAGAACACATACACCCTGCTATGGAACAGGATGCCATAATTTATAGGGCAAAATGCTCCCTCAGGCAAGCTGATATATTTGCCCCCCAAACAATAACTTGATGGGGTTTTTGGTGGTGGACAACAAACTGGGAGAAGCTTGATGGGTTTATCTGAAGTGAACTGTAGGTGCAAATGGTGCTTGATGACCCTGTAAGTATTGGATGGGAAAAACTACCAGGTTTGGTGAGTAGTGCTAAGTGTTTCTTAATTAAATGGAAGTAGGGAAGTGAGGCTGGAGGTTGATAAGATTAGTCCAAGATGAGTTAATAGGTTCTTGGGAGATCTATTGTCCTAAATTATGCATTTCTCTGGGGTGGCAAGGAGGTCATTAGCTAACCAGCCTCTCTTACACTTTGAAGCTATATGTCCAGGCTTGTCTCTGGCTGGCATTGTGAGGTTTACCAAGTAATACTCAGGTAGACTTCTTTGCTATTGATAGGTGAAGCTTTATTACTGATTTGTTACAGGTGCACACCTTCCACCTGCAGAGGCATTGCTAGGAATGAAAAGTATCAATACATGCAGTTCTAAAATAGCTCCATTCTTCCCCCTCCCGACCCATCTAGTTCCCTTAACATAAACATTCAAACAACAATTACTTGCTAGGCTAAACAAAAGCAAAATATCGTTCAAAGGGCCCAAGGTGTTATCTTGAAGGCTGCAGTTCTGTTCTCTTCCAGATGGTACATGGAGGAGTAGTTAGCAACAGAGTGTTCCCAGGACCAGGGTAATTCACTGGGGAATTCTTTCATGTTACATCTCCATTCACCCAATACATCTTACAAGGCAGGCGAGCCCAGGAAGGGGAAGGGGGAAGGAAGGAGAAGGAGCGAAGGAAGAGAAGGAAACAAAGACTTACCATTCAGAACATAGAAGAAGACATAGCATATACAGGGATGGATTTTGACAGGCATTTGTGTCATGTTGGACCATACAGTGTATTGCAGATATGGTGTTTGAGATTATATTTTAGGGAGGGTATTTATGGTTTTCTAGCTATAAATTGCTCCTCAGCAAGAGGAGCAATATTATACATATAAATTATTAGGGATGGGCATGAAACTTCAAATTCTAGTTTTTGGTTCAGGGTGGCCCCCAAAACCAACCCCAAAAGCCCTGGATCAAATAGACTAGTTGGGAGAAAGTGGGAGGATCACTCGGGAAGGGTTAAATGGCTGCCATTTATCCTGTCTGTTTCACTTAAATGGCTGCCATTTATCCTGTCTATTTCACTTCCCCCTGCTTCAAAGCAAGGAGGGAGCAAAATTGATGGGTTTAATAATAATGATGAGCAGACCCACCCTGCTTTTAGGTTTAAATGTCTGGCAGCCATTTCAACCTAACAGCAGGGTGGGTGTACCCATCAGCTGTTAGGCAGAAATGGCTAGCAGCCGTTTAAACCTAATGAGTCAGATGTGGACCCACACTGCTGAACTGTTAGGTTTAAATGGCCCAGACAACTGAACTGGACAAAAGTCTGGTAAACATTATCCCAAATTTATGCCGAATTTTGGCTTGTGATCCAGTTTGTGCCCATTCCTCTGAATTATCATTACCAACTGCTGTCAATCATCTTGAATTATGCTACACATTTTGAGTGAGTGAAATCTTATCTTCATGCATTCCAGAAGAGGAACAATTTCATAGGAAGTGTTTTTCCCCCCAGAGGTCTCCCAAATTCCTCAATTGTTCCATTGGTAGAATCCATTGGGGGGGGGGGGAATCTTCTGTAAAGGACAGGAAACAACAAAAATCTCTCCCAGTTTTCTGGGCCTTCACCAGTCTGACCCCATGTAATAATGACAATGTGATTCCATTATTTTCACATTGCTCAGAGACACAATTTCAGATTTCAGTGGAAGGGGACTGAGAGAGCTGCAAAGGGATAACTGCAGACACAGTTCAGTCTGGTAATATTAAAAATATTTGTTGCTTATCATTTTTATATCTAATAGTAGTACAGCAATGCTATTAACTAAATAGCCGTCTACATTTTTTCTTGGCAGAAGGAGTTGTTTCTTGGGCATCCCTGTTGCAAAGTTTGTGTCAGTAACCACTTTTATTATTCAGCATATACAACTAAGAAAAGATTTACAACCACCCTATCCCAAATGCTTCGGGCCTGTCATCTAGGCATAAACCCCACAGCGAAACAGAAGAAAATTCCATCACCTTAAAAAAATAAATCTGTAATAAGCCCCCACCTTTAACCTTGAGGTCCAAAAGCTATACTAAACAGGTAGGTCTTAGAACCCTTCCAAAAAGTGTTCAGGCTTTGAATTTGGAAAGAGTGAGGGGAAGGAAACCATTGAGAATGTTTCTGTTTGCATCCTTGCTATCTGAGCCTAATGCGTGCAGCATCTCATAGTATCTTGTTATGATCTCTTAGCTCAATACAAGGTACATGGAGATTAGATGAGTGTTAGGGGAGGGAAATACATGTAGAGCATGGGTGAAAATGAGTTAACAGTCCAGTCCTAAAGAGAGTCACATACTTCCATCAAAGTAAGTGGGCTTAGAAAGGTGTAACTCTGGATGAATTCACGCTACACTATATAATGTGTTTTGCAATTGGGTTTTTGCTATTCTTACACAGTAAAAATCCAGTTGCCAAATGCATCATGTAGTGTAGTGTGAATATGACACTGCTAAGTTTCTTATTGGAACTGTCTCTCATGGGGCACTCAAAGCAGAAGATGGGAGGTACCACTTTGGTCTCTTCCATACTACGGTATACTAGCACTCTACTGACTGACCCATACCAGCTTAGGGAATTATTAGGTGTGATGGCATTCCCGGGTCCAACCCAGGACCACCATTTTAGAGTCTAACAGGTGATTTTAAAATGCCACAAGTGTGACCAAGCACCCTTGCTCCTCATTCCCAGGCACCTTTCCAAATGTTGAAATGCACCCCCCCCCCCAAGCAGTCAGACCATACCTCCTTGCTGAGGGGTAAGTTGGAAGCAAACACTCTTCATTTAATAGCACCTCAGGAGTTCATATGCTAGGCAGTTTGGCCAAGCTGTACACAAAATGGATGCTAAGGCTGGCAGCCTTCACAGACTTCTCTAAGTGGTGCTTCTGGAAAATGTGAACTCAAGGTCTGACCCTGCCATGACCTCTCCCTCCACTCTAACATTTGCAGATGTAAAAACAATGGCTTTGCCTCACCTCAGAGCTAATACTATTTACCTGGATTGTTAATCCTGTCAGCTTGATTGATACCATCTTCCCCTTACCTTCACTTTACTTCACACAGCCAGGTTTCCCATCCTACACAAAAGAAGGGTCATCAAACAGTATTTTTGGATTTTGATTAGTTTAACTGGACAGTTTAATTTGACAATTTAATTAACACTACAGATCACCGAAGGAAGCAATCAGTTTCAACTCAAACATTGTTTTGCATCAGGAAATCCTCTCAAACATCTCCCATTTCTTTGTTCATGTCATGGTAGAAACATTAGGACATTATTTCAGTGCTATCATGTCACCCTGCCTCAGGTCCCAATATTGGGTTCAAATTGGACTGACCTCAGCTCAGTCCGTGTGTGTTTTCCTGGATCCAAACTGCACCCTCAGGATGCTGGATGTCTTGCTCTTCTCCCAGACATATCCTCTTCTGAACAGATAGCCATCATCCCATCCCCGCCTATATTCCTGCAACTCGCTTTAATCCTCATTGATCTTTTATGCCTTTTGTATGTTAGTACCTTTATTTTCTCATCAATAAAATCTCATCAATTTCTATTTCTAACTTGGACTGGTTATTTTGAGGACCTTGAATTCTCAAAGGGAAAAATCCCCATAAGCACTGGTAGAAGAATGTCTCTAGATTACACCCCACCCCCCCCCCCCCCCCGCAAGCCCTCTGGCCTCCTTCATAATCCTCCCCCAATTAAACAGGAGGCTGACTCTTTTGGGCAATAAAAAGCATTTGGGGTAACACCCCAGCAGTGGTTTTGGCACTTGAGAAGGTATGTCTGTGAGGGAACCAAGAACGTCTGGTCCCACTGCTCTAACAACATTTTAAAATTGCCCCGTTAGGTTATAAAATGGTGGCAGTGGCCTCAGGTCTGACAACATGTCTAGTTGTGCCCTTACATTCACCCTGATATAGGGATTCAGTGGAATTGACACTTTTTAATAATGCAAGAACAGTGTTATCCTAAGCCAGGGGTAGGGAAGCTTTTCTTCTGCCAAGGGCCATTTGGATATTTATAACATCATTCGCAGGCCATACAAAATTATCAATTTAAAAAACAGTGCTCTGCCAAGGGAGAACAATTCAGGCCGGCAATCCCCAAGGACCAGACCAAGTGATCTCGAGGACTGTAAATGGCCCTCAGGCCAGACGTTCCCCATCCCTGTCCTAAGCAGAGCTACACAGCTCTAAGTTCACTGAAGTCAGTGGGTTTATAAGGGTGCTACTCTCCTTAGCATGGATAGTTAAATAGATAATTCTAGGTCTGTAGCCACTGGGGGAGCCTCTGGGGACCCCACCCAACTTATAGGGGAGCTCGCCCCGACTCAGGGCTCCTGAGCTGGCCCTGCATCTCTCCCTCTCCTCCTGCTCAACTGAGCAAGATGAGAGAGTCTCTGTGCTTCTGGCAGACCCTGGCAGCAAGAAACAGGAAGACCAGGCCTGCCAGCCGCACCACTCTTTCCTCTCCTGCTCAGCCAAGCAGGACAGGAAAGCGAGAGGCAGCAGTGGTCTCCATGCTTCTCGGAGCTGGCTGGCTGCAAGAACCACATAGAGCTGGCTTGCTAGCCCCACCTCTCTTTCCCCTCCTATTCAAGAGCGGGAGGGGAAAGAGAAGCTGTGGCAGTCTTCCTGCTTTTTGCAACTTGCTGGCTGCAAGAAGCAGAAAGACCCAGCCTGCTGGCCCCGCCTTTTTAAGCTGGGGGGCTTTTAAAAAAGTCAAGTGCTCCATGAATTTTTTAAAAGCCCCCCCCCCAAAAAAAAAACCCCTAAAAAATCCTGGCTATGCCCCTGGATAATACAGTCCCTGGATAATGCCCCTGGATAATGCCCCTGGATAATACAGTCTCAACAAGGCTGGAAGACTGCAATCCTAAGCAGTGTTGGTGGTGGAAAGTACCATCAAGTTGCAGCTGGTTGATGGTGACCCTGTAGGATTTTCAAGGCAAGAGACAAACAGAGGTGGTTTGCTATTGCCTTCCTCTGCATAGCAATTCTGGACTTCTTTGGTGGTGCCCAATCTAAGTACTAAGCAGGGCCAACTCTGCTTAGTTTCTGAAGTCTGACAAGATCAAGCTTGAAGTCAATGAGCTTAGAAGGGTGTAACTCTGCTGAGCATTATATTGTTTATCTGACTTAGGTGCACATGTCTGAGAACACCTAATGTAAACCTCCTGAATAAATACATATTTCCACGTACCTCTGACTTTGTGCTTCCAGGTTGACACCATGGAAATTATGAGGCACCCCGACGAGACAACCAACATGAAGAGGCAAACCGTGGCTTCCTATTTCAGGGTAGCTATATTGTGATTTTGCTATTCTGTTGTGACTGTCCTTGTAAGGTTGGCGGTGTGCGGTGCTGTGTAGAGCTCGTACAATATCTGTCTAGTAGGATTTTTGAAGATTGGCCACATAGGATTGGAGGGACTAGTCAGGAAATGACATAGAACCATAGAGTTGGATAATCATTAAAAACCAGATGTCTGTGAGAAGGTGAGCTGCAGAGGGGTGGGGATCAGTGTTCCCTCTAAATTGAGATAGCGTGAGCTAGCTCACAGATTTTTAGCATCCAGCTCACACATTTTTGTCTTAGCTCAGGAAGGATGACCCTGGAGCACACTAATTTATCCAGTAGCTCACAAAGTAGAATTTTTGCTCACAAGACTCTGCAGCTTAAGGGAACATTAGTGGGGAACAAGCAGCTTCAGTAAATGGTTACTAAATTAATGGTCTCAGGCAGAGAAGAACCACCTTAAAATGAGACCTTTTGCTTAGCTAGAGGGATTCATTTGGGACACGTATATATTTACAAAATTTGTGCCCTACCTTTCTGTCACATCAGGGCCACCCAGCTGACCAACAGTTAAAACACAAGCGTTTTAGCCCTGACCTGGATAATCCAGGCAAGCCTGATCTCAGCAGATCTCAGAAGCTAAGCAGGGTTGACTCTGGCAAGTACTTGGATGAGAGACATCCTTGAAACATCAGGGGTTGGGAGGTGGGGGCAGACTTTATTCAGCCACCTCCCTGAATATCCTCCAGACCCCCTGTAGGGGTCAGTCACCAGAGGTTGTCATGACTTCCAGGTACACACACACTCACACATGCACATATACATATCAAAATGCAAAAAAAAAACCCACCCCAAAACCACATCATAAAAATAATCGAAACCTACACTAAAATACATATTTAAAAGTACAAACAAACAACAGTTAAAACATAGGGCAGGAAGGAGGGATCAGTGAGGGACCAAGGGGAAGAAAACTTCACCTACTCTCCAGGTACAGTGACAGAAGGGGACAAACAAATCTCCTTTGAGACAGAGTTCTGTGGTTTTGGTCCTATGGCCAAAAAGCCCCTTTCTCAGGTTTGTACCTACCTCAAAAGGCTGGGGCAAGACCTCAGAAGATGATCGTAGCAGTCAGGTAAGTTTGTATTGGAGTAGGTGGTCCTTCTTGTATGCTCATTCCAGACTATGGAGGACTTCAAAGATAAACACCAGCACCTTGAATTGTGCCTGGAAACAAACTGGGAGGGCAGATGGGCCAAGACTGGAGTCACATGGTCCCTATAACCTACTCCAGTCAACATTTTGCACTAGTTGAAGTTCCCAAACACTCTTCAAGGGCAGCCCCATGTAGAGCACACTGCAGTAATCTAATCTAGGTGTTACCAGGGCATGCCCCACAGTGGCTGGATCTTTTCTGTCCAGGAAAGGCTGTAGTTGGTTAACCAATCAGAGTTGGCAAAAGGCACTCCTGGCCACAGCTACCTCCTGCTTATCTAGTAGTAGGCAGGGGTCCAGGAGCATTCCTAAACTATAGACCTGTTCCTCCAGGGGAGATGCAAGCCTATGCAGAACCATCAATCCCAGAACTTTCAACCCACCAGTAGCACTTCCAGTAGGATTAAGCCTCAGTCTGTTAGCATGCATCCACTTGCAATGTAATCCTGTGCTGAGTTATCTGCCTATCACACTTTTATCCCACCTTTCCTCAGGGAGGCATACATGGTTCTCCGGTGTTCCCCTTTATCCTCACCACAACCTTATAAGTCAAGTTAGGCTGATACAGAGTGGACAGACCCAGGTTACCTAATGGGTCTTTTTGCTGACTGGATTGAACCTGGGCCTTTCCTAGTCCAGGCCTGACAGTGTAATCGCTACAACATATGAACATATGAAGCTGCCTTATACTGAATCAGACCCTTGGTCCATCAAAGTCAGTATTGTCTTCTCAGACTGGCAGCGGCTCTCCAGGGTCTCAAGCTGAGGTTTTTCACACCTATTTGCCTGGACCCTTTTTTGGAGATGCCAGGGATTGAACCTGGGACCTTCTGCTTCCCAAGCAGATGCTCTGCCACTGAGCCGCAACGTCACTGGTTCTCCTTAGATTCACACTGGAGATGCTCCCCATAGGACTGCACTGATGTGATGAGGTATGTTCTCATGCATTTTTTTTAAATGAAGTTTATTTATAGGTTTGTTAGGTATTGCTTGTCCATGAAATCACAAGAATTTCCCTAGCTAAGCAAAGATGTGGATACTTTTCCTGTTGGGTTTCTTGTGTCCTGTACTGATGTGACTGGGAGAGATTGTATACACAGAATTTCATTTCTTTAGCTTTTATTTGTACTTTTGGGGTTTTTTTTTTAAAAAATATATCTTTTCATTTTGTGTTTTATTTTCTTAGTATTCTCTGATGGATCTGTTATCCAAAATGGTGGTTGGACAGCCGCATTTTGTTCGTTGCATTAAGCCCAATGATGACAGGCAAGCACTGAAATTTTCCAAGGCAAGAGTTCTAGTGCAACTGCGCTACACCGGTATTCTTGAGACCATCAACATACGTCGGCAAGGGTATTCACATCGCATTCTTTTCGAGGAGTTTGTGAAAAGGTGAGCCATTTTCTTGTTCGGTAACATAAACATTATTAATCTATTTAGATTTTAAACCGCCCTCCCCTATCAGGACGGGGCTGGTATATAACATAAATATATACAATTCATAATAAAATAACTTAAAAACAACAAAGCACAGTAATTAACTTAAAAAGTGATGCCAACAATTTCAGTAGTGCTGCTGCCTCGTGGGGAGGCAGTGAGTGGAAGGGCCAGAAGGATGTAACCGTCGCTGTCCTCAACCAAACACCTCTGCCATAAAGGCCCTGCAGAACTTCCAGAACTTTGGCCAGTCTACACATACAGAGAGATCATGTCATTCTTAAAACTCTGCCAATTCATGGTACTGATGGGAAATCACATATTTAACTACCTTTCCTCTGTGCAAAAACCCCCTTCCGCACCCTTCTGATGTGGATATAAATTGACCTGACTGATGTACCCCTCCATGCATCTGTTGAAGTGATTTCTCCGATGCATAAAAGCATATGCTGGAATAAATGTTGTCGGCCTTTAAAGTCCCACTGGATTCCCATTTTATTCATCCATACAGTTTCCTAGCTTCTTACACACACACACACCCCACTACTGCAATGATAGTCTGCAAGCCCCAAACGTGACAGTAATCACAAACATTTCCCTAGTTAAGCGAAGATTGGATACTTTTTCCTCTTGGGTTTCTTGTACCCTGTACTGAATTTTTTTTGTGGGGGTGGGGAGAGACATTTTGATTTTAAGTCCCTCCTGGAAATAGCAGCTTCTCCTAGGGTTGCCAATTCCAGTTCCAGAAATACTTGGGGACTTTGGGCTTGGAGCTAGGAGACATTGGGGTGGAGTCAAGAGCAAGGTTGTGACAAGCATAACTGAACTCCAAAGGGAGTTCTGGACATCACATTTAAAGGGACCGCACACCTTTTAAATGCTTTCCTTCCATTGGAAATAATGAAAGATAGGGGCACTTTCTTTGGGGCTCATAGAATTGGACCCCCTGGTTCAATCCTTTTGAAACTTGGGGGGTATTTTGGGGAGAGGCACTGAATGCTATGCTGAAAACTCTGTGCCTCTACCTCAAAAGACAGCCCCGCTGGAGCCCCAAATACCCATGGATCAATTCTGCATTATACCCGATTGGAATCAGTCTCCATAGGGAATAATACCCAGCAGGCATTTCCCTCCCCCCTCTCACATTCTGATAACCCTGAAGCAGGGGGGCCTCCCAACCAGGGGATCCCCTGCCCTCACCTGGGGATTGGCAACCCTAGCTTCTTCCTAACCTGGAACAATGTAGACTCTGTTAACTCAGTGTTAAGAGAAATAAATTTTGCATTGAGGTAAGATCCACATATATGTGGATATTGCTGTTTAGCTACGTTCATTCTATTCTAATTCTTTACCTCCTGGAGTTTCCTGGCATGTGCCAGTCTTGTAGCAGTTCTTCAAGTTCAGTTGTGTAGCGATTAGAGTCAGGTCCGGCTCGCCCACTAGGCAAACTAGGCATTTGCCTAGGGCGCCAACAGGGTGGGGACACCGAAATTGGCCCTCACCCCCTCCCTGCCCCCTAGGCAAATCCCTATTTGCCTCCCCCTTCCCTCCCTCACAATTTTAATGCCTGGGAACAGGCGATGAAGTGCCATGCTCCCAGGGCTCTTTAAAGGCCACCCCCTGATCAGCTGATTGATGGGTAAAGTGACACGAAGGCCGGCAGCTCCTATGCTGGTCCTTCCAGCCGCACCGCTGCCTCCTTCCCACTTCCTCCCCACTTCAGGTGCCGCAGAGGGGGGGGGGTGGGGCATGGCACGGCGGGGGGGGGGGGGGCGGCAGGCAGAAAGGCTGCCTGGGGTGCCATGCACCCTAGGGCCAGCCCTGGTTAGAGTGTCAGAGCATGATCTAGGAGACTCAAGAACCCTGGCTCTACTGTGGAGTTCTCTGGGTAGCCTCAAGCTCATCACACAAATAATGCACTTTCAATTCATTTCCAATATACTTTGCAGCTGCAGTTTACTGTGTGGAATGGCAGGATCCACTTGCAAACAGTCGCTGGATTGAAACTGTGTTATTTAGCATGTGTGAAAGCGCTGTGCATGTCTCAGACTAACCCACCTTACAAGTAGAAGAAGAAGAAGAAGATATTGGATTTATATCCCGCCCTCCACTCCGAAGAGTCTCAGAGCGGCTCACAATCTCCTTTACCTTCCTCCCCACAACAGACACCCTGTGAGGTGGGTGGGGCTGGAGAGGGCTCTCACAGCAGCTGCCCTTTCAAGGACAACCTCTGCCAGAGCTATGGCGGACCCAAGGCCATTCCAGCAGGTGCAAGTGGAGGAGTGGGGAATCAAACCCGGTTCTCCCAGATAAGAGTCCGCACACTTAACCACTACACCAAACTGGCTCTCCAGTAGCTGTGAGCAGTGCTTTTTTTTGTAGAAAAAGCCCAGTGGGAACTCATTTGCATATTAGGCCACACCGTCTGGCCTGGGAACACGTGGCTGCTGCATGGGAGGTCAGGCCAGCCAAAGTCCTGGCCAGCCCAGGCAGAGCTCCACTCCTGTGGGCTCCAGCTGAAAAAAAGCCCTGGTTGTGAGGATCAAAACAATGGGAGAAAATGATGTTATAAGTTGCTTTGGGTTCCCATTGGGAAGAAAATTGGGGTATAATTGAATAATGTATCAGTAGTAGATCTATAATAATTTGTTTCTGAACAGTTCATTCTCTTGTGATCCCCGTAAGCTACTGTTTTAGCTATTTTGGCCTGTCTTACTATAAAAAATGTTGCTTTTTAATTTAGTGTGAGTTTAGGCAACGTCGTGTTTAATATCCTTGTGTTTATTGGAAATCACCTTGAAGGTCTTCTGGAAGGCAAAATGGTGCAATAGAAATACAGGAATAAAATTAAATTATAAGTCTTTGTAGATTGAGTGGGGGATTTCAGACCTAACACATCAAGTATTTTTAGTTACTTAGCAGTGGGAAAACATAGAAAGCTTTGAGGGGGGAAAACAGGTCAAATGCTAAACAGACTTGCATTTCTTTGTTCCTAATCAAAAAAGCCATTAGGCAGGTATGAACAAGAGTTTCGAAATGGCACTAAATCTAAGGATATCAAAGATTGTTTTTTTCTAAGCCAGCGAGTTAATTGGTATTTTGATTCTTTTGAGCAACTTTGCAACATAAACAGATGAGCCAGCAGTTTTTCCCCCCTCCCCTTGATATTATACAAATAGGTGCACTTCTTTATCTTCCAGTTCAATAGCTGCTGTTTTGTAAACTCTTATGGGGAAGAGGCAGAACAAAGCCATCAAAGGCAGGAGGAGAGAGAGACCAGGGAGGTTTATCAGGTTAGAGGTTGAAAAAGAGCTGAAGTCTTGTTTAATGCTTTCCCAGCGTTTGTTTTGGAATTACTTAGTGATTAAGAGCATCTGACTCTAATCTGGAGAATGGGGTTTGGTTCCCCATGAAGCCAGATGGGTGACCTTGGGTCAGTCACAGTTCTCGCCAAGCTCTTTCAGCCCCACCTGCTTCACAGGGTGTATCTTGTGGGGAGGGGAAGGGACTGTGATTGTAAGCTGCTTTGAGACTCCTTTGGATAGAGAAAAGTTGGGTATAAAAACCAACTCCTCCTCCTCCTCCTCCTCCTCTTCTTCCCCTGAAAAGTAGCTTGTTTTCTGAAAACAGGAAGTTGCATCTCTACCAATTGGCCCTCAAAGTATCAGCCAAACTACATGATTAACAAATCATAGAATTGCTAATTCTGATCTGGGAAATACCTGGAGATTTGGTGGGTGGAGTCTGGGGAGGGTGAGGTTTGGGGAAGGGAAGGTCTTCATCAGGGTATAATGCCATAGAGCAGGGGTGGCCAAACTTGCTTGACATAAGAGCCACATAGAGTAAATGTCAGGGGTTTGACAGCCACAAGACGAAGGAAGGAAGGAAGGAAGGAAGGAAGGAAGGAAGGAAGGAAGGAAGGAAGGAAGGAAGGAAGGAAGGAAGGAAGGAAGGAAGGAAGGAAGGAAGGAAGGAAGGAAGGAAGGAAGGAAGATGGGGAGAAGGAGGGTTAGAAAGAAAGCAACTTTAAATGCATTCTCCAAGCCATTGGCTGGCTTGGTGAAGTGACTCTCCAAGCTGGCCGATGGGGTGTTGGGGGCTTCAAGGGCCACACAATATGTGTGAAAGAGCCACATGTGGCTCCTGAGCCACAGTTTGGCCACCCCTGCCACAGAGTCTACCCTCCAAAATAGCCATTTACTCCAGGGGAACTGATCTTGGTCATCTGGAGATCAATTGTAATAGTAGGAGATCTCCTTGTGTCACCTGGAAATTGGCAACCCTAGTGTGTCTTCACTTGTCAAGTCAGGTTCTGAATACCCCACAGTTAGGCTTGACATGTGCTTGTTTAGGGCGGGATGTTCTACTGTCAGCTCCCATTGTCTGCTGGCAATCTGCCAGCCAGTAGGAGGAAAAAAATAGCCATTGAGTGATGGCATTAGGTCACATTATGTCACTGTAGGAATGACCAGAAATTCTATGGTTTTATGGGAAAGTGTACTCTGTAATAACCTCCTTAGTTCTTCCCCCAACCCCCGACTCCCACATCCTACCTGCAATGAGGCAAAAAGTGCCTCTCTGGGACAGTTATAGTTCTGGAAAATAGAACGGAATGGGGAAAAGCAGTGAAGCTTAGTCTGTACATACAACACAGTGTTTAAGAGGACTCAGTCTCTGTTTTATTTAAAAATATCTAGGCCACCTTCTAAGAAAATGCTAAAGGACACATAAAAATACATCTTGGGCAATATAGCATATTTCTACAATCATCAAGTACAGTTAAAGGCAGATAACATCAAATTAGAAGTTTTCTGAGAAAGATGGGCTTTCAAATGATACCAGAAGGTCTGAAATTAGGATTGTTACTCCTGGGAAAGGGAGTTCCACAGTTCAGGAGCAGCCACTGAGAAGCCCTTACATGGGTTCTTGCTAAACAGCTCTGACATTGTGGGTTCATTTTGACAGGTGCAGTTTCAGGAGGTTCAGGAATGTATAGAATGGATTCTGTATGAGCTAGAGACACCAAACTCACAGGGGATCTCTGATGGAATCTCTTCTACCTGCTTTCCAAGTATGGTGAGGATTGGATTTATGAGGTCCAAGTTATAGCCCCCCAAAGAAGGTGCCCCCAGGAAAGTGTTTTCTGGGGAAACGACAGGTGGTCATTTCCTGGGGACACCTTTTTTGGGGGGGGGGCATAACTTGGACCCCTTAAATCCAATCCTGACCAAACCTGGAAGGCAGGTAGAGGAGAGTCAGTCAGAGATCGCTGTGAGTTTGGTGTATCTAGCATGCCAAGGGGGCTGTTCTACCACCTCATGAACCTCACAAACCAAACCAATTTGAGACACAGCTAAAATGACAGTCTGTGGTTCGCAGATGGGGCACACCAAGAACCACAAACCAAACTGCCTTTGTGCCCATCCCTAGTGATTTTACTTTTAATTCAAATTTTAATTTCTACAGCCATGCCAAAGATAGGGCACCTCCACTTGCCTTTGATTGTTTTTTGGGTTTTGGTAATGAAGACAGATGTGCAGCTCATTTTTATAGTAAACTAATGGTAGTCTTGACAGAATCTTTGTTTCCACCATCCCTCAATGTCGCTAAAGCTAAAGAGACAGCTAGCGCTTAAGTAATGGATACAGATGGAATTAAAGGGGGGAAGGGCTAAGGAAATTCTTCCCACTTAAATTTGTTCTAAAAAGTTTCCATTTGTATTCTGACTTTTTCCCTCAGTATTTCCCAGTAGGAATGCTGTTGAATTTAGGGGCTTAAAAGAAGATGTAGAATTGCATTAAATCCTTTTTTTATATATGGAAAAATGCCATGTTCTGTGTGTGCTTCTTAGCCTGTCACCAAGGCATCATGGGGAAAAAGTAAAAGGTGGTTGTCATTCTCTTCCACAGCAATAGCTGTTGTAGAACCTGCCTATCATAGCACAGGGTGAACTTCTGCCCAAACATTGGAAGAACAGCACTAGGAAGTTTTTGTTCATGGTTCTTTGCATGCCACCAAATTCAGCAACCTTGTGCCTTATTGCTTTAAAATTAAACAAGAAATCAAATGAATTTCCAGAGCAGTATTTGAAATTGCAAATGTCCGAAAATCATTGAACCTTACACGCAGTTCGCGTGCTAATATATGAAGCAGAGCCGTGATGCCATTTTTTAAAAAAGCATAGCCACATCTGAGTGGGAATTTAGATAAGGGAAGTGGCAGGGCATAGGTGCTTCCTTACCTCTTCTCTGTGGTTGCCATTCTCCTGGAATTACAAATGGTCTCCAGCTTACAGAGATCTCTTCCCGTGGAGAAAATGGCTGCTTTTGAAGGAGGATTCTCATGGAAGCAGGGCTGGCCCTAGACTGTCTGGCACCCTAGGCAAGGCTAACTTCTCCCGCCCACACACACACACTGATAATGTCACTGAGTCACATGGGGGGCACCCAATTTGGTATCCCCAGAAGGCTGGCGCCCTAGGCGATTTCCTAGTTTGTCTAGTGGAAGGGCCGACTCTGCATAGACGAAGGCACAGCATATTCTGGAATTCCCATGCTTCATGGTAGTTTAGCCATTGTCCTTTCCTCCGCAATATGCAGATAAGAATTAGGTTGATAATTTCAAGGGAAAAACTGCAGCTGAAGATGCATCTGTAGGTGCTCAGGACATTGGCAGAATGCACGGTAACTCTGGAAAATATTCCCCAAACTTTGTGAGCAAATCAACTTAAACTTCCAACAAACTGGTCGTTTGTATTGGCTGCCACATGCTTTATGAGCATTTGCTGTTTTTGCAAGTCTCTGTCCAATAGTGACTGACTTTTTTAAAAAAATGGTGCTATACTGCAATAGCTTTTTTAAAAAGTGCCCTCAGAAAGCCCTCTGGTGACACAGGGAAAAATGGTGGCCACGAGAGGAGGATAGAAGGGAAATGATGCAGATGTGTGCAGGACATTTGAAAATGTATGCCTTCCCATCTGAATGACATCTTAACATACTTGGATGGAGTTCTTTCTAGAAAGATTGTACCTAGGATTAGTAGGCTGTGCTTGGTGGGAGGTTTGAAGGTGGGGACATGTGGAGTGTGATGTCATGTGCACTGCTGCAGCACATCTGGAAGTGACATAGGGGGGCTGTAGGAATTTATTTATTTGTTTGATTTATATCCTGCCCTCCCCACCAAAGGAGGCTCAGGGCGGCTTTTGCTGGATTGCTGGAAACTCTCGAACTGCTTTGCATCACTTCTGGTTTTCCCTGGGAGTGACATAAGAACATAAGAGAAGCCATGTTAGATCAGGCCAATGGCCCATCCAGTCCAACACTCTGTGTCACACAGTGGCAATTTTTTTATATATATATACACACACACTGTGGCTAATAGCCACTGATGGACCTCTGCTCCATATTTTTATCTAAACCCCTCTTGAAGGTGGCTATGCTTGTGGCCGCCACCACCTCCTGTGGCAGTGAATTCCACATGTTAATACTTCCTTTTAACCGCTTTAACCTGTCCGCTCAGCAATTTCATCAAATGCCCACAAGTTCTTGTATTGTGAGAAAGGGAGAAAAGTACTTCTTTCTCTTCTTTCTCCATCCCATGCATTATCTTGTAAACCTCTATCATGTCACCCCGCAGTCGACGTTTCTCCAAGCTAAAGAGTCCCAAGCGTTTCAACCTTTCTTCATAGGGAAAGTGTTGCAGCCCTTTAATCATTCTAGTTGCCCTTTTCTGGACTTTCTCCAATGCTATAATATCCTTTTTGAGGTGCGGCAACCAGAACTGCACCTCAAAAAGGATATTATAGAACTGCACACAGTACTCCAAATGAGACCGCACCATCGATTTATACAGGGGCATTATGATACTGGCTGACATAGCAACACTTTTTTAAAAAATCCTCTGCAAGGGCAGCTGCTGGCAGGAGGCCTCTCACCATAGCAGAAGGTCTGGCAGCCATAACTGTATCACATCAGTTTGAAAAAGAATATACTAAGAACTGAGAAATTTGTGGAAAGTGGACAATTAGAGGTTGTCACATGGATGCCTAAAAATCCACTACAGTTTGGAAGCTAAGCTGGAGAAGAACCTCACTGTAGATTCAGCGTTACTCAGAGTGGATTTTTTTTAATAGTGCCTTTGACCAACTTCTTGGCTGATGACTTATGATCTTCAGTACTTACAGGAATTTCTGAATCTTGGAATCAGAAGCTCTGCTGCAACAAACAAACTTATTTGTTCTTTGTTTTTTCCCCCCTGCAGGTATTATTATATTGCTTTCAAGGCACATGAGACTCCAGTTGCCAGCAAAGAGAGCTGCATTGCTATTCTGCAAAAAGTCAAGTTAGACAAGTGGGTACTTGGGAAAACAAAGGTAGGATAAGTTCTGTCTCCCTTCTCTTATAGCAGGAGGTACAGGCAATGTGATAGCTCTATAAGAGGAGTAGCCAAACTTGCTTAATGTAAGAGCCACACATAGAATAAATGTCAGATGTTTGAGAGCCGCAAGACATGAACGTCAGATGCTTCAGAGCTGGATAGCAGGCAGGCAGGCAAATAGATGTGGGGGGAGGGAGAGGGGGAAAGAAAGCAACTTTAACTTCAAGTGCATTCTCCAAGCTGCTGGCTGTCTTGGCTTGGAGAAGTGACTTAAAGAGACAGATTCCTTCTCCAGGCCAGCCAACAGGGCAATGGGGGTTTCGAGAGCCACACAGTATGTATAAAAGAGCCACGTATGGCTCCCAAGCCACAGTTTGGCCATTCCTGCTCTTTAACAACTTGCTGTAAAATGGAAAGAAGCCGCTACACAGCCTTCCTGTGCTTGAAAACTATCTGTAGTCCTTGCAACAGAAGAAAGTTGGAATCCAGTTGGAATCCAGTAGCACCTTTAAGACTAACAGAGTTTTATTGAGAATGCAAGCTTTCATGTGTATGCACAATTCGTCAGACAATGAAATGGGGTACAGTGAGCAGCGCTACCAACAGCTGGTGGGCAGTGGTTAAGCATGCAAAGTAGTAGTCCTTGCAGTAAACTCCCATAGCTTGTGAAACTTTATTTTCTCCCTAGCCAAAAGTTCTGCCTTTGAGGAGAAAGGAATGTACAGCCTCACACAAAAATGACATTGTCTTATGCAGCCCTCTAGAGTCCTTGGGGATGTGACATGACTGAGGAACAGAGGCGTCACTAGGGCAGGGCCAAGGGGGCCATTGGCCCCCCCCCTAGAGCATTCTCATTGGCCCCCTAGGGCTCTTTGAAGGCAGCAGGCGGCAAGCAATCACAGTCTTTATTGGCGGGAGACGCGGGGAGGCTCTTTCAAGGCAGTGGCGAAGCGAGAGAAGGCCGGGAGGGAAGAGGAAAGCGCAGCTCTCCGCAGGCAGGCATCAGAGGGCGAGCAGGCAAACCAGGGAAGGGAGGACGTTGCGAGCCAACCAGCGAGGGAAAGGAGGCTTTAGACGCGCGGGGCGCAGGAGGGAAGGGAAGGGGGCAGGCAGGCAGAGAGCGAGGGAGTCCCTCACGCAGGAGGAAAACAGGCGGCATCGGCCGCGCTCGCAGCAGCAAGAGGAGGAGCGGGTGAGGGGTAGCGCAGGAGCATTGCCGGCAGTGCGCATGAGCGCCAGTGCTGAAGACTCCGCACCGCAGGCGCTGCTGCTGGCGGCGGGGGAGGAGGGGGCAGGCGACGAGGACCCGAAGCGGGCTTCTTTCTCACTGGTTCTCGCCAGGTGCGCTGAGCTCCCCCAGCCGCCGCTCTCGGCTAGCAACTGGTCTTGCACAAGCCCGCGCCGCCGCCAGCGCCTTGGGAGGGACGGACTGATGGAAGAAGTAGTTTGCAGGACGAGCAGCGCCTCTCCTCAAGTTTCGGGACGGTTACCGTCCCCAAATCTTTCGGCTTCTCCAGGCGGAGGCTTCCTTTGTTCGAACGCGAGGGATTTAGCACCTCTGGGCAGCGCACGAGGACTGCTGCTCTTCCCTCCGAGTCCGGCACACTTGGCCCCAGGGTACAACCGACTTGGCCCCAGGGTGCAACCCACGCACTTGGCCCCAGGGTGCAACCCACCCCAGTGACGCCACTGCTGAGGAATGCTACCTTCTGCTGCTTTTACTAGAAAATGTTGGGGGGGGGGGGCCTTCCAAGGATATCATCTTTGAAATATGGGACATTCCAGTAAGGGGTTGGCAATGTGGAATAATGACTAATGATTCAAATAAGGACCATTTGGTAGCCTTACTATATTCACTGTGCCACAATTTAAAGTTGATTCAAATATTAAGGACAGAATGGGTGATTACAGACTGGCATTTTGGGCCGACTCAGAGACAGTTCTGAAATCAACCCAAAAAATCCTTTCACACACAAACATCTGCCACATGCCCCCGTCCTGTACTCACCGCATCCTCTGGCCTCCGCAGGCCGGCTCAAAAAGCTACCACTTTCGAAGTGGTAACAAATTTCTGAGCCGACAGCCAGTCACCCAGTCAGTGTCTGGAAGCGGCAGGGCGAATGTGAGGTGACTTGACTGTGTGAAAGCACCAGGCCTCCCCAAGCTGCTTCCGCCTTTTCCTCCCTTAGAAACTGTCAGGAGCTCTCGAGTGCTTAACTTGTTGGAGGAAGAAAGAGCGGTCCAGCCTCTGAGGCGCCTCCACATCTGGGGGTGCCCAGTCACCTGGCAGACGGGATGCAGACGCTTCGCTGGGAAGCGTGTGGAGGCTTCGGGATGGCTCTGTTTGAGCCGGCCCAATTCAGAACACCTCCCAACTGCCCCAAACTGCCCGTCTGTTATTACCCAATGTGACACAATCCTCATGGCACTGCAGGTGAAGAATCATATATTTGAGCTGTAGCCCTTTGGTGGTTAGTTGTTACAATGTTCATAGGGTTGGCAGCTCTGGGTTGGGAATTTCCTGGTGATTTGTGTGTGGAAGGGGGAGAATGGGGGAGGGATTCAAGACACACACACATACACACACTGCTGGGGAGCAGGGTGTTCCCAATATACAGCAAGTGTGCCCTTGGGCAAGTTTGGTGCATTTGCCAGGAAAACAATAACTCAATGGACTTTTCTGAGAAAAGCAATAATGAATGAGAGGTTTGATGACCCTACAAGTACCAGGCAGGAAGGGCTAATGAGTTAGGTGAATAGAATTAAATGTTGCTTAAGCAGGGAAGTGAGACTGGATGTTGATGGCATTAATTCAAGGGTGAGTCAATAGATTTTGGGAGACCCATTGTCATAAATTAGACATCTCTCCAGGGTGTGGAGGGGGCAGTAGATATTCCGCTGCTCTTACCCACACCTCTAAACTTCATGTCTAGACTTGTTTCTAACTAGCATTCATTTTGGGCCAGGCAGTGTCTTGCACATATGATCTGGAGGTGATATTTTTAAGAAGGGTGTTTATGGTTATTCTCTCAGAGGGGTCTGATTGCTAATACCACCATCTCAGATCTCTACGAATTTCCCAATTCAGAGTTCACAACCTTATCGATGGGTTTAGCAGGATCTGGAAAGCAATGGTTTTTCCCTCAGCCTTGTAGCTATTTGAATTGATATGGTTTGCACCATATGCCTGATTTAACATTTACATTGCTTTTAGTTAGTCTAACCAGTCAGAAAATTCAAGTGGCATGCCCCCCCCCCGCCTTGAGAATGCAGAAATGCAGATTGGAAAGCTTACACAGACACACAGACACAAAAATTCCCATGAGTTCAGGGAGAAAGCTGGGCTGAACCCTTCATGCAAATTTGTTTTCTTTGAGCTGAGGGTTATTTTTGATTCACATTTGTAATTCTCCCACCTGGTTTATGCCAGCCAAGGAGTTGCATGTACCATGTGTTAAGTTACAACTGGTGATCTGTAGATACTGAATATGTTCAGTTAGCTTGCATTTTTGCGTAGACTTTAGAGAGGACCTGTTTTTAAAGAATTCCTACAATGTCCATTCATTTAAAGAGCAATGTGCAAAAATGTTCGTCTAAAGTCCACAGACTATGGAGCTTGTTTGTGACCTAGAGCTTCAGTGGGCAATTTCATTGCCACTTTCCAAGAAAAACCCCTATATTATTTATTTTTGGTTGCCATGCTATGCAAGAGCTTTTCAGATACTACAGTTATGCATGCAGGGAGCCCACCAGTCACATATAATGGGTGAACATACTAGTTGTGATCTTCTCTATATGCGGGGGGGGGAGGTTGTAGAAAAAGCCCAGCAGGAACTAATTTGCATATTAGGCCACACCCCCTGACATTGTCATTGTTTTACACAGGGCTTTTTGGTAGAAAAACCCCAGCAGGAACTCATTTGTATATTAAGCCACACCCCCTGACACCAAGCCAGCCAGAACTACATCCCTGTGCATTCCTGCTCAAAAAAAAAAAGCCCTGCCTATATGTGTGTGGTCACTTTGCTGTGTGAATAGGGGCCAAAACAAAACAACTGTCCTAAACAATTACAAGCAGTCTCTATTTCATTAGAACATATGGGGGAGTACCAAGGAAGACTCTGCAGAGGAAGGCAATGGCAAACCACCTCTGCTTCTTGCAGGATCATATGAACATATGAAGCTGCCTTATACTGAATCAGACCCTCAGTCCATCAAAGTCAGTATTGTCTTCTCAGACTGGCAGCGGCTCTCCAGGGTCTCAAGCTGAGGTTTTTCATGCCTATTTGCCTGGACCCTTTTATGGAGATGCTAGGGATTGAACCTGGGACCTTCTGCTTCCCAAGCAGATGCTCTACCACTGAGCCACCGTCCCTCCCCTAAAATTTATATACAGAGATACCCTATGAACAACAAGGGGTAGGTTCTATGACAATAAAGTCCATAAATTCATGCGGCAACAAAATTGCTCCTGAGTAGCTGAAGAACCAGATCCCCTCAAAAGAAGGCTCCAAAGGTTGATATGTAGGGCATTTTCGCACTGACCTTACTCGGGAGCGATGTCCCTCTTCACCGCGCAGCGTCTGCGTGGATTTCGCACTAATTGCTCCGCAGAACTCGGAAGAGCCGCAAAGTCCCGCGGCTTTTGCGTCGCAAATGTAAACTGGCCAAAAACCAGTTTACATTTGCGACGCAAAAGCCGCGGGACTTTGCGGCTCTTCCGGGTTCTGCGGAGCAATTAGTGCGAAATCCGCGCAGACGCTGCGTGGTGAAGAGGGACGTCGCTCCTGATTAAGGTCAGTGAGAAAACGCTCATAGTTAACGTGCCTGTTGACTTCTTGGTACACGTTTCACATCATACTTTCTCGTCGAGCCAGTCCTGAATGAAATTTTTAACAGAAATATTTCTCCACTGATGTCAAGCTATGTCTTCACACAACTTACAAAAGGCACATGAATAGGGGCAGCATTTGTATTACCATTGCTCAGCACATGCAAAGCGACCACTGGAATTTACAGATACCAAGGCTGTGTACACATGGGAAATGTATATGTTGCCCCTGTTCACAAAACATGGTGACTATATATACCGGGTGGATCATGGATAGCAGTGGTCTCATTATGCATAGTTTGTGGGCTCCTGGTACATGTTACTGTAGTTGGAAATGACTGGTGTTTGCACAGGTGATCTGTAGACACCTTTATGTGGACCGTACTCTTTCATTTCAGGTTTTCTTGAAGTATTATCATGTTGAACAATTGAACTTGTGCCTGCGTGAAGTTATAGGCAGGGTGGTGGTCATGCAAGCTTACACCAAAGGATGGCTTGGAGCAAGAAGGTACAAGAAGCTCAAAGAGAAAAGAGCAAACAGCGCTGTTGCCATTCAGTCAGGTAAATGTTCTGAGTTCCCCAATATCATAGATGATCCCAGAGCTTCAGGATTTTAAAGTGCATGCAGATTGCCTATCCATTTTCTTAATTGTTCACTGTGAAATCAAAATAACATTTGGTGGGTTCTTTCCTTCCCATTAACTGATGCGGATATTACAGTGATTCATTACTAACTTACCAACTTAGTAATCGTTGCTGTCTTTGCTGAAAACATTTTTATAGCCTTTGCCTGTAAACAAAGGCAGTACATTCTTGCTAAATGTCTTTCCAAGGCTATGAAAGAAGAAAAAAGATTGCAAACTGCCTTTAAAGCAAACACGACGGCAACTAAACATGTAGACATCACATTCCAACTAACTTATGTATCTGGTGGGCTTTTCCCTAGAGCTTTGAATTCATACAAATTTTTGAGTGCAGAATAATCACCATTTGGCTATAAAATGTTCAGTTTCAGCCTGATCCCTACTAGGTTGGTGGTTATGCATGAAAACTAGCATCTAGACTCTGGAAACTAGCGTCATGCAACATTGTGACCGATTCCTCACTAGCAGTTTCTCTTCCTCTGCTTTTCCCAGCACCTCCTCCTCCCTCCATTTCACAGTTTAAGACCCAGGAAGGGGCGGTGAAGCACCTCCCAGACTGTTTAAAGACTGATAGGTGGGGGAAACTGATCAGCTAATCGGTGGGGGAAACCGCGGCAGCAGTGGCGAGCAACCCGCTGAAAAAGCGGTGCTGCTTTGCCTCCTCCACACTTCCTTCCCACACCCAGGAAGGAAGTGGGAAGGAGGCAAGGGCAGTGCCGCTTTTTCAGCAGGTTGCTTACCCCTGCTGCCGCGGTTTCCCCCACCGATCAGCTTCACTGCCCCTTCCCAGGTCTTAAAATTGTGAAAATGGAGGAAGCGCCACAGAGGGGTGTGGGGGGCCAGATTCGGTGCCCCTATCCTGCCGGCCCTGGGGCTGGTCCCTGGTGCCAAAAAGGTTGGGGACCACTGCCCTAGAATATGGCAGACAAAATTATTCTAATTACAAACAAAGAGATGCAAGGAAAAAAAAAGGACCATGGCATCATTTCATGTCCTATTAAGAGAGACATAAGGTGCTTTTCACAGGGCAACTGTTTGCAAATGGATTTTGCTTTTCTTACACAGTAAAAACCCAGTTGCAAAGTGCATTATTTAGTGTGTGTGTGAATAGACCCACTGTTGAAGGCTCCTGTTGTAAATTTGCCCAAGTTGCGATGGTTCGGGCTGAAAATGTCACACTGGGGTTGGATTCGGCGATCAATGGCTAAAAGGTCTGTGGGTCAATCCCACTTTTTCCTCACCCTTCAGCAGTCCTTTCCAACCTCCGGAAATATTATTCCCGGGATCACAGGGCACATGTGGATTAATAGCCATGTGGGTCAGAAAGCTGCTGCTGGGAAGGGGGCAAACTCACACCCCTATACCTCTTCTTTCAGTGGAAATTTGCTAACGGAGTAGGCAGAAAGGATTATCTTGCTACTTCCCGACATGCAGGCCTGTGAGTCCACATGAGACTCATGATCCCACAAATAAACTTTAGTGGAGTCAGAGACGACTGCTTGGGGGAGGAGAATGTGGGATAGATGGACATATGAAGCTTCCTTATACTGAATCAGACCCTTGGTCCATCAAAGTCAGTATTGTCTTCTCAGACTGGCAGCGGCTCTCCAGGGTCTCAAGCTGAGGTTTTTCACACCTATTTGCCTGGACCCTTTTTTGATCTGTGGCCTCCAGCCCCTGCTACTGATATGCAAATAGATCCAACCCAGGGAGTTGCTTTTGACCTGGTAGATACCCTTTCATTTATAAAAAGAGATGTTTCTCTACAGGTTCTTCTGCATTCAGGGTGGGTCACCCCTTGGTTTTGAAAGGGGGCGCATATTGAAATGGGGAGGGGCTGTGGATCACAGGTAGAGCATCTATATTGCTTATAGATGGTCCCAGATTCAGTCCCTGGCACCTCTAGTAAAAAGGATCAGGCAGGCAGTAAAGACTTGGAGTGCCACCACCAGCCATAGTACACAACACTGACTTTAAGCAACCAGTGATCTGATTCACTGTGATGCAACTTTGTATATTTTGTTCAAAGTTCCATGTGCCATTTCTGGCCTATGGAGAGGTGGCCCGGGCCTGATGAGGCTTGTGGGCCACTGGTTGGCCACTCTATCTCAGCCGGCTCCTATTCAGCCCATTTGTCACATTTGTTTTTCAGCTATAGCCAGTCCTCCAAGAGGTTTCAGGGCTCTTAGTACAGGGCCTGCTGTAAGCTCCAGGAGGACTGGCTGCATCAGGGATGTGTGACCTAATATGCAAAGGAGTTCCTGCTACAAAAAAAAAAAAGCCCTGGTGTCAATCTTCCTCAAATGTTTGCTGTGTGACAAGGCTGCATCTGGCGTTTGTGCCAACAGGTGTGGGGTTGGGTTCATGGCACAGTGCAGGTCCCAGGGACTGGATGGGTTTGAAAGAGCACTTGGCAATAATATCCATGTGAAAGATTCATGGAGGACAAGGGGGAACCTCCAAATGCAGAGGCAGTAAACGTCAGAATCCCGGATCCAGGAAGCAACATCAGGGGAGGGGCTTGGCCTCTATACCCTGTTGTTGGCCGTCCAGAGGAACCGGTTGGTTGCTATGTAAGACAGGATGGACTACTGGTCTGATCCAGAAGGGCTCTTCTTACATCCCTATGAACTCATTCTCACCACTTCATAGAATGGCCTTAGCACTTCTGGGTACCAAGAACTAGTTACCGTCTGTCTGGCAATAATATTGTCTTTGTGTGTAAAAAAAAGAATGGAGCTAGGAGGTTGCTGTTATCCTTTATATATATATAAAAAAACCTTCTGCTTTAGTGTTGAAATGATGATAGTTTTGAATTTGCATTTATTCAAAAAGCAAAAAACTTTTTGAAGTTGCCTTTCTTAGACAGACTCGAGTCACAGAGCAGCGGTTCGACAGGGTGCCGAAGCAAGATTGCACTTGGGTGGGATGAGGAAGAGGGGTGCGTCGTCGGAGGGATCAAAAAAACATGGCACTTTGCTGACTCTGTAGCCTTTCTTTTCAAGTGAGGGTAATTTGCAACACATGCCTTTGTATTTTTAGCCTGGAGAGGATATGATGCACGCAGGAAGTTCCAGGATATAAAGAACAGAAGAGTGGATGCTGCTATTCATATTCAAGCAGGTAATTAAAACAATATTTTCACAGCTGACACCTATTTAACTTTGGGTAACTTCCCATGTCCCTGTTTGCGTCTGACAGAAATGATGTGCAGCCAAAACAAAAACAACCCAAAAAAGGGCTCTTAGATATTCTGCTTCTGATCCTCAGTTTCTGTGCCGTATGTCAGGATGCATTCAGACATCTGGGGAAAGAGCTCTGCCTGAACGAAGTCCAGCTGCCTCGACATGCCAAGATGCTCATTACCTTGATAGAAGCTACAAGGCTGTTTGTTGTTACCTGTTTGAATTTGCTATCTAATATGGATGGGCTCTGAGTGTGTACCTGTGTACACCTGGCACTCCCAAGCACATCGCCAAAACCAGATTGGAGGCCCAAAAATGCCAAATCAAAATCTAATTTTTTTTTAAAAGTTTTAAAATGTTTCATTCTCTCAAGCTGGGTATTGGGCTCAAGAAAAAGTTGCCTTGGAACCTGAGAAAGACATATTTATTTGTTCATTTTGATAGTTACTGCCCATTTTCCTCCCCAACGAGGACCCAAAACAGATTAGAATATTGTTCTTTCCTCTTCCACATTATCTTCACAACAAACTTGTGAGGAAGGTTAGGATGAGAGGATGTGACTGGCCCAAGGTCACCCAGTGAGTTTCCATGGCAGCACGTGGGTTCAAACTACAGAAATAGCTTCCTGCAACAACTGGCAGTTTTAGGGCCTTTTTTGTAGGAACTCTTTTTTCATATTAGGCCACACCCCCTGACATCACCATTGTTTAGCATAGGGCTTTCTTTGTAGAAAAAGCCCAGCAGAAGCTCATTTGCATAGTAGGCCACACCCCCTGATGCCAAGCCAGTCGGAATTGCATTCCTGCTCAAAAAAAGCCCTGGTTCTAGTGCTTGTCTGTATGAAGAGCAGTTGAATGATACAGAAACATGAAGTATTGCAAACCCAAACAGCTGAACTAGACTTCACACTTTAAAAGGAGATCTGCTTTCCCTACAGTCACACAGCAGCTGTGGAAAACTAATTTTAAAGCCACCCCGTAGGCCTGTTTTGAACCCGATGGGGGTTTGGCCTTTCCCTTTGGGTCTGTTTTCCTGGAATGCTGCATGTGAAATAGTGAAATAGGGCAAATAACACTGTCCTGGGTGGTGTCAGCTTTGGAAAACAGCACCAGGGGAGGGCAGAAGTCCCTCCTCCCCCAATGCCATGCTCCAGATCTGAAGCTCCTGGGGCACTTTAAAAATTAGACACACACAAACATCAGTTTCTGGGTGGCTGAGGAGAAAGATAGTTGGGTCAAGGAAGCAAGACTAGCTTATTTAAAAATGCTACATTAGTTTGGGCAGGGCCTTTTTTGTAGAAAAAGCCCAGCAGGAACTTATTTGCATATTAGGCCACACCCCTGACAGCACCATTGTTTCCCACAGGGCTTTTTTGAAGAAAAAGCCCAGCAGGAACTTATTTGCATATTAGGCCACACACCCCTGACGCCAAGCCAGCCGGAACTGCATTCCTGTGCATTACTGCTCAAAAAAAGCTCTGTGTTTGAGACTTAGCTGAGGTTGAGAAAGTCCTGCTGAGTTGCAACAGCCAGCCTCCTGTGTGAATTGATGCTTTGGGGAGCAGGGGGAACATTTAATTATTTCATTAATAATTTTCAAGGATCTTCTGAGACCTCTGAACATGAATTCAAAATAATATTTGCAATGGGATTTCTAATTATTAATGTAGCACTGTCTTTCCATTCCAAGCCTATTCTTTCTGTATTGTTGTTGCATGTATGCCAGTTCCTTGTAAATAATAGCCAGTACTAGTATGCTTCCCCATGTACAATTCTACTCTGGGAGAGTAACAGTGCAGTCCTAAACCTCATCACAGAATTAAATCCTACTGCATTTGATGGGCATACATACATTTGAATCAAGGAATATATACATTTGAATCTCTGCTTTGAACGTCTGTGGAAAGGAAGCAAGTAGATCCTACCAGCTTTCGCTACAACTAATAAGGAATGGAAAGGCTCATGGAGTGGGACTCACATACATTTCTCACTTACCTCATTCAGTTCTAAAGTCAGAGCTGCTGTTAACCTCTGTATTTTGAAAAAGTAAAGGTTGCCATTTGATTGTTACATATAAGGGCAGTGGATGCTCCTCTTCCTCAGCATGTGTAAAGGCAAGTCAGAACTAAACGAAGCCTCGCCAGCTGCTCTGTTGTGCTAGACAAGGGAGAGCAGAAGACTGCTCCGATCGACCAAACCCCAACAAAAGTAGAGAGGGACTCGTGTGTGAATCTTGAACAGCTGTTAGGATGTGGGCATCTGCCCTTTTAGAAGTAAATGTCAACTCCCAGCAAGGGGGCCCATCAATGCCAATGCTATTGCATTATATGTGCAGCCCACTTCTGTGAGTGGTAAGAAATTATAGGGGCTCATGCTAACATGGGTTGGTTCCTCTTTTGATGAGAGAACACTGGAGGCTTATGGCATCATTGGAATATGTGCTTTCCCTATAAATATACCAATAGAGCACAGGCAGAAGAGCAGAAACTTTCCTACAGGACAGCAGGTCCACTACTGGGACAGACTGGCCATTATAGCCATTGGGGAATTTCATGGTGGGCTCACAGCCAGCCCCCCATAGCCCATGGTAGAAGTGCATCATTCAGCCCAAGGAAGGCAGCTCCCAGTCTTCAGCTGCCTGGACTCCATGGAGCTACAGGAGATGTGAAGCTGAGATGCAAATGGTGTCACTGGCTCCTTCTCCATCCTCCTTTATTGGTGCAAGGCCTGGGTGGACCAGGGGCCAGGGCCTGTGTCCAGTGCCATTTTGTTCTCCTGGTCTGCCCCTGTCTGCTTTGTTGTTGATCAGTTGCACAGTCGAGTCCGACTCTTTGTGACCCCATGGACCAAGTCACACCAGGTCCTCCTGTCTTCCACCATCCTTCAAAGTCCGCTCAAATTTATCCAGGTGGATGGCCATGTTGACTCTACTAGACTCCTATTTTGCTCAAATTCATGTTTGTTACATCAGTAACACTGTCCAGCCCTCTCACATTTTGCCGTTCCCTTCTTCTTTTGCCTTCTGTCTTTCCCAGCATCAGGATCTTCTCCAGTGAGTGTTCCCTTCACATTTGGTGGCCAAAGTATTTGAGCTTCATCTTCAGCATCTGACCTTCCAGGGAATAGTCAGGGTTGATTTCCCTTAGGACTGACTGAGTATGCATGGGATGGAGAAAGTAGAGAAAGAAGTACTTTTCTCCCTTTCTCACAATACAAGAACTTGTGGGCATTCAATGAAATTGCTGAGCAGTCAGGTTAAAACAGGTAGAAGGAAGTACTTCTTCACCCAAAGGGTGATTAACATGTGGAATTCACTGCCACAGGAGGTGGTGGCAGCTACAAGCATAGCCAGCTTCACAAGGGGGTTAGATAAAAATACGGAGCAGAGGTCTATCAGTGGCTATTAGCCACAGTATGTGTGTATATGTGTGTGTGTGTGTATATATATATATATATTGGCCACTGTGTGACACAGAGTGTTGGACTGGATGGGCCATTGGCCTGATCCAACATGGCTTCTCTTATGTTCTTATGATCTTCTTGCAGTCCAAGAGTCTTCTCCAGCACCACAATTCGAAAGTATCTATTCTTCTGCTCTCAGCCTTCCTTATGGTCCAACTCTCACAGCCATACATTACTAATGTAATGAATGCTACCCCACATCAGATCCCCAGGGAGAGAGATCCTGCCCCCCTGCCCCAAGACCCTTCAGCCCACTGCAGCACAGGCATTATCTCCCTCCTTCCAGCTAGACAGAAAGCTCATTCTACCAAACTTGGATGGCCGGCTGAACAAAAATCATTTCACGACATTCAGGGTCCATAGACAGAATGATCTTTAAGACAGGTTACCCTTTTTCTTATGTAGGATAGATGGGTGCTCAGTAGTTAGAGACCAAGCCTACAACAATACATTGGGTTGGATCCAGTCTAAATTATCCAGTGATGGAATGGAACTTCCCTGCCTCCCTCCTCCCACTGCAACCCATTGGTCTCCATTAGATGCCAAATAATTGAGGACCCTTTCTTCAAAGGAGTGCAGAACAGTGTACACAGGATTCTTCTTTCTTCATTTTATTAAAGCTCTCAAAGACTACCGTGACCCAGGTTGCCAGATTACATCAGATCTCAGAAGTAGGGTTGGCTTGGCAGGTCCAACTCAAGAAATATTTGTGAACTTTGGGGGTGGAGTCAGGAGCAAGGATATGAGAAGCATGAATGAACTCTGATGGGATTTCTGGCCATCACATTTAAGAGGACTGCACTCCTTTTAAACACCTTCCCTTCGTTGGAAATAAGGACAGATGCACCTTCTTTTGCGGCTCATAAGAATTGGACTCCCTGGTCCACTCTTTTTGAAATTTGGGGGATGTTTTGAGAAGAAGCACCAGATGCTATGCTGGAAATTCAGTGCCTTTACCTCAAAAACAGCCCCTCCACAAGCCCAAGATACACACAGTTCTCCATTATACCCTGGGAATCGGTCTCCATAGGGTAAAATGGAGGGCCCAGCAGCAATCCTCCCCCCACTTTCTGATAACCATGAAGTGGGGGGAGGGCCTCCAAACCAGGGGATCCCCTGCCCTCAACTGGGGATTGGCAACCTGACTTAGAAGCTAAGAAAGGTCAGTGCTGCTTAATACTTGGATGGGAGACCACCAATGGTTGCTATACAAAGGCAGGTAATGGCAAACAACCTCTGTTGTGTTCATCTCTTGCCTTGAAGACCCTACAGGTCTTCTAGATCTTCTAGGAACCCTAGATCCTTCTAGGATCACTGTAAATCATCTGTGACTTGACAACACTTCCCCCCCACCCAAGGTGAGCTAAGACAGAGTAATTGGATCAGGATCGTCCAGTGATCCTCATGGCTAGATGGAGATGTCAATCTGGGTCTTTCCCTTTGGAGTCCAGCCATTACAACACCGCACTGGCTCTTCACTTCACATAAGATGTACCTGTCACTCATGAGCATCTTTTCCACAGTGAAACGCAGCCTCCTGATGCAAACATGGCATCTCTCCTATTAAATGGTGTGCGTGGTGTCTCATCACAGTTTAAAATGACAGAATCCACAGCCTCCTGATAAATGTAAATTCAAATATGAAAGGCCATTAACCATCTCGTGTGAAAACATCTTTGAAGATCAATTTACTTGTATGGGAAATTCATTTGTTTTGATGCGTAGGAAGATATTTTGCATTACTTTTCAAACAGGCTTAGTGCTATTGCCATCTTGACACAGAAGGATCAAAAACCCAGCCTTTGCTCTATAATATTTAACAGGACTCCGGAAAGATAGCATAAATTCACTAAATAAAGCAGGGAAGATGTTATATAATTTCCGCCCCCCTCATTGTAACTTCCTTATTAACATAAGGTATAGTCCAGCCAAAGCTAGCCATTTTAATTAGTGCTTTATTTTTAGTGACAGAATTAATGAAGTCTCTCCCTTAGTGGTCAGAGAAACTTAAAACAGAGCAACCGGTTGAATTATGCCCACATTTACCTCTGTTTCTAAGACTGAATGTATAACTGACAATAACAATGTGCGGTCATTTCCCTGGGTCTCATGAGAACATCCTAGTGTGTTACGCTTATATTAAAATGACTTGGTGACATAGAAACTCGATGCCCCAATGCTTACAGTAGGTCTGCTATTAAGGGGCACCCTGTCATTCATACGGAATGGGATCACCATGGCAGTCAGAGACTGAGGAATTTTGATTCTCTAAGGTACAGCAGTAGCATTTGTTTCCCCTGCATTCAAAAGAACCATCTAATTAAAATATACATCTCTCTTTCCCCCTCCCAAAGGTGGGGGAGACAGGTGGACCTAAATGGTCTTGAAATTTAGGAAGCCCTTGGCTTATATGTTTGTACAGCACAGCCAAACACTGAAATTTTGTTGGCCTTTCATCTTCTTCCCAGTCAAGGCAGCGGTGCGGCTTATCCCTTTAGCTTCCTCAGAACTTCCTTTCAGAATTCCTGATCTATTACAGCACATTCACATACCAGAAACAAGATGCCTTTTCATGCTGTCAACCTTTTTCATCTGAAATGTAAATTAATTCTTGCCTCGACAGAGATCAAAGTAGGGGTATTAACCTTATTGGACCCTTCCCTCATCAGAATCTGTTCCAAAGACTATGAGATTGGTGTTAGGGGAGGAGGGGGGAGAAGGAGGCAGGCATTGGGGGATGGGGGGGAGGCCAGTCTTCAGCTTAATCTGTGCCCTCCTCCAGGCAGGTCCTCCTGTCTGCAAGTCAGCATTTGAAAGGCGATGGTTTCTTTTGTAAATGACCTTATCGTTACTTTATACTGTGGTGGGGGGGGGGGGGATGATTTGCCTGAATAATTCTTTCAGGATTATCCTATTCGTTTTAATTGTTGGGTGGAGGGAACTTCATTCAGATTTCAAAATATTCTTTTAAGTAGTTTTGACAGCAAGAGATCCTACCCTCAATAGAAAAGAGGTACATACACAGCTCCTGATTGGTGGAGGGGGCGGGGGAGAACCCCTCCGGATTTGTTCAGGTCGTTCATTTCCTAGCAAGGAAGTCTTTTGAGGGTAGGCTTCATTTGCAGTTGGAAAATAAACAAGATTTTTTTTTTACGTTTGTGAGCAGCTGGGTCCTCTATGGGACCAAGCTATACAGTAGCCATTCATGAAATCTGGGAAAGAAAAAGTGAATTTGAAAAAAAAAAAACTTCCCCAGTCTTCAAAGGTATGTGAGAATCACTTTCTTGAGGGACTACAACTGCAGCAAATAACTCATTGTAGATGTGAAAATGAGAGGCTGATTCTAGAGTCTGAAACACTGTCAGATTTATTTAATCCGCAAGTTTTAAGGTGTTTTATGTTTGAGACCTTCAAGCTGAGGGGAGGGTCAAGATTGTCTTGTTTCTCTCTATGTGATATCCCACAACTCAGTAGCAGTGCACATGCTTTTCATGTGTACGCTTCAAGTTGAATTACCAACATATCCGCTAACAGTCTCAGTCAAGGCTTTTTTGGTAGAAAAGGCCCAGCAGGATATCATTTGCATATTAGGCCACACCCCCTGACATCACCATTGTTTCGCACAGAGCTTTTTTGGTAGAAAAAGCCCAGCAGGGACTCATTTGCATATTAGGCCACACACCCCTGACGTCAAGCTAGCTGGAACTGCGTTCTTGCTCAAAAAAAGCCCTGACCTCAGGCAAGAGGGCAGAGAAGGACTTCTGCAAATGGGCTTAGAATGCTTTTCATGGCCAATGGTCTGATTCAACATAAAGCTGCTTCTTACATGCCATGTTTAGGACTCCACTAAGCTTGACCTGTGGATTTGACCGGCAGTGGCTCTCCAAGGTCCCAGGAGGAGGGCTTCCACATCACCTGCTACCTGATCCTTTTGCTGGAGCTCAAGTAGCTGGGGTTTAAAGCTGGGAACTTCTGCATGCCTTGTAGATGTCTTTTAAGCAGAGTAACGGGTTGCTTTTGTGTCTTGTTTTTGTCAGTAATGGAATCTATCTTAACACAGTTTGACAGCTCTGTTATGACAGCAGGTGATCTAGCTGGAATGCTAGGTCACAGTGACCTTATCTACAGGCCGGTTTGAGCCGGCTGAAGACAGGTGGAAAGGACCTGCTGAGTCAGCATGACTGTGGACTGCCAGGATTGGCTGACAGAACTATATATGGACTGTGCTTGCAATGCACAGGTCTCTCTCTTCGAGAGTACACTTGCTGGCGGAGCACTTTGGTCCTGTGATTAATGTATTTAACTGCACTAGTGAGCACGAGTTGTATATATTGTAAATACACTATTTTAGCACTAGCTGCAGGTGTCTGGCTCACTTCTTTACTGGGGCTCATCGTTGAGCACATCACACAGCTCTCTCTGCTAACACCCGCACCGACAGTTTTTTCAGGTAGGGTTGAAAAAAAAGCAGAGAAGGCTGAAACCTAAAAACCCTTGTTTAAGTGGTGATGCCTTTGAAAATGTACACGCAAACTCATGGAACTGTCTTATACTGAGGACTAAACTGCACATTAAGTTTTACACAAGTATCCATTGGGAAGAGGCAGCTATAATGTGGTTGCAATTCCCTGGTGGCAACTCCCTGTAACAGCACAGAAGGGGCCCAATTCAGATTGGGTATTTGGTGTGTGTGGGGGGGTGTTATGTATGTGCCTTAAAGTATGTACTTCCTGCTGGCTCATTGGAGCCAGGAAAGCAGAGCTTGGGGACTGTATAACAATGGGTAGTGGGATCCAAAGACCTGCCACCGTGAGTCAATCACAGACCCCTACCTGTTTGAATGAACCAATGGCAGGCTAGTGCGGGAGATTAGAGTCATATATAGGTTTGGCCCACAGGCCCTTAGTCAGTCTTTGTCGGGAGCAGCCTTCACCATGCTTTCCTTAATAAAGAGCTGCCCTCACTATGCTCTTGTTTCTGCAATGCTTTGAACCTACAATATTATGGGGGGAAAAGGAGGGGCTCCTGAATTCCCCCTGCACCATCCTCCAGAGCTGAAACAGCCAGGGCTCATGGGAGGCATTATTTGCCCCATTGGAGGTCTGCAGTGCAAGCATTCAGTGCATGTGTAGCCCCCTCGAGAGGGCAAGCAACCCCTTTGGGCCATTTTGACTATGAAAAATAATTGGGGAGGGGGGCATTCAGGAGCCCATCCTCCCCCCTCACCATTGCCCTGATAAGAACATAAGAAGAGCCCTGCTGGATCAGGCTAATGGTCCATCTAGCCCAGCATTCTGTCTCACACAACGGCCCTCTTCTGCGGAGCCAACAACAGGGCATAGAGGCTGAGGCCTTCCCCTGTGTTACCTCCTGGCTCTCCAATTCAGAGGCTTAGTGCCTTTGAAGGTGGAGGTTCCTCTGAGGCACTATGGCTAGTAGCCATTGATAGACTTATCCTCCATGAATCTATCTAATCCCTTTTTAAAGCTGTTTATTCTTGTGGCTATCACTGCACCATCTGATAGTGAATTCCTCACTTTAATCACCCTCTGTGCAAACTAGTATTCCCTTATATCCCTCCTGAACCTACCATCCATCAGTTTCAAGCCCACCTTCTCCCCATACAAGCCCCCCCCCCGGCTCTGAGGTCGGCCTCACAACATCTTCTTGTGATCTCTGGTCCTAAGATTGCCTGACTGGCTTCAACGAGGGCCAGAGCCTTTTCGGTCCAGGCCCCTACCTGTTGGAATGAGCTCCCGCTGGAGATCCGGGCCCTGCGGGACTTATCCAAGTTTCACAGGACCTGCAAGACAGAGCTCTTCCACCAGGCTTTTAATTGATCCAGCTGGCGCCCTCTGAAGTCACTCCTTCCCCCCAACACCCTGCTCTCAAGGTGCTCAAGGTTTTGCTGAAAGTTTCCAGCCTATATGCTGCTGTTTGGTTTGTTGCCAATTGTGTGGATTATGTTTTTTTTTTTTAATTTTATGTGACTTTTGTTCTAATGTTATTGTTTAATTGGATGTGGTTTGTTTAATTCTGTTTTAATGCTTTAGGCTGCCCTGAGCCCGCTTGCGGAATAGGGTGGGGTGTAAATTGAAAAATTAAATTAAATTAAAATTAATTGGATGGCCTTGAGTTCTAGTAGTTTGGGAGATGGAGAAAAAATTGTCCTTGTCAAGTCTCTCTACCCCAATCATAATTTTATATACCTCTATTGTGTCCCCCCCCCCTTTAGTTATCTATTTTCTATACTGAAAAGTTGCAGACTCTTCAGCCTTTCCTCATATGGAAGGTGCTCCAACCCCCTAGCCATTCTCGTTGCCCCCCTCTGTACCTTTTCAAGCTCTGCAGTGTCCTTTTGGGCATACAGTAACCAGAACTGTGCACAGTATTCCAAATGAGGCTGCACCATAGATCTGTACAGGGGCATTACAATATTGTCCATTTTATTCTCAATCCCTTTTGTAATAATCCCCAACGCAGTGGGCGATTTCACACATGCTAAATAATGCAGTTTCAATCCACTTCAGCAACCATCTGCTAGTGGATTTTGTCATTTCACATAGTAAAATTCATTTGCAAAGTTCATTGAAAGTGGATTGAAAGTGCATTATTTAGTGTGTGTGAAAGCACCCGGCGTTTGCCTTTTTCACCACTGCCACTCCAGATCAGGCTCTGAGTCCTGCAGTGCTTTTAGAAGAAGAAGAAAATTTTACACGGGCTGATGAGAAATCTAGGGAAGAGCTCTATAAGAAATCACCAAGAGATCAAGCAGGGAGTATATGGAGTGCTTTTGATTTTTCTTTACTATCTAATGGTTTGAGAAAAATAGTGTTGAAACACTGGTATCTGATATTCCAGGGTGTGGTTCATCTCCTTTTATTGGTTCGAGACGAACAAAAAAAAAATAGATTGGATAGTTTTCGGCTGGCTGTGAGAACTTTTGAAACTGACACGACACAAATGCAGGGGCACCACCCTTGCAGAGTTGCTCCAGTATGGCTGCAAGTCCACATGACCAACTCACATAAATGTAATGTATCGTTTGGTCCAGAGTGAGCCCGTTTGTGTGTTGTTTGCTTTGACTGGCAGCGGCCCTCCAGGGTCTCAGGAGGAGGACTTCCACATTACCTGCTGTCTGATCCTTTTGCTGGAGCTCAAGTAGCTGGGGATTAAAGCTGGGATCTTCTGCATGCCTTGTAGATGCCTTTCCACTGCACCGCAGCCTTATCCCATCTGCATTCTCAGTGAGTGCATTTTCCATGGAAAGAGAGATTACTGCTTCTGAAAGGTTTTAAAAGAGGGATCAAATCTCCCGTTTGTTTCAGCTCTTGCATAAAGTGTCAAACAATTGCATGTGCTTCACTCAGAGAAGTTACGCCATCTGAATCATTGGAATTAGGGACAGTTGCAGCCATCTGGAAGGCTGCATACATCTGGGATCTGCTATAAAAATATTTCAGCATTTTGGATTCAGACTCTTTTCTGATGGTGGAAAGTTTCTGATGTTCAGATGGAAGCACTGTTCAAATGCTGCTCTTAGAACGCCTTCCTTCCTGATGGCTTTGTCCCATGGCACCTCTCTACCTGGGTATTTTCACAGATGGAACATCTGCATACATGAGAGACATTCAGCCCCTGATGGAACAGCTGCATGTTTTAACGGCAGAAAAAAAAAATAATGAATGCATCTATATGCCCATTAGTTGCAAGGATCAAGTCCATGAGCAATCTATAAAAATCTCAACTGAAAATAATGCAGAAGATTCATATTTTAAAAGAGTAACATTTAATTTTGTTTTCTTTCAGCATCCTGCAAAAGAACTGATGTGTCTTATAATGTTTTTTTTAATTGTTTTACTTTTCTAATTTTGTAACCTGCCCTGGGTCACTGAGACTCAAGGTAGATTGTAAGTGAATACTTTGAAAAATAATATATAAGGGCCCTTAAGGTTTCTTTAAAAGGGATGGTAATTTCTGCCAATTCCATCTGTTGCTACAGGCTTTTCAACCCCTGCCCCCAACTGTGTTCCTAGGAATCAACAGATTCTCAGGAACACCACAGGGGGCAAAGTTGGGATACGCAGTGGGAGGATGGGGGTGGAAATCAAAGCCCCTCTTAAGTAAATGTGAAGTCCTGGTAATTTCTGATTGAATACAGGCCAGTATGCTGGTTATAGGGTTGCCAGCCAAGGAAACCAAGGACTGGCGGCAACCACCAGGAAATTATGGGGACCAGGTTGAGCATCAGGCTCATAGCTAAAGGGAGGCCTATGGGGCCCCACCCCTGACATGGGAACCCCCAACACAGGGCCCCTAAGCTGACCCCATGTCTTTCCTTCCTCTCCTGCTCGGTGAAGCAGGATGGGAGAGTGAGAGGCAGCAGGTCTGCATGCTTCTTGCAGCCTACTGACCGCGAGAAGCAGAAAGACCAGTCCTTCCAGTCCTGCCTCTCTTTCTTACTCTTGCTCAGCCATTTGGCTGAAACAGAAAGCCCAGCCTGCTGGCCCTGCCTTTTTAGGTTGAGGGGGCCTTGAGTCGCCTTACAGCATTATGCCAATTTGGAATCCTCCTGGAGAAGTTACATTCCCACACTATCTTAAGAAACATTTATCAGTAAGCAGCTCACTGGAAAGATCAACAGTGAGAGGCTTTGAATGGGGATGTCTTTTTTGAAAATTTATGGAGCACCCTTTGCTGGAAGAGTGACCATCGAAGCAGGACTTTTTAAAGTCGACAGCCTGCACGTCGGGACTCCTTGTGGAAGAAATTTCATGAATTATGTTTTGTATTTTGTATATGCACTTTATTACATAGTAATTTGTCACTATAACGATTGAGTTGTGTATATTGTTGTTCCTGTAGTGACTTCTCTCCTGTTGTCCCTATATGGCACCAGAGCACCAGAGACCCTTGATAATTTCTCCTGGTATCTTTAATTTTACTTAAAATCAGTCATTGTATTCTTCTGCAGGATTAGGGCCAAGGTGCTTGGAGGGGGATTGTCATTTAACAAGAAGAAATACAAATGGTTTAGGGGAAATCCAGATAAAAAATATGTCAAGTAAATTAAATTACTGCAAACTCATGAATTCCTCAAACAAAATTTAACATGCATATAGTAGTCTGCACACAATTAACATAAACCCTATAACAAGCAGTAAGAATATACCATGCTAATATACTATAATCAAAGACATTTCAACCTAGAGGCCTTCATAGCATCAATATTATTTCAGCATTTCAAAGAGATAATGAAATATTGAAATACTATTGATGTTGTTTTTGTGAGGGTTTCCCCCCCCCCCTATTTTTGTATAGAAGAATTTGTAAGATGTGGTGAAATATCACTAATGATGACCTCCAGAACTTTTGATCGTAGTATGATAATAGGGCACATTTTAATGCACCTTATAAGGTTGGTGTTAATCATTTCAGTTGTCTTATGGCTTTTGAATTCCGTTTGGAAAACCCTTGAGTTTGCAATTTTTTTGAACCGGTCACTTATTTTTCATTTACTTGGCATATTTTAATCAGATTTTTCCTCAGCCTTAGTTCTCTTTTGTTTTTTTCAGTTAGGGTTGGTTGAGGATTCTCCTCCTTTTGGAAAGGGTTGCTCTGACTGTGATTATGTTTTCGTTAGTGGGCAAATAGCTCCTAAGGGATTTGAATCAGGAAAACAGCAGTGATGAGGTCCCAACCCACTTCAAGGCTCCCTACAGCTGATTTCAAGTCACCAGTAAATAGACCATGTGCCTCTTTTGCCTTAACTAGTGGCAACCTTAATAACAATGTCCAAAGGGCATTACAGCCCTGTAAGCTCTTGGAGGCTTGGCTACATCAGGGGATGTGATCTAATATGCAAAGGAGTTCCTGCTACAAAAAAAAAAAGCCCTGAAAGGGGACTATTGCCTCATTGGGACTCTGTCACACATTATGTGGCTGCAAACTCAGGCGTACCCAGGGCTTGAATTCAGCAGGAGTTCACAGGAACACAACTTCTGAACCTCCAGCCAGGGTCTGCATGCAGTGGGGAGTTCTCTCCCCACTGCACACAGATCCCAGGGCATACGCAAATGAGATATGCTACTGAAATCCTGCACCTTTTTTCCTACAAAATTACCCCTGGGCATACCACTGAGTATTTACTAACCAGGGAATTTATTTATTTATTTTAGGCAATTTATAGCCTGCCCTTTCCCAAGGATGGGCTCAGGGCAGATCACAACTTTCTAAAAACAGTGTAAAAACAACAGTTAAAACCAGAGTGATGTGGACAATACAATTTGACAGATCATAACAAATTATAAATAGTGGCTCAGTTGGGCACATATTATATGAATCCAAGATAGTAAATAAAATAAGTTTATGCTACAGCAGAGATGGATCACCACATAGGCCAGTCGGTGGAGTAGGACGCCCGCTGCCTCAACCAAAGGCCTGGCAGAATAGCTCTGTTTTACAGGCCCTGCGGAAAGATAACAATTCAGTGAGGTCCCAAATCTCTAGAGGGAGCTGATTCCGCCAGGCTGGGGCCAAGGCTGAGAAGGCCCCGGGCCTGATTGAGGCAAGATGGACGTCCTTTGGACAGTCAGCAGATGTTGTGTGCTGGAGCGTAGTGATCTCCGGGGCTCATATGGGGAGCCAATCCCTGTAGTAGACAGATGTATTTGTGCAGCAAAATCTAGACGTTATATGCCAAAGACTGAACCTACCGACTTCTTTTGATACACACACTCGCAACCATCTGTGTGCAGGAGCTGGAGCGAGGGAGGAGGCTGCTGGGATCCTCTCACTTCTATTTCTTCCTTTGCAAGCATAGCTTTGTTGAGTAGAATGCAGGAGTGCTCCATGTGGCTCCCAGACACTGATTATTGCATACAAGCCACTAAAGAGACCAATCTCTATTGCTTTATACTTTCCAGCTTTTATACAGGAAATAGTGAGTCTGGACCACCCTATACAGAAGTGAATTTTGATAATTTCTTCCTGCATTTCTCCACCACTGAGATTTTTTTTAAGCATCACTCTCATCAGATGCTTTGTTTTATCACCTACAGAAAAAGAGGGGATCCCCCATCGTCTCAAGACTTCATGGTCAAATAGGGAGAGTTTGAAAGATCTGTTTTTGAGTTCCCGTTTGCCAGGATTCCAGATTTCTTACTGTGTTATACAAGGCGAGGCTTTGGAATTGCATAATTGTTTCTGCTTTATACGTCTATCTATTACTGGGAATGAAGGGACGGATTTTTAGGTGCCCTGTGATTTGTTGTCTCTGTTTGCTCCCTCCATAAAAAATGTTTCTCCATTATGGTCTGCAGGTCATTGGAGCATTGTTTTCTCCTGCAGAGGATAGGAAGAAAAATGACCCAATTTTTTTTTTTGCTCTCCCAAATTTGAGCAACTTTGTGAATAATCTGTATGCTTCAGCACATTTTATTTGAGCGCAGAGCACCAGGCTTCTGTAGGTAACAATAATCTTGACTTGTTGTCCGTTAAAGCCACAAAGAGACTTGTTTTATGTCATCGTCAATACTGTAAAGATGCAAGCGCCGCATACCATTTTAAAGCAGAATGACTAATAATACGGCTGTAGTGTCCATTTCGGGTCTATGCTTTTTGGAGTGTGCTCGTCATTAGCAATGGGAAGATCAGGACAGGATACATTTATTACAATGGGTCTGAGGATATTATTGAATGCGTAAGGTGAAAATAACGTGGCAGCTGGTAATCCTTTTTCTCTGGTGATGTGAGGATTGTTCCTGGGGCACTCGCAATGTGCGCCTGCTAATTTCACACTCCTTGAGCCAAGTGCTTAGTGTCAAAACTAGGAATAGTCAGCAAGGCAAAATAGCTGTGATGGATCATCCACCTGGCTTCAGGCTTTCCTTCCCCTGCTACGCTAGCAGCATACTCTGTGTGCATTTGGCGGCGGCGGTGGGGAAATATACTTTGCATCTTCTTAAATGCTTCAGTGAAGTATTCCTGGATGGTGCACTTGAACTACATGTGCTTTGCTTTCCTTATGCCATTCAGTAAAATCCTAGAGAAGCACAAAAGATCAGAGGGCTGACTTGAGGTCTTTTCCCTTGGAGGTTTTCCTGTAGTTTGAGAGCAAACCTGCAGTGGTTTTTTTTCCTGAGCTTTCTCACCTCCTTGTTTTCTATTTGTTGGTTCCCCATGTTTTCCACATAATTTCTCTATAATGTCTCAAACCACCTTTGATCCAATTAGAGGCAGGGCCGGCCCTGCCACTAGGCAAACTAGGTGATTGCCTAGGGTGCCAGCCTTCTGGGGACACCGAATTGAGTGCCCCCCCCATGTGACTCAGTGATGTTATCAGCGCAGAGGAGGGCACCAGAAATTAGCCTTGCCAAGGGTGCCAGACAGTTTAGGGCCGGCCCTGATTAGAGGAAATATGGGGAAACAACAAGGAAACCCTGTAAGGGCAACCAATAGAAAACAAAGACAAGAGGAAGCTCAAAGAAAAAAAAAAACTGCTGCAGAAAAGCCTCCCGGTGAAACGATCCTTATGGGAATGAAAGGTGGTTGATTAGAGCCACAATGCCATTCTGTAATAATCAGCCCTATTATTAGGATTGTACTATTGAATATTGATGCTGTGAAACTCTGTTAAAAATGTATACACGAACTGATAGATAGGATTCTCTGATATAACATTGGAATATTGTGATAAGAGTGGTTCTCTGATAGTACGCTGTATAATAGTGTGTTGACGTTCTAATGAAAGCAATATACCTTAGTGGCTTTTAAAACAATAGTCTTTATTAGTGTTCAGCAGCCCACTGACATGGTTTTGACAGCTTTTGGGTGTTCCCCACTGAGGACATAGCCCGGAGATCCATCCTTCAAAGGTACAAAGAGTGCAATCTTCTAAACCCATTACAGCCAGTGGGTGTAGAGGGTGAACTTATACTTCGGATGGCTCTGTACAATTTGATTCAAGCCCACCAGCTGCTAAGTCCTAATACAAAATTCGTCTTGCAAAGGCCAAGTGGTCTTTCTCAAACCTGCTTTGGATATATTTGTAATAATGTATCTTGATACCATTGATGAGCTTGCACATGTGGTCATGTTTGCAGTGGATCTGTTGCCACTTGGGAAAGCGCATGTCAGCAGCTGCATGCAGAAAGTTCTGTGCCAATTAATTTTAAACAACTTTATGTTGCAGTTTGCAGAATCTGTCTGCAGAATGAGGGAGGACACAAAGGGTTTGGTTAGCATTCCAATTGCTTTTTGTTGTGAAATTGATGCTCTTTGCCTCTCTCCTCAAAAGAACCAGGCCTCAGATTCAGCAGGAGCTCACAGCAGCACAGCTCCTGAACCTTTCTGAGGGTTCCGCCTCCTCCTCCCCACCTACCTACCTTGTCCACTGAATAGTAGGTGCAGCTGCATAATAATCCCTGGATTAGGAGAACAGCCACCAGGGGCTTTGCCACACCCTCAGCAGCCCTCATTAACCCCTGGAGAAGCCTGCACCACTCTTTCATCACTTCTTATGTGATTTTGGGTGGTGGTTGGCTTGTTGGCCTTTTGACCGGGGGTGGGGGCTGGCCCTGGAGAGCCCCAGGCGAATGAGGCCTGCTTGGGCTGGCTGGATCTCTAGCCAGCCCAAGCAGGCCTCACTCACCTAGGGCTCTCCTTTCTTGCATCAGGTTGCTTTTGGCTGGGGGGCAGCATATGCTAATGAGCTCCGCCACCTATTTTTCTACAAAACAACCTCTGAAAAGAACATTTTCACTCCTGTTGTGAAGCTTCCCTTGAGACTGCCAAAATGGAGCAACCCTTTTTGTAGGGTTCTCCATTTCATTAAAGAGGGACTTTTTTCTTGCCCTGGCCTGGTTGGCCCAGGCTAGCCTGATCTCATCAGATCTCAGAAGCTAAGCAGGGTTGGCCATAGTCAGTAGTTAGATGGGAGCCCTCCGAGGATGTCCAGGGTTACTGTGCAGAGGCAGGCGATGGCAAACTACCTCTGAATGTCTCTTGCATTTATGGGGCTGCTGCCCCGTGGCGCAGAGTGGTAAAGCTGCAGTACTACAGTCTGAACTCTCTGCTCATGACCTGAGTTCAATCCCGATGGAAGCAGGGTTCAGGTAGCCGGCTCAGGTTGACTCAGCCTTCCATCCTTCCGAGGTCAGTAAAATGAGTACCCAGCTTGCTGGGGGGAAGGTGTAAATGACTGGGGAAGGCAATGGCAAACCACCCCATAAAAGGTCTGCTGTGAAAACGTGAAAACAATGTCACCCCAGAGTCGGAAACGACTGGGGCTTGCACAGGGGACTATCTTTTTTTTTTTAATAAGTCAGCTGTGACTTCCCACCACCATCTTGGTCCGCCCCAACTCATTCCTTATCCATTCTAATGACAAGCACAGCCGCTGAAAAAAAATGGTGTTTTCATTTTCTCACTAGTAAAAATTGCACACAAAGTTCCTCTGCAGTCACACCCATAGGAGGTTTCTGTTGTGGTATGTTGGTGAGGATCCATAAACTAAGATTCTGTCTCACCAAGAACTGGACTTAATTAACAAAGTCTTAATTAACATTTCTGAGCCTATGAACAAAGGTTATGCCCTCCCTGGTTCTCCTGGTAATTTTTTCAGGGAGGGCTCTTGTACTATCTCCTTATTGTTTTTCATGTCTGCTTAGTTTTCAGGGGGTATTTAGCTCGCAGAACTTATGTACAGATGAAAAACAGCATTGACCACACAACAGATACAAAGTCAATCAACCTGGCCTTTAATTTGCATTGTGAGGAAAACTGGTGAGTATGCGTGTTTTTTTCCTGTTAAGTGAGAGCTGGAAGAAAAAAAGAGCATAGAAATGCTATCTCTTTGGGGGCATTTCACACTTTACACAGCAGCAAGACCAGGTAAGCCAGTGAGCATACATGTCACATTCAGTGCTAAGCCTGGCATTGTTATTGTACCGAAGGTTTCTGGCATACTTTGGGATACAATGACAACAAGAGCAGAAATACACAGCAGCAAGAACTACAAACCAGTCCAGAGTCAGGTATCTGAAGGTCCAGTCCAAGGATCAGGGTAGGAGAGTCCAGGGTGCAATTCCAGGGTTTGGGAACAGGTGTAGGATACAGGGATCTGGGACCCAGACTTCAGAAGCAAGCATAGATTACCAGAGACAAGGTACAAGGCAGAGTCAGGGCAGAGTTCTGCTAAACAGGTCAGCACACATCGGAGTGGCAAGCAAGGTTGTCTCCACACTGAGGCTTGCTCAGCGTGTTCCTTTTATCTGCACACTGCAACATTGTGATGCGGTGGCTAAAAAGGCAAATGCAATTTTGGGCTGTATCAACAGAAGTATAGTGTCCTGATCACGTGAAGTGATTGTATCACTTTACTCTGCTCTAGTAAGACCTCATCTAGAGTATTGTGTTCAGTTTTGGGCACCACATTTTAGGGAGGATATAGACAAGCTGGAATGGGTCCAGAGGAAGGCAATGAAGATGGTGAGGGGTCTGGAGACCAAGTCCTATAAAGAAAGGTCGAAGGAGTTGGGCATGTTTAGCCTGGAGAGGAGGTGGCTGTGAGGTGATATGATCACCATCTTCAAGTACTTGAAGGGCTGTCATATAAAGGATGGTGTAAAATTGTTTTCTGTGGCCCTGGAAGGTAGGACCAGAACCAATGGGTTGAAATTAAATCAAAAGAGATTTCGGCTCAACATTAGGAAGAACTTCCTGACCGTTAGAGCGGTTCCTCAATGGAACAAGCTTCCTCAGGAGATGGTGGGCTCTCCTTCCTCAGAGGTTTTTAAACAGAGGTTATATGGCCATCTGACAGCAATGAAGATCCTGTGAATTTAGGGGGAGGTATTTGTGAGTTTCCTGCATTGTGCAGGGGGTTGGACTAGATGACCCTAGAGGTACCTTCCAACTCTATGATTCTATGATCTTTTGCTGACTCATCCTCCGAGGGCCAGGTGTCACTTCTTTAGGCATTAGAGTCCTTTTAATTTTTTAATTCTCATTGAGTCATTTAGAGCGCAATCCTAAAGGGAGGGGCGGAAAGTTTTTGGGGAGCAGACAATCCACTACGTGGGCGGCAGAAGCATTTGTGCCAATGTACGGCCAGCGCCGCCGTGGGGGAGGGGAGTTATGTGGGTGGGGGGCTGCCAGAGCACCGCTTCACCTGAGAGCAGCGGCGCCTGAAGGCTGCGCCCAAGTATTTTCAGAAGTGAGGCAGAGCACGGCGCTCAGGCACAGGAGGGGGTGGAGTTGGGGGTGCGGCCAAGCTTAAGCGGCTCCCTGAGCAGTTTGGGTCATGACGTGCCCCCCCGAGAGGAGCAACGTTACATCTGCAAAACCAGCGGCGTGCTACATAGGTACTAATTGAAACCAAAAACAAAGGTCAGCTCCGCCGCTGTGGAAGCTCGCAAACCCCTTAGGGAGTGGTGTGATTGCCTCACCAATCCCCTCGCGCCTCAGGCTGACGAGCCCCCTCCCCAGCACCCAATCACGGTCCCCCCCCTCCTATAAATACTTCCACTCTGGCCTCGCACAACTCAGTTGTTAGGGACAGCTTCGCATGGCAGGAAGCTCTGCTGGTGAACTCCCTCCTATACAGACTTAGAGCAAGGGACAGGTAGGAACATTGGTGATGAGTTTTGCACTGCGCAGTTGCTTTGACAGTATCTTTGACTTGTGAGGGGGAGAGCGAGGTCTCTCCCCTGGGGCTAACTGCTCTTGTTTCCAGGTCTCCACAGGTTCCGGGCTCCCGGAGGCTCTGCACGCGAGGACTGTCACCCATGGCTGGGTAAGTTTCACTGTGCACCCCCACTGTCCTCCCCCTCCCCTCGCTCTCGACTGCTCGGTGTGCGAGTGTCTCTGACACTTGAACCAGGCAGTGGGCTCCGGCAGGGGGCAGTTGCTGACCCCGGTCCCCCGTGCTGCTGCCTGCTCCCTTCCCTTGGTCTGCCCTCTGTCAAGTTCCCAACCCCCTGGCAGGGCACGGCGGGGGGGCATCTGCCCCAGTGTGGGGAGATGTGTCAGAGACTGTCCCTTTAAGAGAGCGCCCAGCTGGAACGCAGCCTGCTCCTCCAGCTGCCGCCCCTGCAGGTGATCTTGATATCTGTCTCTGTTTTGCAGGTGGGAATCCAACACAGAGGCTTCCGCATGTGTTGCTCCACCCCCCTCCACTCCCTCAGCTGTTTCTGCCCGCCACTCTGAATGGAGCCCTGCCCCCAGCAAGACTGCCCAGCACGCACCAGGAAACTGTTGCACTTTGTTCCGGAAAAATAAAGTCTGATCTGTGCCCTCTGTTGTCTCTCCTACTTGGCATCTGCTGCACTTTCCCTGGGCAGCGCCCCCCACTCTGTCAGTGGCCTCTCCGAGGGAATGCCTGGGAGGATGGGCAGATTTGGTTCTTGTGGGGGGGAGTGGGCTATGAGCCGCCACGCTGCTCCCGCGTGGCTGGACAGCGGAGGGGGGGTGTCGCCCCTCAACTTGTCCAGGCTGACAACCTACCTGACCCCACAGGGTTGTTGTGTGCAGGGCACAGGGGGGGGGGCTGATGAAGTGGATGCATGCCCAGTGGCTTGCACTCTGAGTTCTGCGGCCCCAGGGGAGGTGTTCTTTGCACATAGCGGGGGGCGGCGGCAGGGCAACATGGGGGGGGCGGTTCCAGGCTGTGGTGGTGGGTCTTCTGGACTTGGTGGTCTGCCTGCTCCCAGACACACATTCCAGCCGCTGTTTAGAGCAGCGAACTCCTGCACTTTGTGGTTCTTGTTTGTCTGCGCATGCCTCTGCCCGTCTGTCTGCCATTGGCAGAGTCTCTGATAGGAGGAGGGTGTGAGGGGACTGATGGCCTCTCAGGTGTGGGCTTTTCACCCCCTCTCACTGTCACATGCAATGGGGGCTGACCAAAACCGTGGTCCCGCGTGAGCCTGTGCCTCCCCCACCCCCGCCTCTGCAGCGAGCCAATGGCATGCGCATGGGCGGAATCACCATGGTGACGGGATCTCTCTCACTCATCAGCCCATGCTCCCCCTCCACTCCTGGCATAACTTCTGCCCTTTGGGAGCCGACTGCGTCCGCCTAAGCTAGTTCTGCACTCGAGTGCAGCTACACGACGGTTCTCTGTATTGGGCTGCCCGAATAGTTTCAGGGGGTAGCCATACTGGTTTGTAGTAGAATAGCTAGATTTTAATCCAGGGAGCTGTGACTCTTGAAAGCTCATAGACTGAAAATCTTGTTGGTCTCAGAGGTGCTGCAGGTCTTGTACTGGTCATTTAGGTTTCTGAAATCTGCGTTTTAAAATGTCTGCTTTTGGCAAGTGTTCCTTATCTCGACTGCCAAAGTGCTTGATTGTGCAACCACAACGGCAAGCTATCCTTTGGACTACCAGTGCAAGTAGGGTCAGATTTACGAGGCCTGAAATGCTTATGACTTTTGAGTTAATAGGCAGAATACCAAAGCTAGTAACGTTAAACAATGGAAAACTATGATGGGGTTGGAAAAACAAACCATCAGCTCCAGTGACAAAGACTTTTATGGCTATTATTTGTGAAGATATGGAAAGCTCAGAGTGGGCAAAACCTCCCACAATTTCTGGCTTGCGGAGCACAAAGAGGGTTCTGCTGAGCATTAAGTACAACCAAAATCTTTGGCTTGGCTCCACTGTCCACAGAAAGAGAGAAAGATTATGCCTGCATTGAAATTTCTTAATGGGAAACAGCTCAACACAACATAACTAGAAGTGCTTGAACTTCATTAGATGCCATATCAGAGGAGCTGTTGTGGAATGCATTCTAGTACTGAAGGATCCTTTAAGTGTACTGGGTGGGTTATTATCCCACACGGCCCCCTGTTCCAGATCCTTGACTTCAGTAGTGTTTGCTTATGTGGGATTGCAGCCAGACATCCCAGTCTTAGCCATGTGATGATAAACAGAAATAAGTCCCACTGATTTCGGCTTGCTTCCCCACTGACTTCAGCTTGCTTCTAAGTAAACCAGTCGGGGTTTCAGCTCTTTCTCAAAGGCCTTCTTCTCAGAACCAGATATTTTTTTTCTTGTTCTGATGAGAGTCACTCTGGTGTAGTCATTAGAATGTTGAACTAGGATCCGGGAGACCCGGCTTCAAGCCCCCAAGTTTGCCGTGGAAGCTTGCTTGGTGGCTTTGGGCCATTCGCTCACACTCTGCCTAACCAACCTCAGGGTCGTGGCTGTGAGAATTTTAAAAAAAAGGGAGGGGGGAGAATGGTGTCATAAGCTGCTTTGAGTCCCCATTGGAGATAAAAGCCGGGTATAAATGAATACAATTGAAATGGAATGACGTTGGGGCAGTGAAAGTGTTTGTCAAAACTATACGTGCTGCTCCTCCTGCCATGTCAGGTTAGATTAGAACACCAGTTACAGGGCTGGATTAAGAATTAGGCCCAGTGGGCACTAGCCTATGGGCCCCTATGCCTTTAGGGGCCCCGGGCTGGCTTTCCCCCCTGGTTTTCCCCCTTCTTGCAGCCCTCCCAGCCTGCACGTGCAGCCAGCAACTGAGCCGCTCTTTGTCCGACTTGCCTGGTGCGGCTGCTGCTGGCGTCATAGCCAAGTTTGCCTCTCTCTGCCTCTCCCCTGCAGCTTTGTCAAAGGGGCTTTTGAGAAGATGCCTGCAGGCTGCAGCAGGGGCCATGGGTGGCAGGGCGAGCACTCCAACTCTGAAATAATTTGTGAGGGGGCCCCCAAGATTTTGACTGCCTAGGGGCCTCCGTAGGGTTTAATCCGGCACTGACCAGTCCCAAGATAGTTGCCTCCATCGTACAGTGACACTTGGCTTTTGAATGGGCAAATTAGCATCTGGGAACTGCAGCTGCAGACAGGTGTGTGTATGAATGTGTGAGCAATAACAATTTTCTGATGGGTGCAAAAGATAGTTTGTTTGGGCTCATCTTATTGCAGCTGCTGAAAACAGCACAAAATTATCATCAGCTATTAGGAGGCAATCAATCTCTTGCAAGGCACTGCTATAGGGTTGCCAGGTCTACTTATGCAACTGGTAGCGGGTGGGAGGGAGACTTCTGGGAGTGAAGAGGATGGGGTGACATCATGTGATGTCAGTGTTATGACATACAGAAGTGATGTCATCATGCCAGGCACATTGATGTGGAAGGGGGCTTGACAGGGGCAGTGCTTCCTGAAATTGAGGAAAACCCTGCCTTGACCTGGGGTCTGGCAAGCCTACACCCAGGGCCAGCCCTCCCACTAGGCAAACTAGGTGGCTGCCTAGGGTGCTGGGAGGGTGAGGGTGCAAAATTGGGCTCCCCACACCCCTCCCGATGCCCCAGGAAAGCACTTAGTTTGCCTTTCTCCCCAGCCCCCCACCGCAACCACTGCCCGCCCCTCCATTCCCTTCCCTCCCTTCACTCCCCCCCCCACAGATCTGTGCCTCACCCTCCCCGCTGCATCTCGCACCCTTTCAAGGACAACTCCTGCGATAGCAATGGCTGACCCAAGGTCATTCCAGCAGGTGCAAGTGGAGGAGTGGGGAATCAAACCCAGTTTTCCCAGATAAGAGTCCATACACTTAACCACTACATCAAACTGGCACCAAACTTGCACAAGTAGGACTGTGTAAGCTCCCCCAAGCTCCTGGTGAGGAAGGGCAGGATGAAAATGTGATAGACGGCTGAATGTGCCTTGCCTCTGACAATGAAGTTCCATTTAGCTATCAAGGCTAAAACCCACTGATGCCTCAAAGCTGGTGGGCCTTTTATAAACATCCATCATGTCCCATTGTTTCATAAATTCCATCATGCCCCATTGCTTTTCTAAATAAGAAAAAACACAAATGCTTTAGATTTTCTTTGTATGGATGCTGCTCTAGTCCGTTGATCATTTTGATTCCTCTTCCTTGCACTTTTTACAGCTCTGAGATATCCTTTTTGAGATAGTTATCCAGAACTCTACTCAATTTTTTCCTCAATGCAGCAATATCATAAATTTAGATAACAGGCATGATGATATGGGAAGTTTCTATGCAGGCATTTCCCCCAGTGAGCCCTAAAATGGAGTTTGCCTTTTCCATTTTGCTTTACACTGAGTTGACATTTTCACTGTGTTATCATGTTGTCATCCCAAACTCTCTTTCCAGACAGGTACTATTTATTCAGATCCCGTCAATATAGATCTGGTGTTAGGATCTTCAGAGGGGGGCATAATGTGTATCACTTTACACTTAATTGAAACTGGTTTCCTGTTTTGTTTCCTATTCATCCAGTTTGGAGAGATGCTTTTGAAATTCTACACACCTAGCTTTGGTCTTCACCATACTGAATAATTTGGCATCCTCTGCAAATTTAACTTCCCCTGTTTTTATGCCTGAAAATGTGAATAATTTGAATTTGGTTCCTTGGGAAATTCGACTGCTTACTTTCCTCTGTCGGGAAAATTATTTATGGTATTCTCATCATCAGTTTCCTATTCTGAAGCTTGTTAACAATCCATAAATAATTCCATTGCTTCTGTATTTGTTCAAAAGACCTTGATGAGACAGTTTGCTGATTTTGGGGGGCAGTGGAAGAGGAGCTAAGTATATAATATCTACTGGATTACCCCCTCTACATGTTTGTTGATAATAAAGGTAAAGGTAGTCCCCTTTGCAAACTCCAGTCGTTTCCGACTCTGGGGTGACGTCGCATCACAACGTTTTTAAGGCAGACTTTTTATAGGTGGTTTGCCGTTACCTTCCCCAGTTGTTGGTAATAGCAGAGGACAATTTTAGTGACACTGCATATTTTTGTGGGTGCATGTTAGAAAACATACCATTTCTCCTTAGAGCTCTTAAAATTTTTGAGTTCTTATTATCCAGACTAGCAGTGCAGTCCTGTGTAGAGTTACTCCAGGTCTCAGATTCAGCAGGAGCTCACATGAGCGCAGCTCCTGAACCTTTCTGAGAGTTCCGCCTCTTCCTGCCCACCTACCTTGTCCATTGAATAGTAGGTGCAGCTGCATAACAAACCCTGGATTAAGAGAGCAGGCAGCCAGCCAGCCACCAGGGGTTTTGCCATACCCCTGGATGGCTTGCTGGCCTTTTGACTGGGGAGGGGAGCAGGAGAGCCCCAGGCAAGCGAAGCCTGCTTGGGTTGGCTGGATTTCTAGCCAGCCCAAGCAGGCCTAGTTCACCCAGGGCTCTCCTTTCTTACATTGGGTTGCTTTTGGCTGGTGGGGGGGGCAGCATATGCTAATGAGTTATGCTAATGAGCTCCACCACCTATTCTTCTACCAAAAGACCCCTGAGTTACTCTGTCCCATTGGACCAACGGTGGCATAACTCTAGCGACTTGTTAATTTTGATTTTACCATTTAGAACTTCTTGTTATCTATATTTGACTTGCAGTGATGTCCTAAGCAATGTTTCACTTTTCTGAGTCCCCTTCTGAGTCCCTCGTTCTCACTCTCCTCTTCTCTGTGGGGCTTCTGTCAGACTTCGCACAATTTGCCCCAAGGCTGCAACTTACTCTGCCTCTTTCGAGCAGCAAACAAGATCCTTTAAAAACCAGTTTCTGTTTGCCGCACGAAAAAGGTGAAGCTGGTTGCAGCCCTGGGGCAGGCAGCGTAAAATCTGATGAAAGCTCCGCAGAGAAGAGGGAGAGTGAGAGCGAGGTAAGACTAGTAGGAAATCAGTCAGTGGCTTAGAAGCACATTGCTAAGCATGACACAGTACATCTGCAGTACAGTGTACACTTACCTAGGAGTAGGGGTCATTTCATAGAAAAAGAGGTGCTGGAGCTCATTTGTATATGCCACACACCTCTGACATCACCGGAAGGTGTACTCAATTATATCAGCTCAATATCTACCTTAAAATGCTTCTTTAATTATAATTGTCATAATAAAACCTTACACCCATCATACTTTTTAAATTACTTTCTCCTATGTGGCCACAGTGAAATAATCCATTTGTCAGCTTGATATGTTTTGGTTATTTTCCCATTTTTTGTGGGGGGAAATATTAGAAAGTTTGTCAAACTTTAGAGTTCAGTAAAATTCTCACAGGGGGTTTGAACAATGGTGCCCAGAAGCAATTGGGGGGGGGGGGGGTAAGAAAGAAGAGCGCAATAAATTTAGAGGTTTCAGAGCTCTGTTCCTGTGAGCTCCTGCCCAAAATGAGGCCTGCTTAGGAGTAAGCCCCATTGAAACCAGTGGGACATATTACCAAGTAAGCATTCATGGGATTGGGTAGCATACTAGGAAACATTATGGAAAATTCAACATAAAGCATTTAAAACATTATTAAAGGATTACCGAAGGAGTTGCAGTGTTTTAGATAACATTTATGAAGACAAAATACTATCATATGTCTGTCTGTCATAGTCTTTAAGCACCAAATTTCTTATTTCATCTATCAGTGGCGTAGAGCATTTTGATACTTTGACATTCTTGTTGGATCTTCTGCTGATTTATTGACTAAAGCCATTATTTTCAAGAATATTTTCCATGTAAAATTTCTGATTTCAGTAAGCCATTTTGTACTGCAGAAAGGCAAGATATGAGTGTTAAAAATATGATAATATTTCCCCAGTCCTAAATTACATGTTGAGAACTGGTATTTCCCCCTGCAAGATTCTGTGTAGGAACCCCTACTTTATAGCCAAGTTACATAGCTGAGTTATTTTTCTCAGAATCAGGGGACTTCTCTGTTGCAGGATAACTGATTGGTTTCCTGCCCTTGATGAGTGTAGACTGTAGTCACATGAGAAGATTTTCTTCTATGGTTCAATTATTCTGTAAGTGGCCTTTTCCAAAGGCGAGCTGATGATTTGCATTCACATGATGGCAGCATTTATCATTTTGACTTTTTCTACAGTATCTCTAAACAAAGTATTACAATGCAGCTCACTGTACCTGTCAAGATCTAATAGATGCCTCAAAGAACATGATACATTAAACACATGCAAAACCTTTCCCACACCAGATCAAAGGAAGCCACAGCTCTTGTATTTTTACAATGGCAGACTTGAAAGGATTGATGGAAATGGGTTTTTAAAAAAAACCTAAGGAGATGCAGTGGATTGTGCAGCATTTCTGAAAACTGAAGCAGGCGCACAATAATATCAAGTAAAATGATTCATAGGTTAATCATGTCCATTTTTTTGCAAGTAAAAGCAGAGACATGAGATGCTGATGAGGGATATGGCAGGTGTAGAAAGGAGAGACAGGTGCATCCCAGTCCTATGTATGTTTATTCACAAAGTAATTTCCACTGAGTTCAGTGAAATTTACTCCCAAGAAATTGTGCATCGGATTGCAGCACTCCATTCTGGGGGATGGAACCATTGATCCGATTGCATGAAGACTGTGCTTATTCCCTACTTCCCCCTTCCCCCAGCAGTCCCTTCCGATTCTGGGGAGGCTGATTCCCAGAGTCAAGTTCTGGACCCCTGTGGAGTAATGGAAGCTGGGGGGCTGCAGTGGTGAGGGGCAGGGGTGTAATCACTCCTTGCTCCCTCTTCCATTCACACTGCTGTACAAAGGAGAATACCACTCTAAAATATAGTTCTAGGAGACTTGTGGTATAAAATATCTGGGAGAAGTAGACCAGACTTCTAGGAAAAATATTTTCAATGCAAAACACATAGCATAAAGATAACTTCTGGAGGAAGAACTGATAGGGTTGACTTTACGTAAAGTACCCCTTTGATGCCATGTTGTACACAAACCATAAAAATCATAACCACTTAGTAAGAAATCATTTATGTACCTAATAATAAAATTCACTTTAAAATCCATCCTGTGTGATTCTTTTCTTCAGTTACAGCAGGATTAGGTCTTGACTAATTAAACACACCAATAACAAAGTAGAGTGAAATAGTGTAGTTGTAAATCAGGAGTCATGTTACAGAAAAAGAGGTGCTGGAGCTCATTAGCACAATTCACTAGCATAACTCATTTGCGTATTCCACACACCCTCATCATCACTGGCAGGTGTACTAAATTATATCAGCTCAACATCTACCTTAAAATGCTTCTTGAATTATAATTGTCCTAATAAAACCTTACTCCCATCGTACTTCTAAAATTATTTTCTCCTATGTGGCTACAGTGTCATGATGAAGATTTCCATCTGTCTGCTTGATATGTTTTGGTTATTTTCCCATTTTTTGTGGGGGGAAATATTAGAAAGTTTGTCAAATCTTATTCAGCAAAATTCTCACAGGGGGTTTGAACAATGGAGCCCGGAAGCAAGTATTTGAGGGGGAGGGTTGTAAGAAAGAGCACAATAAAATTTAGAGGTTCTGGAGCTCCACTCCTGTGAGCTCCTGCCCAAAATGAGGCCTCGTTGTAATACAGAAGTCACATAAGGCAGGTCACTGGTAAATAGGCTTCTTCAGTGAAACCAGTGGTCCTCTTTTGTCCTTGTGATCTGTGACTCTTCCTACCATTGTCTTTAATTAAACCAAGCTTTTAAAGAAATCAAACCCTTGTTCTGCATCGACTTTTGTTTGATTTTTGCCAGAGGTTGCACTCCGACATCTGTTTTCTATGCCAGGGCTTAACCCTGACAAATGTTACGAAAAAAATAAATTAAAAAGTCCCTTGACAAGTGTATGAATTTATTTGAAATATTTCTTTCCTGCTCTTTTCTGAGAGTCCAACCAGGTTGCAGTAGATACTGAGTGTATTTTCTGCACCATGGAGTGAGTGGGGGTTGGATTATACTCAATGAGATGGAGATTACAGACCTCCCACTGTCTTTTGAAGGAAATTCCAGGTGCACATCAGCCCTGGGTTAGGCTAGGGGAAGGGAGAGTGGCTCTACCTCTACATAGTTTCACTTCTGGTATTCTTAGAGAAGCAGGAATGTCTCTACCTTACAGGAAGTGCCTGCCAAGTCCTTCAGTCTCAATACTTCCAAGCAGTTTCTTACTTGCCTTGAAAGCCCCTTGTTGGGCTCGCCATAAGTTGGCTACGACTTGATGGCACTGTACACAACCACGCTCCTATTGGCATTGAAAGAGAAAGAGTCAGAGATGTCCATATTTGCCAGTTTTCCCCCTGCCCCCAGGTCTATTAGGAAGCAATGGGTTTGATAGGCACAATCACACAGATGTGAAGGATTATGCTCCATTTCCACTCCCCACATTGCCCCCTTTGAGCTGGGGCCATATATCCAGAGTCTTTTGGCAAACTCTGAAACTATCCTCTTCCCCCTCCTTCCATTGTGTGTGGACATGTATAGATATGTCTGTACATCTCCATCTCCATGTCGACAATTTAGGTCAATTGGAGCGTTTGTAGTTCCATTGCATGATTCATTCACAGTCATCCATCACTACAGTGCTATTTAAAGTGTCACTTAATGGAAGTCCATTGTTGATGAGACAAGGGTTACCGTTCTCAAAGTGGGGCCTGGAATTCTTTTAGAATTATGCCAGATTACTGAGATTAGTTCCTCCGGAGCAAATGGCAGCTTCACAGAGTGGACTCTATGCTATACTATAGACTGGGGTGGAATTCTAGCAGGAGCTCCTTTGCATATTAGGCCACACACCCCTGATGTAGCCAATCCTGCAAGAGCTTACAAGGCTCTTTTTTGTAAACTCTTGGAGGATTGGCTACATCAGGGGGTGTGACCTAATATGCAAAGGAGCTCCTGCTAGAATTCCACCCCTGTGTAGACTCTTGGAGAAACCAAAGCCCTACAAAGCCTATGGAGAGTGGATGCTCTAGGACAGAGGTGTCAAACTCATATGTTACAAGAGACAGATCTGACATAAATGAGACCTTGTCGGGCTGGGTCATGTGTGTCATAAAATGTAATGCCAGGAGGCAGAGATATTAAACATAAAGGACACAGACAAACACAAAGATTTTTTTTTTTTAAAAAAAACATGGTTATAACATTAGCACACATCGATCTTAAAGGTACTTTCTTTGTATCTCTTCCAAGAGATCCAGGGAACTGAGCAAATGAAACTCTGGCTCTTTTCTTTGTTCCCCAGGGGACCAGGAGGAGAAGGAGCTTCAGCCAATGGAAGGAAGTTAGACTTGGCTCCATAGCTGAACTGTGCGATTGAGAGAGTCTGGCAAAGCAAGCTCTCCCTCCCCCCCTCTTCCTCCCCAAGGGAGGAGCCTCAGCCAATAGAGAAAATAAAGATTTTTTTTTCTGTAGCTCCTGTGTGATTGAGCAAGCTTGGCAAAGCAAGCTGTGATGCAGAAGGAAGCAAGAGAGAGGGAGAAGGAAGCAGATAACAGCCAGTTGCTCAGGGGTCTGATAGGAGCCCTCTGGGGCCTTATTTGGCCCCCAGGCCACATGTTTTACACCCCTGCTCTAGGACTTTCATTTCTTTTGTGGTATTCTCTGATAACTAGGATAAATCACCAAAGTCCAGGAATTCTCAAAGCCAGAGCTGGTAGCCCTGGATAAGAGAGGTTCTTAATGTTGAATGAGCAACTCACTTGCAGGAGTGAGGATTGGGGATGAATATTCAGCAGAGGTACTTATGAGAGCTGTGTTAGCAATATATAGAGGTGGATAGATTGCGAGATGAAAGTTTTGAACAGGAGTATGTAGTAAACTGGGAGAGTAGTCAGGCCAGGGGAAACTGAAGAAGCTGCCTGCTAATTTCCCATAGGAAATCTATTTGTTTCCAATGTACTCTGCTTGTGTATTTTGTTAATAAAGCAAATAACAAAAGACAGCATAAGTCTTCAGTGTTGTCGTATTCACAGGAAATGAAATCCTATAACTTGCCTCTCTGCTCAGGGAAGTGGAGAGCGGAAAGTAATGTTTACTGTAAAATTCATATGGGGGGAGGGGGAAGAAATGTGTGCAGAGAATAAGAAGCTCCACTTTGGTGCTGGAAAATGACATCAAGACGCAGCTAATTTATGGTGACCCTGTAGGGTTTTCACGCAAGAAACTTTCAGAGGTGGTTTGCCCCGACTGCCTCTGCATAGTGACCTTGGACTTCTTTGGTGGACACCCATCCACATGCTAACCATGGCTGACCCTGCTTATCTTAAGAGATCAGGCTAGCCTGGGATACCAAGGACAAGGCAGCAAGCATCTGCTGAAGAGATCACAGAGTAAGATACTTAGGGCCTAATGATGTGTTACATGGCTTCTGTATCTGCCCCAAATCCTATCAAGTTATGAACATGGAACTTCCAGCAATTTTTGAAACTTAATGTTCAGCCATTCAGGAGCCTAATTTGGATCTGGACCATGGTATCTGGGGAGAGGAGGTTTGCACCATTTTCTTGACCTGAAATTAGTGTTAGATCTTACCTGGCAACTGATGGGGGACTCCAGTCCTTTTCTTGGGGTTATTTTAGGTGACATCATCAGAAGTAATGTCATCATGTCAGGCACGTTGTGCAGGGGATGCTGTATCATTTTGGGGGAAACTCTATGGTCACCATAGAGTTTTTACCCAAATGGTAGAGTATTCCCTATGTGATGTGCCTGGTATGATGATGTCATCTGTGGATGATATCACACTGGGTACATTTGGTGCATCAACCAGCGCCATGGCAGTGGGCTGGAGGCTCCGAAAACAGGGAAACCCCGCCCCCATTGGGGAAATTGGAACCCTACCCAAAATGTCTCCAGGAAACAACTGAACAGAGAAACTTACATGAACTGTGCTAATGGGCAGCACCTGTACCAGTGGGCTACATAATAAGTTTCCCTAGTGGGGCAACAGGGTCATTTCAAGTCTGAGAAATGGCATGAGGAGAAAGCTTAATTCCTCTCTTCCCACATATCATGATCTTGGTTCTGTCCCACACACTTGAGAATTTTTAGATTTCATGTTTAATTTTTTTTTTAAAGAGGCACAGAAAGGGAAAAGGGGAAGAAGAAAATATAAATTTGTCAATAATTTTCAAATATCATGAATAGTTACATACAAAAAGTAAAATTAACTGTTTTAGTAAAAATATATTTCAAATGTGAGAGCAGATAGTAAAACATCATTGTTACAGTATTTTGAGATGAATTGTCTCTTTAAATGAATAAACAAAAACTTTTTTTAGATGTGGTATTGTATCAACAATAAAAGGAGCCCTGTGGCTCAGAGTGGTAAGCTGCAGTACTGCAGTCCAAGCTCTGCTCACGACCTGAGTTTGATCTTGGCGGAAGCTGGGTTTTGCTAGACAGCTCAAGGTTGACTCAGCCTTCCATCCTTCCAAGGCTGGTAAAATAAGTACCCAGCTTGCTGGGGGTAGACTGTAGATGACTGGGGAAGCAATGGCAAACCACCCCGTAAAAAGACTGCCAAGAAAACGTTGTGATGTGATGTCACTCCATGGGTCAATAATGACCTGGTGCTTGCCTTTTTACCTTTTAAAATCAACAATAAAATGATTACATCTTTCACAGACAGATTCTCACACTAAATTTAAACCATCCTAAAAATGTAGATATTGTCTTTATTAACAATTTCAAATGTGGGAGCAGATAATAAAACGTCGTTATTACAATGTTTTGAGATGAATTCTCTCTTTAAAAGAATAAACAAGAGGTTTCTAAGTTGCAGTATTCTATTAGAAAGTAAAAGATCACATCTTTTACAGTTAAACAGATTTTATGCTAAGTTTAAACCATCCTAAAAATCTAAATATTATCGCAATTATTTCACAATTTCTTAATCTTATGAAATATTTTAATTTAAACACTTGCATTTTCCATTTAAACATCTGAAAATTAAGTTTCAATGTGGAATTCCCAACACACATCTGGTTTGATAAGACCCACGGCAGACCCAGAAACAGTGTAACGTGTAATTAGACCTTCAGCTTAAAAGTTGGCTTGCTTCTTCAGCCAGCAAAGAGAACAGCAGAAAATTAAACCCTAGGTATGTAGTTCTCACCGTTGTATGCATATCAATATATTTCATCCTGACCACTGCTTTTAAAATCAGGTGCATTTTAAATTTTTATTTTGTCATTTTAAAGCAGTACATTCCATGTAGATAATAACATTTTACAAAATATAAAACAGCAATGACATTTTGCAAGCTACTTGTATATAACCTCCTGAAGGCCTATGATTAGATATATTTGGCCTTATAATTCTCTTATGTAACAAAGAATTCTGTTACAAGAACCGATAACAGGAGTAAAATATTTGCCTGTCAAGATGCTGCTGCTTATTGCTAAATAACAATAACTGTAATTATGTTTCTTAGGAAGCAAAGTTGCAACCCATCTTCTCCCTCAGAGCCAGATTTTCTCAACAAACACCCAAACAAGGTACTGTGAAGTTCGGACTCTAAAACGACATCAAATCCCCTGCATCCATCGTTCTGAAGTGTGTTCACGGTTGCTTGGCATAACCATCAGGACATGAAACCGTTAGTGGTGTTTTGAAGTCTTTGAGACAAAAGCCTACTTGCTAAGAACTTTAGTTCTGTCGAAAGGCAGGGAGGTACAGTGAATAAGAGAATCAAAAGGCTGGAAGTCTGCTGCTGAGAATAAATGCTCGCTGTTCCCCGAGGTGATTTGTCTGCGCACTTCACTTTCTACAGATGTTAGAGCCTCTTTTTGAGTAAGGACCCGAGGTTCTTTGGTAGCACTTTGATATCCTGCTCGAATTCAATATGTGAAATGGAGGAGTCGCTCTGTGACTGGGAGCACAGCGCAGTCTTTGAAGTCTGATCCAATTTTTGCTGCTTACCATTTGATGTTGAAAGGATGAAATGAAGAAAATGTACAGTTTTTTGCCAGTAACTCTGCTGAGCATATGTAAGATTAAAAAAACAAAATCCCTTGGATGATGTACTTAGAAATGTTAAGCAGATTAATACCTTCCTATAGCTTTTTTTCCTTCTTCTTCTAAAGATACAAATTAACTTTGAGAGGAAATCAGCATACTGTGTGTGCCATTATTATTTGCCTCTATGTGAACCGGGAGTGTGTACTGAGCAGGTGGCGCTCAGAAACTAAACAAATGTTTGGGCTACAGGTGCGAAAACTATAACAACACTTAAGTCAGTTGAATGGAGGCACAGTTTCACAGTCCCCCAGAGCTCCATAGAAGTCAGCTAACTGGATCAAATCCTAAACTGTTCTCCTCTAACACTGGACATGTCCATGGAGATGTACAAAAGTTTCACTCTTGTTTTTGTGAAAATCACATTTCTATTGCTCTATTGCTTTCAGTCTGATATAAGATTTACATTTCTAAGTCAACATTCCTGAGTTGTTGTTTTTTCGCGAAGGAAGTAGGTGATACTTTAGCATCTCTGATTGCTTTACAGGATTTGGCCCAAACAAAGAATTTGCAGCCCCTCAGCCAAGCCCATGCAGTCAAAGACCACCTGTTCTCTTGTTCCTTGAGACCGCAGAAAACTCAAGGTAAGACATATTCTAATGCCCAAAAAGATCTGTCCTGTAATGTCCAGAATGTCTTGTCTTTGTGAAAAGCCTTACCTCTTTGCCATGTCTTATAAGAAGAGCCTTCCTGGATCAGAGCAGTGGTCCACCTGTTTCCTGCAATACCTGACCAGGTACACTGGAAGGCCAAAAGCACAATCACACATTTTTGCTCCATATCAACTAGTTCTCAGAGATAAGCTGCCTTCGAACATAGAGGTCCCATGTAGCCATCAACACATATGGCCACTGATAGATCTCTTCTTTTATGAAAAACATTCCCTTGAAAGGTGGCCAACACAGAGAAAGTTCTTCAGGGATCAGACTACAGTCCAATGCACTCTTACCCAGTAGATGCACTCATATCTTGTAACTCCATTGAACTTGAAATTGACTAGGTTTTACGTCTGCATATACAGCCCAGGCAACCTTCTCTTCTTGTTCCAGGGACAAAAGCCTAATAAAACAGGCTAATCCTTCCACCTAATGTTACTAGTGTATGTGTACATATTCAGTCAAGTCACAACCAACTTATGGTGATGCCAAAAAGGGGCATTCAAGGCAGGTGATGAGCAGAGGTGGTTTGCCGTTGCCCTCCTCTACAGAGTTTTCCTTGGAGATCCCTCATCCAAGTTCCAACCCTGCTTAGTACCCAAGATCTGACAAGATCAGGCTAGCCTGAGCCATCCAGGTCAGTACTAATCTATATGTTGCTATATATGAACGTATATGTAGCTGCCCCGCACTGAATCAGACCCTCGGTCCATCAAAGTCAGTATTGTCTACTCAGACTGGCAGCGGCTCTCCAGGGTCTCAAGCTGAGGTTTTTCACACCTATTTGCCTGGACCCTTTTTAGTTGGAGATGCCGGGGATTGAACCTGGGACCTTCTGCTTAGCAAGCAGATGCTCTAACACTGAGCCACCGTCCCTCCCCAATATATTTTAGCCATATTCTTGGTGGCACAAATGGATCGTATTGTTGTAATTTCCTCCCAACAGCCATTGCATTTTGGGTCTTCCACAGCATTCTGTACAGAAAATCCCTGGACCAGGTACTTCATTTCAAGAATCCTTGAACTATCTGAATTGATTTAATATTTGCTGTTTGGAGCCAATCTTATATGGACTGCTCTTCAGTCCATATGGTGGGTGGCTGCCTACATCAGCATGTTTGTAAGCTAGTGGTAAAATCTTGGAAGCCACACAGGCTTCCAAGATGTCTGTACATGTTTACACAAAAATAAGCCCCATTGTTTGATATGGCTTACTTCCAGGTAAATATGCAGAGGACCGCAGTCCAAATTTAATCTGTCTAGTAGTTCCCACTGCAAAAGCACAGGTCTCCCATAATCATACTTGGTGGACAAATTTGTTCTCTACTTGTTTTTGGTTGGCTTGAGACTTGAATTTATAGAATGGGAGGGCACTTAAAAATGTCTGCATTACAGGGGAATAGTTTAAAGGGATTCCACATTAAGCCATAAATCTGCCAAATGAAGCTATTACCTCCAAGCCTGGGTAAGGGATGCATCTATTAATACTTCTGGGTTTCTTTTTCACACTGAATAATACCTTACATTCTGAGTCATCCAACGGAATCGGTAGATTTATTATCAGAATAAAATATTGCTCGTCTTGAAAGGGAGAGTGTCGGAATTCAGCTTCTTTAAATGGAGGGAATAATGCACTCCATTAAAAGCAGAGTCAAAGAAGCTTTGTGACAAATCCTGTGTCAAAGGAGCCCTAATTAAAAATTTGTTTTGATGAAGCAATAACTACTCCATTGACTTGATCTATGAAGGAAACAAGTAGGTAAAAAAAAGAAGCGTGAGTCCCCGTAGATGTAGGACTCTGTCGGTAATGTATTTAAAGCACTTAAGAGACGCAGTGATTATCAATCACTCTCAAATGAGCAACTTTTAAAGAAATAAACCTGTTGAAGAGTAATAGCCTGTTCCAGTGCTTTTGAAAGCACAGTGCTTCAGTTGGAAATTCAAATGCTTTCACACCCCGGCGAATCTGAATTGCTCTCGGTGCGTGGTGTATAGTTTATAGCTGGCACAGTGCTTGAGCCAAAAATAAAGTGGCAGATACAATGCCTGATTCTTAAAATAAATACAGCACATATATGAGGGATTGCAGTTTCAGTCAGGCTGTGCAGGATCACTCTGTGCAGGTGCATAACAAAAGTCATGCTGAGTTCAGTCATGGAGTTTAGTAACAAACAAGAGTAAAAGGATGGCAGCCTCAGGTTTGCCTTATCCAGGGATAATGGCTAAACAGGCAGGGGTGGAATTCTATCAGGAGCTCCTTTGCATATTAGGCCACGCACCCCTGAAGTAGTCATTCCTCCCAAGAGCTTACAAGGCTCTTTTTTGTAAGCTCCTGGAGGATTGGCTACATCAGGTGGGTGTGGCCTAATATGCAAAGGAGCTCCTGCTAGAATTCCACCCCTGCAAGCAGGTATAACAAGCCCATAGCTTGGTGGGGGTGAGAGGGGTGATGTCCTCACCCAAACCTGCTACACCACCACCCCTGACCTGAGGAGAGCCACGGAGGGACACAGGCCAGAATCTGGGTGACTATGGGCAACCTCACCACTCCATCTAATCGTTTTCCTCTCAGCAATGGCACTGGGGAAGTCCAGCACCCAGCGGTGCTCAGCCTGGGTCCAGAAGGCTCCCAAAGCAGCCCCTGCTTCCAATTCAAGAGGTTCTTCTGTATCTAACTCTCCTTCCTTCCTGCAGCTCTTCCTGCAGAAGAAGGGGGGAAGGAGGGTTAGTCAAATTGCTTTGGGCCAGTGCAGCAGCAGCATAGCTTCAACAATACTGACCTGGCCAGTTAAGCAGGAAGAGCCGGGGTAAGCATCTCCTCCTCCTCTCCCTCCCCTCTGCACCCAGAGGGCTGGGAAAGCTATAGCCAGAGGATGATTGGGGTGGAGTGGGGGTGCTGCTTATTTAATGTAAATAGCTGTGCCCAGCACCCCCTCCCCTAAAAAAATCCTGGTTTCAGGGCTGCCCCAGATGAGCCCTTTCTTTACCTCATAAAAAGCAGTTCCTGAAGAGAGCAACGTGGACACTTCCTAGCCCTGGTGGGCAGGCGCTGCCCTGCTGTAGGAGCAGCTGTGAGCGAGGTGAAGGTTCTTGGGGACAGTGTCTGTTTGCACCATCCAGGTGGTCTTCCCTGCTTCTTCCTCATGTTGGTGCACAAGTGCTGATGAAGCAGGAACTGGGCTATCCAAGTCAGGGCAATGACTGACAAACATTTGACCATTATTGTTTAAATTTGCTGATGTTTAAGTTTATTGATATTATTAATTTTAAATTTGACATGCTGGATTTGAAAAATCCACTGGGATGCCGAGCAAACCCCAAAAGCAAAGCCTGCGAGAACAGGACCCACACAATCAAGAAAAACATTGACAAAAACACAGAGCAAGTAATGCCAGTAACACACCTCAAGTCCAATCAGAAATCACCCCCCCCCCACAAGATGGCCCAGAATCCATTCCACAGCACACCAAAAAAGTCCGCTCAACACATTCCACACATATTCCTTGCTTTCATTTTTAAGAAAGGGGGCCTCTAGCCCCTTTTGTTGCTTACATATGCCCTTTTATATCTCTATAATGAAAGGGGCTTGGGGCATACACACTGAAGAGTGTTGCATGCTGCTTGTTTTGAAGTGGGAGGCGCATGGACATGATGCGATCTGAGTGACCTGTTGGCAGGTTTTCGAGTTTGGAGGCAATGGAGTTCCTGACCATGAAGCCAACGCCAGAAAGGCGGCTCTCAGCCTTTGACTTACCCGACCAGTAGAGGGTATAGCCAGCACCGTGTTCTTGAAGACTACCTTCCTCAGGGAAACGGACCTCACTGAGAGCTGCTATGTCGATATTCAACCTGAGAAGTTCGTGGGCAACTAGAGCAGAGCGTCGTTCAGGGCGACCACTGCCTACTGTGTCAAGCATGGTTCTGATGTTCCAACACGCAAGCTTTAGTCTTTGCACACTTTGTGAGGCAGGTGCATGCCTTTTCTTTGTTGTTATTTTTCGACCGCAAGTAAGGATGCCCATTGACCGCGGCTAGCCAACTGGGGTGGGGGAGACGAGCTTTGTTTAGGCCACCTTTTCTAGGCCCCTCTCAGTATGGAGCAAGCAGTGCTGTCCCTAGATAAGGCTGCTTGGTCGTTCAGGGTGCTGCCGAAAAATGCTTTCGTCTCCGGGTTAGCATCAGGCGACCAATACCCTGAACCGCCTACATGCAGGATCGGGACTGCGGCTTCCAGTGGCACCTTCCACCTGCCGTTTCGCCCCTTGCCCATCGCTGCAGGACTTGATGCGTTGTGTGTTGTGTGTGTGGATATGCCCTTCAGGCCTGCGCAGAGGAATTTTTTAGGTGAAGCGCAGTGTGCGCGGTACTGGCTCCACCCTTTCACCTGGGGGTCATCTGCCATGGCCCAGTAAGCCGGGACGCCGGCAGCGAGTCCTCCAGGTGGTAGGTGTTACATTAACGAGCTCTATCTGCCCGGGTTTGATGTTAGAGTTTTCCTTCTCTTAGGCTGGCGAGGTTGGTGGGCCCAGCCTGCCCATCCGGTTATACCGCCGGACATTCGGTCGCACCATGACGTAGCAAACTCTGTGGAAACGGGGGGGGACCAGCGAGAAGGTGTTGCTACGGATGCAGTAATGCAGGAGAGGCCATTGCAGTGACCATCTGCCAGGCATAGCCAGACAGTGACCACACGGCGTTCACTACACCGGGAGAGGAGAGGCTATGTATTGCGCATGCACTTTCCCTGGGGGGGGCAGGATTCCCAGAGGGAGCCCACCCCCCACCCCCAAACCCCTGGTGCTACAATTCAGGATATGTATAGGATGGCTAGATGTCAATTAACCGGGTTCCATCTTAAAAGCGAGCTGAAAGAGGGCGGTTTTGCAAGCCCTGCGGAACTGATTCAAGTCTCGCAGGGCTCGCACCTCCTCTGGTAGTTGATTCCACCATCGAGGAGCCATTGTTGAGAAGGCTTGCTCCCTCGTTGTTTTCAATCTAACATGGCTACTCAAAACAGAACTACATAAAATCTGGTTAACGTGTGTAAGAGAAACAAGGCAGGAGCAAAATAAGAGCGTCCCGGGCCAGTAAAGATGAAGATGATATTGGATTTATGCCCTGCCCTACACTCCGAATCTCAGAGTGGCTCACAATCTCCTCCATCCTCCTTCCCCACAACAGACACCCTGTGAAGTGGGTGGGGCTTAGAGCGCTTTCACAGAAGCTGCCCCCTCAAGGGACAACTCTTGCGAAAACTATGGCTGACCCAAGGCCACTCCAGCAGCTGCAAGTGGAGGAGTGGGGACCCAAACCTGGTTCTCCCAGATAAGAGTCCGCACACTTAACCACTACACCAAAATGGCTCTCCAGTGGACAGTATCTCTTCAGATTCCAGCTTTACATTTAAAAGTCCCCAAAATAGAAAAGCATCACAAGTCACGTTTTCTGGCTAGCAATGCTGATCTTACACCGGCATGGTTTTTATTATAAAGCATATGCACAGAGCGATTCTCCTCTCGCACGTGTCAACCACTGCTGCAGGTATGAACAAGGCCTGTGGTCTAAGGATGGGGGGAAAGCGCACACCTATTTTTGTTTGGCAATCCTTATTTGCCATTGGAGATCAGGTAAGCACCGAAGAATTTGCATAGGTCTCTCAAAGAGAACTTTCCTGCTACTCAAGGGTGGAATTCTAGCAGGACCTCCCTTGCATATTAGGCCCCACACCCCCGATGTAGCCAATCCTCCAAGAGCCCACAAGGCTCTTTTTTGTAAGCTCTTGGGGGATTGGCCACACCAGGGGCGTGTGGCCTAATATGCAAGGGAGTCCTGCTAGAATTCCACTCCTGTTGCTACTGGTTTAAATTGTCACCCCCCCCCACCACACACACAAAAACACCTCTGTGAGGTATGAGAAGGCTTAGTGTTCCCAGTAGCTTCTAGTGAACTTTTAGGATCCTTTGAAAGCAACCATGACAGTTAACATAGTTATCGTAAGACCAAGATCCTTCAAGCAGATCCTGCAGAAAAGAACAAGTTCTATGCTGATCTACGCAACCTCGTACGGAAGACCCCTACAGAGGACAAGGTGATCATCCTTGGCGACTTCAATGCCAGAGTAGGTAAAGACTCGGAAGCCTGGAAAGGAGTACTTGGCAAACACGGCATTGGCAACTGCAATGACAACGGGCGCCTCCTACTAGAATTCTGCATGGAGCACCAGCTCACCATCACCAACACTATCTTCCAGCAGAAGAACAGTCTGAAGACAACCTGGATGCACCCACGGTCCAAGCATTGGCACCTTATCGACTACATTCTGGTGCGCCAGAGAGACCTTCGAGATGTCTTACACACCCGAGTAATGCCCAGCGCAGAATGTCATACGGATCATCGTCTTGTAAGCTGCAATCTCCGTCTTCACTTTAAACCCACACCCAGGAGAGGAGGTATCCCTCGGAGGAAGTTTCAGGTTGGCAGCCTCCAGTCAGCCGAAGTTAAAGCTGCCTTCCAGGCAAAACTCCAGTCAAGAATTGAGGACCCCAGTTGCCCCACAGACCCTTCTCCAGAAGCACTCTGGGAACACCTAAAAACTACCGTCCTGCAGATCTCTGAAGAAGTCCTCGGGTTCTCCACAAGGAAGAACAAGGACTGGTTTGATGAGAACAATCAAGAGATCCAAGAATTACTGGCAAAAAAGAGATCTGCCTACCAAGCACATCTTGCTCAGCCCTCCTGTCCTGGGAAAAAAGCAACCTTTCGCGCTGCATGTAGCAACCTCCAGCGCAAGCTTCGAGACATTCAGAACGAGTGGTGGACCAAGCTTGCAGAGAGAACCCAGTTGTGTGCAGACACTGGTGATTTAAGAGGGTTCTACGAAGCCCTGAAGGCAGTATATGGTCCATCATATCAGGCTCAGAGTCCCTTGCATAGTGCAGACGGCCAAGTGCTCCTCACAGACAAGGCATCCATACTGAACCGGTGGTCGGAGTATTTTCAGGTTCTCTTCAGTGCCAACCGCGTAGTTCAAGATTCAGCAATCCACCTCACCCCACTTCAACCGGTGAAAACAGAGTTGGATGAGATCCCCACCCTAGAAGAGACTGTTAAAGCCATCAAGCAACTGAAAAGTGGCAAGGCAGCGGGAGTTGATGGAATTCCACCAGAGATCTGGAAGCATGGGGGCACAGTACTACATAGCTCACTTCACAAAGTACTTGTCACCTGCTGGGAACAAGGCAAATTACCACAGGACTTCCGTGATGCAATCATCATCACCCTATACAAGAACAAAGGGGAAAAGTCAGACTGCTCCAACTACCGGGGGATAACCCTGCTCTCCATCGCAGGCAAAATCCTTGCCAGAATACTCCTGAACAGACTGGTGCCCACCATTGCAGAAGAACTCCTCCCAGAGAGCCAGTGCGGCTTCAGAGCTAACAGGAGCACCACCGACATGGTATTTGTTCTCAGGCAGCTCCAAGAGAAATGTAGGGAACAGAACAAGGCTCTGTATGTGACTTTTGTCGACCTTACCAAAGCTTTCGATACCGTTAGCAGGAAAGGCCTGTGGCAAATCTTGGAACGTTTAGGATGTCCCCCAAGGTTCCTCAGCATGATCATCCAGCTACACGAAGACCAGCGAGGCCAAGTCAGACACTGCAACGACCTCTCGGAGCCCTTCCCAATAGGCACAGGTGTAAAGCAAGGCTGCGTTCTCGCGCCAACTCTCTTTACGATCTTCTTTAGCATGATGCTTCAAAGAGCCACAGTAGATCTAGATGATGACGATGGTGTCTACATCCGCTATCGCACCGATGGCAGCCTGTTCAACCTGAGGCGACTAAAGGCACACTCCAAGACAATGGAAAAACTCATCCGAGAGCTACTGTTTGCTGATGATGCTGCACTCGTCTCCCACTCGGTATCAGCTCTGCAGCATATGACGTCCTGCTTTGCAGAGGCTGCCAAGCTATTCGGCCTAGAAGTTAGTCTGAAGAAGACAGAAGTTCTCCACCAGCCTGCACCCCAGGAAGATTATCACCCCCCCTGCATCACTGTGGGTGAATCAGTTCTGAAGACAGTCCAGCAGTTCAGCTACCTGGGGTGCATCATCTCCTCAGATGCCAAGATCGACAAGGAGATTGACAACAGGCTGGCAAAGGCAAACCGTGCATTTGGCCGACTGCACAAAAGAGTGTGGAGCAACAAGCATCTGAAAAAAGGCACAAAGATCAATGTTTACAAAGCGGTTGTGATGACAACCCTCATCTACGGCTCCGAATCGTGGGTTTTATACCGTCATCACCTGCGACTCCTTGAGCGCTTTCATCAGCGCTGCCTTCGCACCATCCTCAACATCCACTGGAGTGACTTTGTGACCAACACTGAAGTCCTCAAGCGGGCGGAGGTTACCAGCATAGAGGCACTGCTGTTGAAGACGCAGCTGCGCTGGGCAGGGCATATTTCTAGGATGGAAAACCACCGCCTTCCCAAGATTGCCCTGTATGGCGAACTCTCCACCGGCCATCGAAATAGAGGGGCACCAAAGAAGAGGTACAAGGACTCCTTGAAGAAATCCCTTGGCACCTGTCGCATCAACCATCACCAGGGGTCTGACCTAGCCTCAGATCGCAAAGCATGGAGGCACACCATCCACCAGGCTGTCTCTTCCTTTGAGAACGCACGCATAGCTGGTCTTGAGGACAAAAGGAGATTGAGGAAGAATCGCACTGCTACAGCACCAACCCCAAATCAGACTTTTCCCTGCAGCCACTGTGGCCGGACCTGCCTGTCCCGCATTGGTCTTGTCAGCCACCAGCGAGCCTGCAGCAAACGTGGACTATTGCACCCTTCTTAAATCTTCGTTCGCGAAGCCAAGCCGAGAGAGAGAATGAAAGGGGCTATATACATGTTCTTAATACTTTAAAACATTTGCTTAATTTCTTGTACATGTCTTTAAATAATTGTCATATTTAATGATTCATTGATTTGTTTTTTTCTTCCAAATCCTACCAACCTATAGTTGAAATGATAGGAAATAATAAAACTACTACTACTACTACTACTAATAATAATAATAATAATAATATAGCTTTTCAATTTGAGAATTTTTTGGTCTTTCGTTGGAAGCGTTGCACATACCTATTTGTTTCATTTGTTGTGGGATATTTGTGAGCAATGTCACAGGTGTCCTCTACCCCTGTCCTTTCGTTTAAGACCCCCTCCCCATCAACAGTGTATGGAGGGAGATACAGCTATAATCACTGGGCATGTCTGCACTGCAGGCTTAAACTGATTTGAAAACATTCAGGGAACTGTTAATGATGTAACGGCAAACCTGGGGGTCTTTGGGAGAAAAGTCTCAACTTCTTTGGCAATGGTTATAAAACTAATCCACGCTGGTCAGGTAGCTGCACTTAGAAAATAGGTGGATATCAGGAAAAAGGGGAAATTACATTCTGCAATGCGGGTTGTGAAGAACAAGATTAAAGAGTCAACCACTAACAAGCGATACACACAAGCTGTGGTGTGTGAAACATGTTTTAGTGCTAGGCTGTGGTTTTCACAGCCTAGACTGCCATAGTGATAATTTCTTCAAAGGAGGACAGGTTTTTCCTGCCCTCAGTGCTGAGGATTCAAAGATGAGAAAGCAAAACAGAATAATACACTTTATGTGCAATGATATGAATTAGAGCTGGCAGCTTCCATCTAAGATTGTTGGGTTTTGGCAAGTGTCATCCTTCAGTCACAAAAGAGTTAAGCTGTTGTTTCTGTAGGCTGATATTAGCTAATTGGCATAAAACCAATTAGGTAGCAAAAAGAATATTCTCAACAGAAAGGGGGATGTATGAGGCTACTTTAAAATTGGCTATCGGCTAATCAATATATTTAGAGATGGTACATGCTAGTTGATGATAATAATGATGATGATATTGGATTTATATCCTGCCCTCCACTTTGAATCTCAGAGTCTCAGAGCGGCTCACAATCTCCTTTATCTTCCTCCCCCACAACAGACACCCTGTGAGGTGGTGGGGCTGAGAGGGCTCTCACAGCAGCTGCCCTTTCAAGGACAACCTCTGCTAGAGCTATGGCTGACCCAAGGCCATTCCAGCAGGTGCAAGTGGAGGGGTGGGGAATCAAACCCGGTTCTCCCAGATAAGAGTCCGCGCACTTAAACACTACACCAAACTAGTTGGAATGTACACCAGGGTGGAGCCTTTGATGGGGGAAACATCCTCTCCTTTGTTCTCACACACAGACGGACAAGACTCTAGTCACAGAAAGGAACCAAGATGGAGTTAGCACTAGGAAAATGAGTTAGTCTTCTATTGTTTCTTTCTTCCCATGTCACCCTTCCTTAATTATTCTTTTTTGTAAAGTTTTATTAGAAGCTAAACACACATGTGTCTGAGGCTTCATTATTTCCACTGTGCAACTCTGCTAAGTATCCAACAAAGACTCACACATCCCAAGGTCTTGTGGACTGCCACAGAGAATTCCACTCATTCCCAGAATCTTCTGCATTTCCTGATATCATAGCTGGTCATAGGTTTTCTGGTGGTCCAGGAAATGAAGATGCTACTCCTACCTTTCACAGGGCTTCCTACTTCCAGGGCTTTTTTTGTAGAAAAAACCCAGCAGGGACTCATTTGCATATTAGGCCACATCCCTTGACATCACCATTGTTTTGCGCAGGGTTTTTTCTCATTTGCCACACACCCCTGATGCCAAGCCAGCCAGAACTGTGTTCCTGTTCAAAAAAGTCCTGCCCACTTCCATGTCAAAGGCAGGGGGGTTGGTTTTAAACTAGTTTTTGCAATGTCAGAATGGAACTTTCCTTCCTCTGCAGCCCATTCATCTCCGTGAAGTGCTGCTCTTGGGAGGAAGGGGACCCTGACAAATAACATGAGGGAGGTCTGCAGTGGGAAGGATAAATAGGTGGCAGGTGCTAGCTTATTCTGGATCCAACTCAGAGTTAGGAGCTGGTATGCCAAAGAGATCCAGTAATGGAACAGACCTTGCAAAGTGGGCTGCATCCTTCTTCAGCTACAGCCCACCAAGCTCCCCTCCACAAAAAAAACTTTGTTCTTAGAAATGTCATAGGGGCATAGTAGACATCTGATGTAGAAGAGAATTGCCAAAGATTACCAGCCCTTAAGCAGCTCTGTCTTAAGAGAATGCTCAGAAGCCCGAGCGTCAAAGCACATAGGGCTGATCCTAGCGGCACTCCTCTGAGTGAGAGGGGGGGTGGAGCGCGGCACCACATTGCACTACGCAAGGGAAGGGAGGGGGTGGGCAGTGGCAGCAGTGTGTGGGGGGGATGGCAGGCACGGAGTCCGCCTGCGGCGCCACATGCCCTAGGGCCGGTACTGCTCCTAAGCACCTTTACATTTTTGGCACTCCATCCATGGATACAAGCCAATGTAGTGGGTGATGTGTGGGTGCACTCAGCAAATGAGTCTTGTTTACACTCATGCTGTGAGAGACCATACATATCTATGGAGTGTCTGGTAGAAATAGTTCCTGAAGCCAGATTTTGTAGAAAGAGTGGGGTGTTCTGTTTCCTACATTCTTTGCCTTGGTTCGCGTGAATAAATCAGCGCTGAGTAATTTGCTCTGTAATCGTCTTTCCACTATGCACCTCTCCTAGGCTTATGGCACTCTGTGGTTTAGATTACACTGCGGGGAGGTGGACCGGTGGACAGGTTAGTTGTTTCTTCGATTGTTGATTAGATTAGGGCTCTTCCAACTCCAGTGAAAACAGAAATGTATCCTTAGTGTGGGTAGAATTGGTTTTAATGGCCATCTGCTGCCCTTCAGGATACTGAGTTGGATCCAGCCAGCTTTCCTGCAAGTGAGAAAGGGAGGAGGGGATCCTCTGTGACCACCAAAGGGGTAATGCCGATGATCAGGGAATCTGCACACACAAAAGGCTTGTGGGACAGAGGCTGAAACAAGGAGAGATAAAATTGAATGGGGAAAACATCATCTGGATGTGTCCCATTTGTTTTTAGGGCAGATGATATGTGTCCAAACCACTTCTATCTCACACAGAAGAAATTTCCGTAGCCAGAAAATCTTGGATGGAGGGGCCCAAGCGATAAAAGTTCAAATGAGAGGGCTCAAAATGCCACCAAAGGGGGTGAGGACTGGAAGAGGGGCAAGAAACACTCCAATAAGAGCTGCCTCCTGCCAGCTCCTCTGCTGTTCCTTCATGTCTCTTGCCCTGAAAACCAAACATGGTGGTGGTGGGGGGTTCCTCTGTGAATTTATGGCCCTCTCCACCCCAATGCCCTTTTATGCCACCATCATCCAGGGAGGCGTGTGGCACAGCTGGAAGCTGCCTCACTTGGAGAGGCAGGAACATGCAGAATGGTGAGGAGGAGGCCCTAGCAGTGCTGCCGTTGCCAGGTAGCTTGACCAGGGCTGAGCCAGGCACACTGCCAGCTGTCGAGGGTCCCAGACACCCCCCCCCCCAGTGCTGCATGTTGCCCAATCCAGCCAGGCACGCCTCCTCCAGTTTGGTGTAGTGGTTAAGTGTGCGGACTCTTATCTGGGAGAACCGGGTTTGATTCCCCATTCCTCCACTTGCACCTGCTGGAATGGCCTTGGGTCAGCCAGAGCTCTGGCAGAGGCTGTCCTTGAAAGGGCAGCTGCTGTGAGAGCCCTCTCCAGCCCCACCCACCTCACAGGGTGCCTGTTGTGGGGGAGGAAGGTAAAGGAGATTGTGAGCCGCTCTGAGACTCTTTGGAGTGGAGGGCGGGATATAAATCCAATATCTTCTTCTTCTCCTCCTTGCCTGTGCTGCTGCACCCGTCCACCCTGTTGGGGCCCACAGTACAAGGGAGGGAGGGAAGCAGGGGCGAGAGGCTGCTGCAGATGGCAGGCAGAGGAAGAGGCGCCGCAAGCAAAAGGCCCTGCCACTGCTGCAGACAGAGGGATGTCCTGGCCTGACGGAGAAGAGAGGGCTCGCCTTGGCGGGACTGTGCATCCGCATCACCCTCAGGGGCGCTTCCAGGAAGCGACTTCCTTGGCGCAGGTGGTGGGCATCTTACCTTGGCAACTTGTGTTCCCTCAGCCCTCTACAGCCCACGCTTTTCTGCGGGTCCTGGAGGCCTTCCAATGGAGGGGCCCTACATAGGGAAGGGTTTTTTAATAGAGCAGCCTGGCCCCCCACCCCTCCCCATAGCTACGGGCCTGGTAAGTATATAGTATAGGACTGGATCCTAAAGAACTGTGAACAGAGTGGGGATTGGTGACAAAGAAGAGCGTTTTGCTGATACTCCATTGCAGCACCCCCCCCCCCCCCAGACTCCCTTTCAAAAACTACTCTTGATTGTTGGATGCTGGCTAAAATGTGGCATGGGGGGGGGTAGGAGTACAGCCAGGAGTGGGGAAATCAGCAGAAACCACTGCCCAACTCTTGCATAAGCTCTTCTACAACTTACAATAAAACTGGAGGTAGATAATTTCTTTTGCTGCTCCCTTCAAGTCTCCCCCCCTCCATTTCTGAACCAGGGACACCAAGGGCTGCAGTGAAAAGAAGGCAGAAAAAATCCATTGTGTGATCTCACTCTGTTTGTCGTTCTTTAGGATCTAGCCCATTGTCTACATTACAATAAATTGGATTCAGTCTTGGAACCGTCTGGGTAAAATGTAACTGAACCTGAGGAGAGGCAGAGGTTTTGCTTTTGTTTTTTCAGCACATACTGGGGAAAGCAAAAAAAAAAGATTTATTATTATACCTGTATTATAAATTTAAAATAAATTTGTTTTGTGCAAAAAAAAAAAAAAGCAAACCAACAGATGCAGAAAATTCCAGTGGGGAGATGCAGTAATAATACACACAATATGTTAGCCAAGAAACAGTTCCATTTTCCACATTAAAACTGAAGTATCTAGCCATTTGTTTCTAACTGCAGCCTCTAGAGTATTTGGTTTTTCCATCTCTTTCATTTTCTATCCCTGACACAGAGCTTTGCCTAAGCAGTTCTTTTTCTTTCCTGCTTCTTTGTTGATGGCTAAGCTTTTTATCGTACTCCACCTTGCTGTGCTGTTATTATTGCTCAAAGTTTTCCTTAAGTATCCTCTGTGAATCCCCCTGACAGCTTTTCTTATGATGCTTAGCCACTGCTGGAAGTCCTCCAAGAAGAACACCATATGTCTCAGGCAGTGGTTATCACCCAGTGCCAAAATATTGACACCCTCCCCCCATTAATTTCTCTTCACTACTCTCATAGCTTGCTCAAGCGTCGTGTATTTCAGCTGGAATTATTAAAACCGAGGTGCTGCTTCTTCTCTGTGTTCCCTTTGTCTGCCGAGTCACCTTAGATCTGCGCGTCCTTTAATCATGGCTCCTTTATGATTAGAGATAAGAGAAGGAGAGGCTTGTATTTGTTTCTCAGTCATCAATTTGTACACTAGTTTCCCTTTAAACTTTTCAAAAGCCAGTACGTGCAACAACTTCATTTTAACTACTATCTCAGATTTCTGTTGATTTTAAAATGAATTTGGAAGATGCGTGAAACATAAAATGACACTGTAAGCCACGTACCATACCATATCCCCAATTTTTAGCCTTCTGAGTTTGAAGCTAGAAGTGTCATATGACAGTTTTTTCTTACATAAACGGTAGTTTATTTTAGTAGCAAGGTGGGGTATGACTGTCCTCCATAAAGATAACAAGGAATATGAAAGCAGAATTCCTTTCTCTAAACCACCCCCCCCCCCAAAAAAAGATTGTCTATAACCCAAAAAAATGAGATGCAGCTCTTTTAATTAGTAATGTTAATCGGCCTCAATCGTTGGAGAGGAGAATTTGCTGGCTCATGTTTCCCAGCAGAAACTCATTTGCATATTAGGCCACACCCTCTAATGTCACCATTGTTTCACACAGGGCTTTTTTGTAGAAAAGGCCCTGCATGAACTTATTTACATATTAGGCCACACACCCCTGATGCCAAGCCAGCTGGAACGGAGTTCCTGTTCGTTCCCGCTCAAAAAAAGCCTTGGTATTTCTACTGGAAGAACATGTCAGGAGTTGACTTTTCCAAACTGTTTTAGCACGGTAAAGTAGTCTTACTAAACAAGTGCTCACTTTCGGCTTTTTAAAAAAATCCAGGATGGATCAAGCCCTGGTTTCATAGGACAGGACTAGACCCAGAAGACAACAGTAACAACAGGACTACTATCAATAATTTATGCAAGTGCAAAATTATTGTCATTACTTTGAACCCAAGTATACCAGGCTGAGATTAAGATATGGGATTGGATCCCATGATCTGTGGTTTCAAGGATCACAGGATTTTCCCCTCCGCATGGAACCCTTTCTGGCTGTGGGAAGGTTTATTCCCAGGGTCAAGGGACTCATGTGAACTACGTACTTGCCATATGAGTTGGGTGGCTGCAGTAGAGACAGGAAAGGGGGTGAAATAATTCCTTTCTCTTCTGTGCACAGTTCACACAAGAAGCAAAAAGATCTTCCCCCATTCTATTGCCGCTGCCCAGTCTGTAAGCCCACAAGGGTATCTCAGCCCCAGCAATAAATTTTCCCAGGGTCAGAAGAAGCTTCAGGGAGAAGGGGAAGATAAGGAAGACATCAACACCTTCCACAGTTGGTTTGCAGGATCCAACCAATGGACTCAGTCTTAAGGATTTAGCATATGAAGTTTGAGGACAGACTCAGAAATGGCTGTCTGGCATCAAGAGTTTGGCTTGTAGCTTTTGATTATATTGTTGCAAATTATCTTCAGGGCACACATGAAGTTTCCTAGAAAGAAGACTTCATACAAGCCTTCAGCTTGTGCAGTGGTAGTTTAAGAAAGGAACTGATTCTTATTTCAGTATTTACTTTTTATAAAGAATGTATATGGTGCCTTTCCAGAGAGCACCATATGGTGCCTTAAGGAAGCACACAAAATAAAACATCACAATAAAATCAAAGACAGCATACACATCGGTGGCAAACAGTCATAAAACCCAGTGAGGGCTTCAAAACAGCAGCCTAAACAATCTTTTAGATATCTTTTTAGATATCCATCTAATATATATCCAAAGAAGGTGTGGACAGTACGCTCTTTCAGTTTGTTGCAAAAATGTCCCCCAACATAATGGTTACCGTTGTTTTTGAGCAGCCTTTTGAGATTATGCATTATACATTTAATGCTGAAACTGCTGTTGGATGAACAGTGGCCGGTCTGCACACTTTGAAAGTCTTTATCTACTGGGAGAAGAGCAGCGCAGTGTTGCTGTGCCAAACACAACACAGAGGATTTGGGAATGTAAAATTTGAAATTGATTTAGATAAACAGCTGCTCTAGTTTGAATTTAAAATAAGTACAGAGAGTGTTGGTTTTAGTTCTTTATCTCTCTTGCATGCAAGTTTTCACATATGATTTATCTATAGGTATCTGTTATGGTTGCTTTTATAATGGCAACCTGAATATTTTGTTCTGTAATCAGCCATCAGAGGTAGTGAGAGGGGGGGGGGTTGGGGGGGGTATGGCTGTCTCCTCCTCCCCTCTGGCATCATCAGAGAGCAAAACCATTGTATAAAGCAATATACCCAGATCACAGAACAAAACTAAGATCTTATCTGTACCCCTAAATCCATAGGAGCTGTCAAGAATATCTTTCAAAAACCTGGCTCTGAGAGCATTATATAGAGTTCAGTATAAAATATGATGTAGAAATTCCCTCAGTCATAAATATAAAAACATTGATCTGCTGGAATTTTTTGAGTATTTTCCACCTAAGTAAGCTAAAAACATGTTCTGAAACTTTAATCTTGGGAAGGTTTTTTTCAGGAGGGGTAGATAAAATGTTAACTCTTTGCTAGTACATTTGTTTGGAATGATAATTTTTCACCTGATATCAACTAGAAAAGCAGAAATTATGAATAATCTGTAAATAAAAGTCCATGGAATCAGTTTTAATTGTCCTCCTTTGTTACACTAGCAGTAAATTTGCTAGGCTATTCATAGATGCTGCATAAACAGATGCCAGACTTCCACATGCATATTCTACCTCACTCTCAAAAAAAAAACCCCAAAGCTTTTCCAAGCATATTTTAAAGGCAATTTATTTGATGAATGTTTAGTTCCAGTACATGAGCACAAATTTAAGTTTCTGTGTCATTAATAAAAGGAAGCTTAACATCCTGAATAAAACTTTGTTGGACTTAAAGGTGCTACTTTAACAGAAATGCTACAGTCCCTGGAGGTTCTAAGGAAGTCTAAGAAACTAATTTGGAAAGACCTCTAGATCATCCAGGTTTTTAATTTCCATAATTCAGCACTAGAATCGTGGACTACAGCCTCCCCCTGCCTTAACAGGCTGCAGAAACTGAACTCTCATCTTTATCCTGGGAAAAACTATACATAAGCTTATTGTACTTATTTATTTTAAAACGTTTCAGCCACCTTTCTACATTGTGGAACTTAGGGTGGCTTACAATGTAAATAGAACATAAAAATACATAAAAGGCCATTGATTAAAGTAACAATTTTAAAACCACAAATAGATTTTAAAAAAAAATAACCCCTAAACAAATTGAATGCTGTACTGAATACAGAAATATTTTATATACATGTTCTCTATTCAGGGTAACTGTCACTTTTCAATGGTGGAAAGTGCCATCAAGTCACAGCTGATTTATGGTGGCCCCATATGGCAGCGATGTCAAACATGCAGCCTGGAGGACAAATGAGGCTCCCAGAGAGCCAGTTTGGTGCAGTGGTTAAGTGTGCGGACTCTTATCTGGGAGAACTGGGTTTGATTCCCCACTCCTCCACTTACACCTGCTGGAATGGCCTTGGGTCAGCCATAGCTCTGGCAGGGGTTGTCCTTGAAAGGGCAGCTGCTGTGAGAGCCCTCTCAGCCCCACCCACCTCACAGGGTGTCTGTTGTGGGGGAGGAAGGTAAAGGAGATTGTGAGCCGCTCTGAGACTCTTCGGAGTGGAGGGCGGGATATAAATCCAATATCTTTTTTTTTTTTTCTATCAGGCCCATGAGCAAGTCTGCCTCCTTCTGCCTCTCTCTTGCTTCCTTCAGTTATCCGAGACTGTTAAATAAAATACTGCAAGAGTGATAATCTTTTAAGGATGTTTGTTTTAAAGGTGTTTTTTTTTAAACCCTTTAAATTGTGTTTGTCTGTGCCCTTTCTAAAGTTTATGCCTTCACTACCTGGCATTACATTTTAGGACACACATGCCCCAGCCTGACAAGGTCTCATTTATGTCAGTTCCACCCCTCATGACAAATGAGTTTGACACCCCTGCTATAGGATTTTCACAAGGCAACAGGCAAACAGAAGTGATTTGCCATTGCCAGCCCCTGGGTAGCAACCCTGGATTTTCACTAATCAGCTTCTGAAATCCAACTGCTCGGCTTCTGAAAGCCAACGAAAGTGGGCTAGCCTGGGCTACCCGGGTCAGATTGATAAATTGTTTATTTATTTAGAACCTTCCTGTGCCACCTCTTGAGGAAAGCCGCAGGAGGCAGCATACAGAATAAAAAAATCATAAAAACATTAAGCGTCATGAAAGTTGTTAACAGTAAACGCCCATGATTAAAAATCCACCAAGAGCATAAAACCAGCATAAAACACTGAGCAGCTTAAAATGCGTTTCATAAAACAGTCCCTCAGGCTAGAAGTGGACTATAAAAATATGTTAAAAGTTCAACCCCTAAATTAAGGGCTTAGATAGAAAAGAAATATTTGGCCTAATGCCTAAGAGGCAGTACGGCAGGCAACAGGTAAGCCTCAAAGAGAAGGGCATTCTCAATCAATCAATCAACATTGTATTCATATCCCGCCCTCCCCGCCGAGGCAGGCTCAGGGCGGCTAATAACATCAAATACAATACGTTATACAATAAGTATTTAAAATCAGTATTTAGCTTTAAAACAGTCTAATTTAAAATTTAAAATTAACATTCTGGTGCTATTTCCAATAAACATATGATAAAGATACGATTGCTGAGAAAGCCATGTCTGTGGTTGTCATTTTCCTCAGCCTTGAATGCAGGGGGCAGGATTTAGGAGGGAGGTCTGAGGAGGAGGGCAGTGTGGGAGGAGGATGTTGTTCAAATACCCTGGCCGCAAGCCGTTTCAAGCCTTTAAAGGTAACAGTCGGCATTTTCAGTTGTTTCTGGAAATAGTTGGACAGAAATAGATGCAGATTTTTCAATCCCCGTGTCTCCCCCATGAATAGTAGTAGCTTGGCATCTGCATTTTTATTTTGTTTTATCCATTCATTTACATTATGTAATTCAGAGTGAGTCAGTACAGACAAAAAATGGGACATTCGATAATCAATGCAGTAGGAGTGTAGAAGTCTGGACCCAACCAGAAATCTAGAAGATAGAACGGGGAGGGACGGTGGCTCAGTGGTAGAGCATCTGCTTGGGAAGCAGAAGGTTCCAGGTTCAATCCCCAGCATCTCCAACTAAAAAGGGTCCAGGCAAATAGGCATGAAAAACCTCAGCTTGAGGCCCTGGAGAGCTGCTGCCAGTCTGAGAAGACAATACAGACTTTGATGGACCAAGGATCTGATTCAGTATAAGGCAGCTTCATATGTTCATAACTGAAGCATGGTGTAAATAACAGTGCAAAACTTACATAACAAGATCCTACGCACAGTAGGCTATACATAGCAGTATAGTCCTTAATCATTTGTCCAAGAAATTCTGGAAACCATTTTGCATAGTGCAACTCTACTGCCTATGCAAACAAGTTCTCTTGAATAATTCAGTTTTGCACAGTTTGTAGAAATCCAAGAAAGTAGGAGCCTTCCTTACCTATCTGAAAGTGCAATGCTCTGAAAAAAAGTTTTCCATAAACCAGCTGTTGCAAGGAAAGCATTGTTTCTCTGTGGATCACAGACATGTTGGTTCATGTGTTATTATGGTTGAGGAACGTAGTGATTGTTAAGCACTGGAGGACAGACAGCAACCCACTGTGTTGTTCCCTGTGTCCTAAACAACATTGTAACAGCCTTCTTTCCCTCTTCTCCTCTGGTTGGTTGAGAAAAAATGTCCACCATTGTTTCCATAAGAAGTCCAAGAAGAAAAATAATACTTGGAATCTCCATTTCTTAGAATGGCCTCTAAGTGAGGGAATCGTCTGGGGGAATGAATGTGCAGTTCACATGTTTCTGATTATGACTCCCTTGTTGTTGGTATCTCTTGGCAAATAACAGAACTACAGTGTAACAATTATGTGCAAATTCCTTGTAGCTCAACTGAGTCCTGGCTAATAAATAACAGTGTCCTATTATTAATTAGTAATGGGTCAGATTAAGTAGTTCCCTTCGGCTAAGGAGTTATTCCTCTGATGGAAGGAAACTTTTTTTTTTTTCCCTAAAGGAAGATCCCTCACTTACTGGAGATAAGTCATTGAATCCAGCCCAGGATATGCATTTTCCCAGTGGCATATTATTTTTCATTTGTTTAAAAGACTGGCTTGCTAAGGAAGACTTCACACTTCACTGCTGGGAGAAAAAAAGATGATTGTGGCACCATGAGATCCTTAGTGCTTGCAAAATTATGTTACTTACGTCAAAGGGCTTTTTTTTTTTTTGTAGAACAAGCCCAGCGGGAGCTCCTCCTATGGTTGCCAAGTCCAATTCAAGAAATATCTGGGGGTGGAGCCAGGAGACTTCGGGGGTGGAGCCAGGAGCAAGGGTGTGACAAGCATAATTGAACTCCAAAGAGAATTCTGGCCATCTCAATTAAAGGGACTGCACACCTTTTAAATGCCTTCTCTCCATTGGAAATAATGGATGGGGCACTTTCTTTGGGGGTTCATAGAATTCGACCCCCTGGTCCAATCATTTTTAAACTTGGAGGGTCTTTTGAGGAGAGGTATTGGATGCTATGCTGCAAATTTGGTGTATCTATCTCAAAAAACAGCCACCCTTGAGCCCCAGATACCCGCCGATCAATTCTCCATTATTTTCTATGGGAATAAGTCTCCATAGGGAATAATAGAGTTGCCAGCAGACATTTCCCTCCTCTCCCCCCACTTTCTAATGACACTGAAGTGGGGGGATGGCCTCCAAAGCGGGGGATCCCCTGCCCCCACCTTGGGATTGGCAACCCTAGCTCCTCCTGTGCCTTCTCCAGTGCACCTGGCACAGCAGGCACGCTGAGGAAGGCTGAAGCCATCAGGGAGGCATTTAAAGATGCCTCCCCCATGTCTTCCCCAGCTTGCCAGCTGGAGCCCTGGCCAGTCCAGGTGGAGCTCTGCTCCTGTGCGCTCCTACCGCTCCAAAAGCCCTGCTTACATGAGTGCACATAAGTTCTGCATCTGAGTCAACAGCAGCACCCTGAATTAGTTTAAGGTGGGGCAAACAGCTGGAGTCACTGGAGAAGACGATAATGTTAGGAATAGTTAAAGGCAGCAGGAAAAGAGGAAGACCCGACTTGAGATGGACTGACTCAGTCAAGGAAGCCATGGCCCCCTGTCTGCAAGACCTGAGCAATGACAGGACTTTTGGAGGTCATTTTCATAGGGTCACCATAAGTCAGAAGCAACTTGATGGCTCTTAACACTCATGCTGTGGAGAAACACCATCTTAGAGTGTTGGTGCTTCATTGGCAGGGATCAGTAAATTCCCCAGCAGGCTTTGTAGCCTCCCTCCAACCCCCCCTCCCTTCCAGAGCCAAACCAACAACTCTAGGGGGAAAGCCTCCTAGAGAGGCAGGAAGTTCTTTTGTTCTTGGCATGTGCTAGGAGGAGGAGTTTTTCAGTTCTCAGCTGCAGCTCGAAGGGAGAGGTTGCCAGTGGGAGAGCTCCTGCCTGTGCATGCGGCCTATTCAAAAGAGAATGAGGCCTCCAGGCAGTAAGACAAAGTAAGTCATCCAAAAGGGCAGGGCATGTTTAGATCAGGGCCAGCAGGATGCGTTTATAATCAACTTTTCTTTGTTATACTGGTTGCTGTACGGGTGCTGTGCTGTGCTAATTTTGTAAATGCAACTGTTTTTGTTTTGTTTTTCTTTTCCTATCTTTTTCTCTTGTAAATAAATAGTTTTTCTGTTTTAAATGCTGGCAGTCAATCTCTGTACCACATAGATCCCCAAACCGCTTTAGACCACGCTGTGTTGAGAAGGGGGCCCCGGGGAAGGCATGCAGTTGGATAAGGTGCCAATCCTCCAGGGGTGCCCCAAAGAAGCGCTGAGGTCTCTGTGAAACCCAAGTGCAGGGTGGCAGAGGACCTGGAGGCCTAGCCTCATAGCGGGAGAGGGGGATTGGGAGTCCTGTTCCTCTCAATCTGAACCCCGGGACTGAGCAGGTGGTGGCAGCGCGCCCAAGGGGCAGGAGGAGAAATAGCTCCCTCCAGGAGTTGGCGACTCAATAGGGAGCTGACGGGACCGGGTCTGAAGGCGCAATCGGGCCGGTTCCGCCACACATGCGAACAGCTTGCTTCTGCCTGGGACCCCAGTCACATGGAGAAAAGGGCATGCATGAGTCTGGGAAGTGCAAAACTCTTACTGAAATCTGGTTCGAAGTCCCTGAGATATCATCCAGCAGATACGTGGACAGTTTGTGATGTATAAATTAATCCTTATAAATATCCTCACTAGTGAGCAGTGGACTCAGAGAAAGCTCTTTCCCTGCTTGTTAGGAAAACAGAATGGTGGACAGTCCTAAGAGCCAGGCTTTACTTAAGTTCCCCATAATGCATCCGCAGACATGAGTAATTTTTAAAAAGTTTGTCAAAGATAAAACAGGGAACAAGTGCCAGAAAACAGACTGTTGTAAATAGGAGCAGTTGGGGCAGATTGCATGACCCAGTTAATAATAGGTTTCATGACGTCTGATAGGTGTAATATTTTGTATTTCTTATTCTAAGCACACCAAGTTTTAGGCTCAAACTAAATCAGTTTAGATTAGTTTCAGAATCTGAAACTAATTTGTAAATGAAGGTCTCATTGTACTTATCCTCTGCATCTCAGATCAGCCAACAGCCATGTCTTAGGTTGTTATTTTGGTACAACCTTCTAGCAGGAGCTCCTTTGCATATTAGGCCACACACCCCTGATGTAGCCAATCCTCCAAGAGCTTACAAAAAAGATCCTTGTGTTTGGGTGTGTGGCTTAATATGCAAAGGAGCTCCCGCTAGAATTCCACACCTGGGCACAACTAAATATGAATGGGTATATTGTATTTGGTTATGTTATTAATGTGTGGAGATGGAGCATTTGAATACCTGAGTTTCCAAGTTTTCTGTGAATTTTTGGAATTTGAACACTTCAAATATTTTCCTAGAAGCCCAAGGCAATAATAGAAGTAGTAAGCAACCTCTGCTTTAAAGAGGATGTCTACATATTTTAAAAGTATTAAGATCAAAAGGACTGAGAACTTAATCCATATGGCATATAAAAGATAAACAAGAATATTAACACTGTAATACTAATTAAAGGAAACATAAACTCAATTTTAAAAAACCTTGTTCATTCAATAGAAAGAAATGAGCTCTCTCTCTCTATGGATAACCCAGGCCAGGGGGGGGGCTGGTCAGTACTTGGATGAGAGACCACCAAGGAATACCCAGGTTACTGCACAGAGGCAGGCAATGATATGAATGTCTCTTGCCTTGAAAACCATAAGGGGTCACCGTATGTTGGCTGCAACCTAACCAAAAAAAATGTTTGGTGCCCTCTTGACAAAAATGTATACATTTAATTGAAAACATTGAAGTAAGAGGCTTGATGAGTTCATACAAAGGGAGAGTTAGGCTGTGGGGAAAAAAAAATTGGTCTCTAGTATCACAGCATTTTCTACAGCTACAGAATTCATTTAAAACAGCTATAAATGCATTCAGATTCATTTAAAACAGCTATAAATGCAGACAGGATGTAGTACCCTGGCTAAGATAATTGTCTTCCTTTCTTTCCTTTAGTTTTTGGTCTTTACTCTGTCTCGTGAGCCCGTTGTTCTATTTGACATTCTGTTTAGTTGAAGATGTTTGTGAATGCAGACATACACATAGTATGTTTGCCTTTAATTTAGCTAATGTTTGAAAACCCTTAAATGCACGGGGTTTAAATAGTAGGCCTATTACAGTCCATGGTGCACTTTCAAGCAGTCCATAGGACTGCAGTGAACTCACACAAGAAAAAGGCTGAAGAGCTGGTTGTTTCTTTGAAGGTTTCACGACATCAGCAAATAAGGATGAAGGCCTTTCAGATATAATGGTGAAATTCTAATGCATAGTAGAAAGTTTCAATATATATTTACTGCATTTGTTTTCAAAGAAGAAAGCACTGGCTTAAAGCAATGTTCAATGGTGGCTCGGCCGTAGAGCATTTGTTTTGCATGCAGACGGGGCCAAGCACAATCCCCAACATCTCCAGTTGAAAGGAACAGGTAGTGGGTAATGTGAAATACACCCAAACAGCCAACGTTTGCTATATTGTTTAAGATCGTTGAACAGCAGTGGCACCACGTTTTACAGGAGGCACAACTCCATTTTCTGTCAGCTTTGAAATGGAATATATTAATTGGAATATATTTTATTATATTGAATTTAAATTCTCCGTTTTAAAGAAAATGGGAGAGTCAGAGATGAAAAGTGTAGGTGCTAAATGGACATGCCTACTGATAGAAGGCGGCCCTATCTGATCAAGGCCAATGCTACCCGAAAGAGATTTGGTTTTTCGTTTGTACTGTAGATCCCTCGGTTTTTCCATTCAGCAATATAGATACTTAATATTTCTGTGTCCTTTTATTTTTTTATGAAACCTCTTTTACATATCTTTTCAAAGAATTACTCTCAAGCTGGAGAAATTAAAACACAGAGACCCTTCATCAAATCTTTACTCCAGTCCTGAAGCAATTCTGAAGTGTTGACTGAAGCAATCTAAGCACCCTGGAGCATTTTTACAACATCAAACATTTTAATGAAAATGTTTTCCTCAAACCCTAGAGCATTTCCAAATATTAAATTTAGAAAAGAGATGATTTCTCCCCCTCCCTCTAGCCCCAAAGCTGTTCTGGAACATCCAGTGTTATTCAAGAGTTTTATTCATTACACGCACACATACAACAACCAACAGCAATAGTTAGCACTTTTGTTAGCAACAGTCAATCAGTGGATGCTCACTTGTTGACAATGTGCCAGAAAAAAAGAAGAAGCAGGGGTGGAATTCTAGCAGGAGCTCCTTTGCATATTAGGCCACACACCCTGATGTAGCCAATCCTCCAAGAGCTTACAAAAAAGAGCCTTGTAAGCTCTTGGAGGGTTGGCTACATCAGGGGTGTGTAGCCCAATATGCAAAGGAGCTCCTGCTAGAATTCCACCCCTGAAAAGAAGAAGAGGACAACACATGCTAGTAAAGATGTTGCAGGGCAGGGAAATGGCTGAAAGAATTTGGAATGTTTTGTCTCAGGAAAAATAATATTATTAACAGTTCCACAAGAGTGACTTGAAAGACTGTGGGAAATTAGGCAGGAAATCAATGTTGCTATAGAAATGTGGCAAGAGATCGCCTTTGACATCCTCGTAGGTGCGAACTACATGTTGTCAAAGATCAGCTTTCCATTTTCATTTTTCAGCCACTGTTAATTTATTTATTGCTACTCATTTGGCAAGGTGCAAAGACAAAATATGAGAATGTGACTGTTTCTCCAAGAAACCACATCAGTAAAAAAGCCACCTTCGCCCTGCTTTGGGTTGGAAGAAAAAGGCATTATCCCTCCATCTCAGCCTCCAATTGAAGTGACAAGAGAGTTAGAATAGATAGATAGGCAAACACTGAGCTTTCTTCCTGTTTTCTCTTCTGCCGTTATCCCCTTTGATTTGTAAACTGATAGTTCTCAGGGAAAATAACTTACTTCTGTTCTGCCCTCTCACATTCTTCTTCTTGCACACGCAAACCAAAGAGAGGGGAGCACGTTTCTTCATCTTTAGCGCAATGGACAGTGGGTCCCCCTTTGGATCCGCTTCCATCCAAGGTTATATTCTATCTGTCTCTAAGCTTTACTATCTAGAATGTAGTTCCTAAATAAAAGAACTGTTGTTACTCTTGAAATTTACAAGAGGTTCTGTGTAACTTTGTAACTCTGCCAGCACACTGAGAATTCAGAGCTTCTCCTGTATGTAGCCTAGGTGCACTCTGCTAAATTGAGACAGGATACTGGATTAACTATACTAGTTACTACCAACACTTTGCTGTTTTAACAATCGCAATTATTTAAAAATAGGGGTGTTAACATTCCACACTTCACACAATTCACTTACCTGCTTAGTTAGAGATATCAGACACACATACACAGGTCAGAGTATTCTGGTAGTTCAAGAAACCCTGCATATATGTTATAAAGTGTATTGTACAATGAACACAGAATATAAAATCCTGTGTTTTCTTTCACTAATATGTGTGGTATGCCATGGACCAGCACAAAGTAATGGCTTTGAGTAGCGGATTTAGAAGAGGCACCATTTTTTGTCTCCAACCCTCATCTTCAGGAAGAAGAAGATAAAGAAGAATTGCAGATTTATATCTCACCCTTCTCTCTGAATCAGAGACTCAGAGCGGCTTACAATCTCATTTATCTCCTTCCCCCACAACAGACACCCTGTGAGGTGGGTGGGGCTGAGAAAGCTTTCACAGAAGCTGCCCTTTCAAGGACAACTCATATGAAAGCTATGACTAACCCAAGGCCATTCCAGCAGCTGCAAGTGGAGGAGTGGGGAATCAAACCTGGTTTCCCAGATAAGAGTCCACGCACTTAACCACTACACCAAATTGGCTTTAGGTACCATTAGAAATGCATTTCTAGGTACCGTTAGAAATGCATACAGCTAATTAGTAACATGTATAGTTGCCATACAGTGCCTGGCAACCAACAGGAGGATTGTAGGTGGGCAGCTTTCGGAGGGGGGTGGAATTAAAAGGAAAAGTAGTGGCTTATCTACTTACAGGACAGTCTGACCATATAGTTCCTGGTGATCCCTAGAGCTACCCAGAAGTGATAAGGGTAGCTCTAGGAATCATCAGAAACTCTATGGTCAAACTTCCTGTAAATAGATGAGGCCTTATTTTTGTTTTTAAATTTTCTCCCCAGGATGATCACACACACCCCTTTGGCCCCAGTTTCCCCCCACCAATCAGGTGAGCATTGGCAGTCAAGGTTGTCTGTTACCTGAAGGTCTCCCATAAGAGGGCAAACGGGGACTAACATATCTTTATTTAATTCTTGATATTTGTGTATTTGTGTTTATGTGTGTGCACCTGGAAATCATGGTGACTACTGATAATTGACCCCTATTGGAACCTGGAGGATATTCAGCATACATCTATAATTTTAGATTGATTTTTGTTTGATTTACTTGCAATTTATTGCTGTGTGTGTTCACTGAGTCCAGAAGTTATGTTTTATATCGTAACAGGGAGGGAGGGAGCTTATTGTGGTTTTAAGATTACATGGGCAGATTGAGCCTAAAAATTAACAAATTTAGGCAGGCAGCCTATAATCCTGAGCTCAGAGTATTGCCACAAAAGTTGTTTCTTTCACTGAGAGTAGTAATACTTGAGTATTTGAAAAGGACAATCTCTCTGCCTCTCCAAAGTTATATGCACACAAGTGGTTGCATCATGAATGGCATCTTCTCCTTCAACTGCTAGTTATCTATTTCTAGGGATGCTGTAATACTAATCCATTTGTTTGTCCTATGCTACCAGATTAATGTTTCCCAAACTGTCTCTCCATCTGCCATTGTCTGCTTAATGTACATGCGATTTATGCTTGGGGAGAATATTGCTTGGGATCTTGAAATGGTTTTCAAAAATAAACCTCTGGGCTTTTCCCATGCAGACATGACTGCAGTAACAAGTTCTTGTTCTACATTCTTAAGTACATAGAATCAGCATGAAAGCCACGTTTTTGGAAAACAATTGAGTATAACACTCTAAAGAGAAACAAAATCCTAAAGCACTCTTAAATCTTCAAGTGAGCACATCTGCATTCTGCATTTTTATGTGCAATATGCAATTTGGCAATTATTTAACAGTGTGAGCCAGTGGATTTAATGATCTTCCTTTGATTTATGTGTAACTTTTATTAGTTGCACTAGTTGGAATGAATAGTGGCTAGAAATAAATCTAAATGTCTCTTCCATACTAGTTTAAACAAATGCTTGATTGCAATGAAATGCTCTCTCTCTCTCAGAGCAAGGTACATTGTATAGAATATTTAACTATTTGCTTCCTAAACTAATCTTTAGGACCAAATAGTTTTATCTATGTGTGCTCCAAGAAACTGGATGTTCAAAGAATGGAAGGATAGATCATTGTCAACTTCGTTGAACATGTTTATACTTATTGAAAAGTGTGTCAATCTTTTGTGTGAGTCGACTGTTCTCCTGATGGAACCATGACAGAGGATCTTTGTAATTCTGTAAAAAAACACTTGTTCTTAAATTTCCTACTGCTGCAAAGTTCCAAATGTTGCTCTTTTTGAGAAATGGAGTTGACTTGTAGGTCTCCAATTTTTGTCTTTTACTATCTAGCCAAAGATCACAGTCAGGGCCGGCCTGTCCATTAGGCAGCCCTAGACAACTGTCTAAGTCAGGGGTGGCCATTTCAAGCTCTCCAGGTGGTTTTTTTGCCTACAACTCCCATCAACTCCAGCCATTGGTCATGCTGGCTGGGGCTGATGGGAGTTGAAGGCAAAAAAATCTGGAGAGCTACTGTTGGCCACCCTGGTCTAAGGCATGGCCTGGGGGTGGGGTGTGTGCCAGTTTGGGCCCTCCCACCCCCCGCCTCCTTGGTGAGGGAAATAGGTAAGCAAGGTGGTGCAGTGCTGGTCCTACACCTCAGAGCATGCATGCCACCCAGCTGCTGTTGTGCAGCCTCCCAGATCTGTGCTTCCAGAAGCAAAGACCCAGGAGGCTGAATGACGGCAGCTGGGTGGCACACGCATTCTGAGATACAGGAGTCATGCTGCACTGCCGCCGTGGCACTTGCCCTCACTAGAGGTGAAGGGGGAGAGGAAAGGGGTGAGGCGGAGTGGGGGGCGAGGCCTTGCCTCAGGCTTCAGACGCCCTGGTCACAGTGGACCTCCTATCCTTCCTACTTCCACTTACAAACAGATAAAGGTTTATAGCAGTCAATCTGGACCCGTTGACATAGGAATCTTAGTATTCTTACAGACAAGTCACCTTAAATTGGACAGATAAGGATTGTGCACAGGATAAAAAGTCTGATTTAGTTCTTATGTCATTTCAAAAACTCTAGTTGGGATCTTTAATATCAGAATTAAGGAAATAAACATTAGCTACCTGTTTTATTTGGGAAACACACACACACACACACATACAGTTGGGTATCAAATCTCAGGGACTACATTCCTTACTCAAGAAATGGTTGTTCCTAAGTTTTAGGGATAGAGGGGGAAGTGTCCCTGTTCTACAGATGGTTAAGATTCTGAGCTGTGGAATTGATATAGGGAAATGTGAAGAGTTGTGAACGAACCTTTTCCTGGATCCTCACTCTGGAGTGTATTCCTTGGTTATTTTTACAACACTGGAATGCATGTGCGAGGGGAATTAATCCTTGCCCTTCCCCTTGGTTTCTCATGCCTTTTTCTCCCCTAATAGGTTTCAAATGGTAAAGTTCAGTGAAGTAAAATGAAGGGGATCAGTGTTAGATTCCCTTATCCACAAGTTCCAGTTTTGCTTTGTTTTAATATAGATTACATAGTCTTACAATTGCATGTGCACACTGATGGATATCAGGTCTGCCATAGTGCAGTGTGATGTCCTCCAATCTGCTTTGCCCACCTACCAGTACATACAAGCTAAACATGTACAGACTCAAGGAACGAAATTGTTCACAGAATGTGTGCTTTATAGACTTAGAAAGCCATCCTAAAACCAGTGAAATGATGCACTTATTGATGAAAGTGGAAATGGTGTGCATAGGAATGCCAGCAGAGATTATGATTCTGTTTGATGGCAATATTAACTAACTGTTTTGGTTGGACAATATCCCTGTCAGGTGCACATCTACTGAGTAATTATCTCCCTTCATTGCCCCTCCTGCTGCTCAGGAAACTGGACCTAAAAAACAATGCACAGAAATAATGATGTTGGGATTTGGTACACTTTCTGTATTTACAAGGGGGCAGGGTTTGGGTCAGATCCTCATTAGTAAATTTATGTCTGCATGTCTCTTAACTTAGTTCTGATATGATATCAGACACCCAACTATATGTAATTTCTGTCTGTTTAGACATAATGGCAAATTAAACTATGTGGAACCTATCTGCTTAAGAGAGCCAGTTTGGTGTAGTGCTTAAGTGTGTGGACTCTTATTTGGGAGAACCAGGTTGGATTCCCCACTCCTCCACTTGCATCTGCTGGAATGGCCTTGGGTTAGCCATAGCTCTGGCAGAGGTTGTCCTTGAAAGGGCAGCTGCTGTGAGAGCCCTCTCAACCCCTCACAGGGTGTCTGTTGTGGGGGACGAAGATAAAGGAGATTGTGAGCTGCTCTGAGACTCTGAGATTCAGAGTGGAAGGCAGGATATAAATCCAATTTCTTCTTCTTAATTTAAGCATTTTAAATCCCATCACTTTCCTTGGGACTGTTAAGAGCATGCTTCAGGCTGAAGTCCTATATACATTTTCTTAGAGTAATGTTCATTGACTTTAGAGATACTTACTTCCAAGGAAATATTCCTTAAAACGAGATTGCACCTTTCTCCTGTTGAAATTAATGAGATTTTTAAAAAATCTCAGCCTTGTTTGGATTTTGGCTAATCTGGATTTGGCTACAGTTTAAAACTATTAAAGGATCTCACAGATAAGGATTTTTGTTTCTCACAAGTCCCATGCTGGTATTCCAAAAGAGATCACTGACAATACCAAAAGGTATGCAAAGTCTTTTGTCTACTGTGATGTTAATTGGCTAGGCCCACACTTCCAAAGTAATAGCTGAAAAAAGATAGGATGGTAAAACTGACATATACTAGGTTAGACAATAGAGCTTCATAGTTGCAATTTTCTGTTCTCGGGATTTGGTCACTGCCAATGGCTGTCAAGACATAAATTGTGCCTCGATTGTTGGATGATTATTAGTACAATATGTCATATTAGTATGGAATATGATAGCTTTTTATGAGCAGTTCTCAAAATGCTCCATATTGGGCAAGGTTGTTGCTATTCTTCAAGCACTTAAAAGGAGTGATTAGGAAAGGCAAACATTTAAAAGGGGTGATTAGGAGAGGAGGTTGGAAAGCCCATGAGTTGAAGGCAAAACAGTTTTCATGAACAAAAATGATGGAAAGTCTACTGCATAATGAAGGGCCTTGGAGTGATATGGTGGGGTATATCTTGTGGGAAAAGGGAAGCAAATTTATAATCCATGCATCTGACAAAGAAAGCTATGCTTCTTGAAAGCTTATGCTACAATAAAATTTGTTAGTCTTAAAGGTGCTACATAAAGGTGCTACTGTGTCAACAACAGACTATCACAACTAACTCCTCTGGTTGTTAAAATTATTCAATTCTAAAATATTGGTATAAACTGCACTCTTTATGTAAAACTGTATCAGAAACTGTGCCATTAGGTTTTCAGCCTATACAAGACAAATTGCTGAGAGGTGATAAAGGTATGAGAATAGTTAGAGTGAACAGGCCATTTTTTAAGGCCAGGTCAAGCACTTTAAATGTTTGGGGAACCAGGTAGTTGTCTGGAGATCATGGGATAGATCCTAACTTTTTTTCTGCTGTTGAAAGAGAAAGGTGGAGCTCCGTTTGTCCTCTGAAAGGCTATGCTGGGGATTGTGGTATTCCCATGGACAAAAGCCAAATGGGCCAGGGCTGCTGTGAGAACCAGTCAAATCACATGATGTGCCCAACTTCATGGGCCCTCAGAGTGTCCAGTCCACCCAGAATTGTGTCCCCTTTCCTGTCAACAGCCCTAGTTGTGGTTGCCATATCACAGCTTCCCAAATCCAGGCAGACTAATTTTTCTCATTATGCAAACAATGCAGAACATTAATTTAAGCATTTTCTACTCATTGCTTTGTACCTTGTTCTGACAGGTACAATGAAAAGCTGGAACGGGAGAAGTGGGAAAGCTTTTATGTTTTGAGAAAATTCGCCTCTTCAGTTAGTGGTGGGCTTCCCAGAAGTATTTGGGTACCCACTTTTGGATGCTGGACTTTTGGTCTGATCCAGCAAATCTCTTCTTTTCTGGTCTTTCCTCTGTTCTGCTTCTCTTTCTCATTTAAAAATGCAGCAGATCTGAGGAGGGAGAAATTGGGGGGTGCTGTTCTGGCTGACAGTTCCTGTTGCACCAGCAGGACATGGTTCTGCACCATTTTTTCATTAACATGAAAGGAGAATATCTTTTGAGAAGTGCATTCCTTGTTTATTTTCTTGACCCACTGACAGCTGTGCATTGAAAACAAAGTTTTCTCCTTTTAGCTATAGAGACAAACTGAGATGAGAAGAAAATAAAAGATCCTCTGCACCTCTAAACACACGTTGAATGTGGCATGACTTCTTTCTGAAAAGGCATGCCTGGGGGTGGCGCTTTAAAAGGATCAGAGTCTTGATTGGGGCTCCTAATCAGCTTTGGAATCGGTGCCTTTTGCTGTGCCTTTAACAGCAGTTTGATGTGCCGACATTAGCAGGCGATAATTTTTTTATCTCGATGCCATGAAAAGCTTCACCTCCTGATTCCTGCAGATCAAACAGCTGTTAAAAGGACAGGGTTTCTCCCCACCACCTGCAATTAGCAGCCCTTGTCTTCATGTAAAGGAAAGTCTTCTTGGATTGCCCTGTATTTGTAAGAGTTCCATGTGCTATGGAATTCTTTTTTTTAAAGTACTGTTTGAAATTGCACAGTGTTCCCTTTTGAAAGAAAGCTGCAAACCAATGATTTTAACTTAGTTTTGTAAAAAATCCAAATATGCCTCTTAATATTTGGTGTTCGTAACAGAAGAAATTGCAATCGGAGAACAACAAAGGATTTCAGAGTGAACAGAATTCAGAGTATGTTTAGATTACATTTTCATCACCTGTTGATCTGGGATTGAGAACCTGGTGGTTTCACCCATTTTGTAAATCAGGCATATTCTCTCTCTCTCTCATATTTTTGTATTGTGTGTGTGTGTGTGACTGTAAACAGATGGGCAGCTCCAGGCATGTCGGAGGTGGGGCTAAATTCTCCAGCTCAATTTGGAGCAGAAAAGCACAGTCAGACCTGGCACCCTGACGCATGTCCAGCCCTCATGGTGGACAAACTGGAGACAAGGAGAGAGAGGGGCATTCTGGGTAACAAAGAGAGAATAGCATGAGAGGACAAAGGAAAAAGTCTATATTGCACCGGGGGCACGTTGGAGCAGCCACACCTTCGCAGCATGCCATCCATTTAGAAAGGTTTTTCAAAAAAGAGCACTTGCCCATTGCATAAGTGCACCACTGGCCTTTAAAGAAAGAAAGAAAATCTGAAATGGATTGGTGAGTTCACACCACCAGTCAGCTTTGTTTGCACTCCCTCATGGTCAGATGTCCGGAAATGCTGGACAAATATGCTGGGAGCCATCGCCACCAGATTTCACCTGGTGGCTAATTTTTTGGTCTCAGAGTCATCAGAGAGTGGGGTGAGTGTGAGAGGGGAATGGCTAATAGCTGTGCCTGTCTGACTGTGCCCTTTAAATCTGTTTGAGACAAGTGGCTATGTCAGGCCAAAATGCCCATATGAACATAGCCTGTGCGTGTGTGTGTCTGCACTTGGAAGTCATACTGGGGGCCCGGGGGGGGGTGTATTCAGAGAGCAGGCTATTTCAATGAGCTCTCCCATCCAAGTACTTGCCAGAGTTGACCCTGCTTAGCTTTGAAGGTCTGAGAAGTTTGGGCTTGTCTAGACTATCCAGACTGGGCATTCTTGAAGGTAACCCTGGGCATTCCCTGTAACCTCATCTTGTTACCTGCTCCTCTAAAATGTCTCCAAGTTGAAGATGGATTACATTTCGGGGGTCCCAAGTTACAGACCTCCCAAAAGGTCTCCTCAGTGCTTTTTGTGGGGAAGACAGCTGCAGTTACAAGAGTCTATGGAATGTCTCAGGAATAAGTCAGTGGCACCAAACTCACAGGGAAGCTTCATCTGGGCAGACCCCTCTCCAACTAGACAGTGGAAGCAAGGCAAGCACCCCCCATTTGCTCACAGCCCACCAACCCCACGTCTCCAAAGACAGGTTCTGGGAGACAGAAAGGCAGACATCTCCAGAGTTTTGACAAGGGCTTCCCAAAGTAACTTCACATCACCTTGGCTAGCACCCTAGTCACAGACACAAACAAGGGAAGCATGCCCATAACTCTCACAATACCCCCTCCCCCAGGCTGAAACACACAGGTCCACAGCACACCCATCAATCAGGGTTTGTTCTTCCATGCAGCAAAGGAATGGAATCACATGTTGATCTGGCAGAGCTACCCCCAAGTCTCCAAAGGCAGGTTCTGGAGGACAGAAAGGCAGACATCTCCAGAGTTTCCTTTGTCCCAAAATAACCACACGACAGCTTGGTGGAGACCCCTGGCAAGCACTGGAACCTAGTGAGGCTTGCCCACAATGCTCCCAGGCCCCTTCAGGCCCAAACACATGGATCCTCAGGTCACAGCTCACCCCTAGGTAAAATTTCTGGTTATTCATCTTTAGTGGAACACATGGTACAAATAAGAGAACACCTGTTGTGAATTGTACAAATGCATTGGAAAGTGGTAGTCATATAGGGGCTTGCTTGTACAGGCAGATGTTTGTTGGGGTAGATGTTTACTGAGGTGGATGTTGTTCCATGAGGTAGATGTTCATTCATGAAGTAGGTGTTGTGTTATGAGACAGAAGCTGTTTCATGAAGTAAGTGTTGGGTGAGGAAGATTTTCTTTGGAAAGTAAAAGTAAAGGGTAGTATCTAAGGGTTTTCTTAGTGGGGAAATTTCAGTGAGAAATGGTTGGGTGTGTGGCATGTGGCTACTACCTGGGCCCTCCACATTGCCCTTTTGGCTAGCACTGCTGGCATCTTCAGGGAAATGACCTCTTGGAGAGTGGCCTGCCTAGATGTCCCCCCCACTGCACCCCAAGTGCAGGAAGCCTTTCTTGGAGGGGCCTCCTGCTTCCCCTCCACTTCTCCCTGCTGAGATGGAGTGGACTTCTTCTTCCCATTGGCTGCCACTCTTCCCTCCATCCTGTGGTATGCAGGGGTGGAGGACTTCTTCCCCCCACGATGAGCACCCTTTGCACCTACTTTCACCCTCATGACACACAGTTATTCACAATCAGAAGGGGTGGGGGTATAAATGCAGGTTCTCAACTAAGGTACACAGTAGCTAAGCCACTCTGCTTAGTGTGACAGAGAGACAGGATAGCTCAGAGCCCTGTGTCCACCAAACACCCAAACCTCACTAGGGGAGAGGTGTTCACAATCAGGAAATGTGAGAGGGTATAACAATGTGGATCCTCAGCCAAGACACCCAGTAGCTAAGCCCCTCTGGTTGGCGTGAGCAGAGAGACACGGTGGCTCAGAGCCCTGAGCCCACCTAAAACCTAGCCCCCACGGGGAGAAGTGTTCACAGTCAGGAACAATTTAATGTACTCTGCTTTAACAAGTTCCCTGCCTCTTTGTCTAACACACAACAGAGAAGAGGGTGTGGAACTGAGCTGAGAGTATATACAGCATTCTCATCTCATCTCATCTCATCGAGCAGAATAGGAATCCTATTACTGATCGCCAGCAGTGCCTGTTAAGCTTTGGAGGGCCCCTATTGGTGTTTCAAAGTCTGGACAATTCTGCCCCCTGTTGCTTTGAAGGTTGGTAAAAATTTTGATTGAGTGGAGACAGATTGTCTGGAAATGTATCCATTCACGAACCACCATAAACCACTTGAAAGTTTGTGGAAAGTTTGTGGAGGTTCACCTGCCATAAACTTCAGTTCAAAAACCACGAACCAGCCAAAATTTGTCACAAGCTTTAGTTTGTGAGCCAGTTGATGCCCATTCCTACTGGCCATGGGCAGAAAAGAAGGACCTAGTCTCTCTAAGCATATCACATGGAGTTGATTGCTGCAATCATAGCATAGCATGCTTGTGTGCATTGCTAAGGCTATGTAGGCATTTTGCATGCAAGCATGAGCACTGGGACACCACATGGAGCTCTGCCTCTTATTTATTTATTATTTATTTACCTCATTTACATCCCACTTTTCTCCCCAACAGGGACCCAAAGCAACTTACAATATTCTCTCCTTTTCCGTTTTATCTTACAGCAACAGCCCTATGAGGTAGGTTAGGCTGAGAAAGAGTGAGGTCACCCAGCAAGCTGTCATGAGGGTAAAATGGAGGAGAGGAGAGTGACGAATGCCCCACTGAGCTCTTTGGAAGAAGGGCCAGATTTTAAAATACACTAGATAAATATGTAGATGGAAACACATCACCTGAAAAGCTTTTATGGAAAACAGACTTACTTCTATGCAGGTATGCATTGGTTGCGTCTGCTCAAGCAAGTAGTATTTGTCAAGTTTGTTGTCTAGATTGAGGAAGGCTGGGAAAGTCTACATCTTCTGGGCCAGTTTTGTTCCTGTTCTTTGCAATTTATTCTGCTTCCATGATGTGTTCCCCAGCATGTTCACACACACGAAATTTGGCATAATCAGTCACTCACATAAAATTGATTGCATGCAGCATATTTATTTATACAGTTTTAAACCGATTGATTGTAACCTGCCCTCAGATCCTTATTAAGCTGAAAAGGCAGACTAAAAATGTTTTAATAAATAAGTGGAGAATTTCTGCTGGGGAACATCATAAAACTTGGCAGGCTGCATTTGGGAAACAGTAGGTCAATCTTACATTGCTTACTCACGATAAGGATAAGTAAATGTTGCTTTCAGGGGTCGTTTTGTAGAAAAATAGGTGGTGGAGCTCATCCAGGGATTGTTATGCAGCTGCACTTACTATTCAATGGGCAAGGTGGGAAGGAGGAGGTGGAACCTCAGAAAGGTTCTGGAGCTGCGTTCCTGTGAGCTCCCGCTGAATCTAAGGCCTGGATACTTTGTATTAATAAAGATAATCCAGGTGGGGGGAGGATGTGCCCTGGATTCTAAAGAGAAATAAATATTATGTACCATTTCAACAAGAAAAAAAAATCTATTGTGTGGGGCTTCTGGAAGCTACTAATCACCTAACCAGAAATTAATCCCCTGGTGAGAAAAATAGGCCAGTTTCCTGCCATTCCAATCTAGAAGACCAACAGTAAACCGAAGCCTACTGGTTGTGTCATAATTGTGTTTTGTAAACTAGTTATTGAGATATTTACTTGAAAGGGACAACTGGGTGGAACTCTTTGAAGCCATTTGTTTATTTTCTACACTGCATTTTCCTGGGTTTTTCTTCCACCGGGCGTTTATCTACCAGCCATATGTTCACATAATTTAGACAACACTGAGTCACTTACATGTGGTGCCGATATTTTTCATGAAAGCACAGATTATTCTGGCATGCATTTTGCAGAAATCACCATCTTCATATTCCCAGAGATCTGAAGTGACTGTTTATTTGTGAGGAGGGGATGCAATCTTCTCTGTTTAAATTAGAGCTAGAACAAAGTTTTGGTTTCCAGTGACACATGAAGAAATATGCTTGCACATGAAAGCGGATCCCTTGAATAAAACTTTGTTGGTCTCAAAGGTGCCAAGGGACACAAACTTGTTCTGCTGCTTCAGACCAACATGGCTACCCATTTGAATAAAATTAGAGCTAGCAGCAGGGCTTTTTTTTAGCAGGAACTCATTTGCATATTAGGCCACACACCCCTGATGTAGCCAATCCTCCAAGAGTTTACAGGGCTCTTCTTACAGGGCCTACTGTAAGCTCTTGGAGGATTGGCTACATCAGGGGGTGTAGCCTAATATGCAAAGGAGTTCCTGCTACAACCCCCCCCCCCCCGCTAGCAGGTTAAAATTTACAGAGAAGATTCTGTTTTTCTTGACAAAAAGAAACAAATGCTAGTATTTCTTGATTTTTTAGACTTTGAAATAATTAAAATATTAATCTCCAAGGAAGATTTTAAGACTCCTTCAAGCTTTTGAAATATTATGATCCACACCACTCTGCAGCCCCAAAGGAGGAAGAAATAGCCTTTACTTCCTAGCATCTCAATTAGCCTCCTAATTGATGGTGTTTCTATAATGGTCCATCCTGATGTGATAATGGCCTATATGTGAGACTGCTTTGAACATTATACAGCAACAAACCTGGTTTACCATTGACTGTCCACTCGGTCAGGAGATGCACACAGTCGCAACTCTTTGACAGGACCTTATGATACGTGCTTTTTCAGACTTCAGTTGACCACATTGATGTTTTGTGTTTTTTGTTGTACACTGGAAAAGGTCTGAGGCGTACAACAATTCAACAAGAGCTCATGAATGGGAGGGGCTGATAGATGAGATCATTCTCTATCCCATTCCGCTGCAACCTTTCGTATATACCCCCCACAAAAAAAGAAGAGCTTGCTCCAAGTACTCAGTCTTAGGCAGGGCTTTTTTTGTAGCAAGAACTCCTTTGTATATAAGGCCACACCCCCATATGTAGCCAATCCTCCTGGAGCTTACAGTCAGCCCTGTACTAAGAGCCCTGTAAACTCTTGGAGGATTGGCTACATCAGGGGCATTTGGCCTAATATGCAAAGAAGTCCCTGCTACAAAAAAAAAAAGCCCTGGTCTTAGGAACCAAGTGGGATGCAGCAGGAAGGGCTGCTGAAAGAAGGTAGGATTGATCCTCCCCCTAATTCTTGCACAAGCTTTCTCCATTCACAGATGAGCTTACACAAGAGCAGAAGGGATAAATTCTACTGATTTCACCTCAAGCTGAACCCCTTTACACCCTACTCTCTTCTTAAGGGTCATTTTTGAAACCGCTGTGGAGTGAACAGTCAGTAGTAAACCACATTGCCGGGGGATGGGGGGGGGGCCTCAAGATGCTAAGGAAGAGATCCATTCTGTGAACTCATTCTGTTCGTGGACCACAGGATCCCACCCAACTTATTAAGTGCATTTCACATTTTATGACTGACAACAAGCTTATAGCCCATCCTAGCCTGATCTCATCAGAGTTTGGTCAGCCACAGTTAATACTTGGATGGGAGACCACCAAGGAAGACTGGGGTTGCTATTGAGAGGAAGGCAGTAACAAACCACCTCTGCTAATGTCTTGCCTTGAAAATCCCATGATCCGGGGTTAGCCAGTTGCTAAGGGAGGTTCCATGAACTCATTCTGTTCATGTATCCTAGGATCTCTCCCAACCTAGGAAGCAATCCCTTTACTCACTGGTTGGGCAGGGGGGGACACCTTTAAAGTCACCATCAGAGGGGGAATGGGTGCTTAGTAATGGAAAGCATGTGGTTTCATACATGTTCAAAATGAAGCCATAAGTCTTGAAAGCATGCAGAGGCAAATGCGTGGCTTCTGTTACAAGCAACCATGTGTGCAGTGGTACTCTTTAGAGGTTATAAACAAAAGGCATCCTTTTCCTATTGTAGTGATCTGCTACAGATTCTGGGATGCACATGACATCAAAGCTGCTGCTCTAATGAATTTCCTTTCCTTTTCTTTTTTTTGCTCTGTGAACATGCTCCATCTGAGGAAACCAATGCTCTACTTGGCTGCTGTTGTAGAGGATCTGAAGTAATTTTTAAAAAGAGAGAGAATGTTTTTAAAAAGACTAAAGAAAAAACTTTTCCCTCTTTTGCTTCAACGTTAACTTATATAATATCATGATAGGAGTTGTGGGGCAAAGTATTCTTTTTTTAAACTTCACATATGACGCTAAATAATTGTTTTCCCACGCTTGTTTTAATGTGTTTTAATTATTTATTAATTTGTGTAATACTGTGAAGCCGAATGGCTTAATTATTTGCCTGTAATCCGCTCTGAGCCCGCATGTGGGGAAGGCAGAATATAAATGTGAAAAATAAATAAATACTTCTGGGAGCTGAAGCACATTTTTTCCCCTTTCTCCTTCTAAATTAGAAATGGAAGCACACATCATACTAATACCTGAAAAGATTCACTGTTGGAAACAATAAAGGCCTAATTACATCTTACTTGGTGAATCTGTGGTTGGATCACTGGGTGTATACTTTACTAGTAAAAGAGAGGCCACAGAGGCCATGTGATGCTGGGGGAGGGGAAGTAGTCCACTCTCTAGTACCATTGCCCCAGTGGAAATTCCCCCCAGCTGCTGCAGCCCCAATGGGGAGTCATGTGCTTGTACCTGTATTCTTTTGGTATCAGTGCAAATAGCAGTCAGCATGGAGGGAATCTATCAGACAAATGGTGCTGCCAAGGGAATGGGTTAAAAACAAACAAACCTCTGCCCCCAAGGCTGGGTCCTTAATACAGATTCCCCCATAACTTCTTTTTTGCCATTCAAGTGTTAAAAGGGTTCAAAGAGCGGAGTATAGCAGCAAAGCTGAAGTTTACAGGAATTGACAGAAGGGCACCACCAGCAGTGAAGCCTGTGGCTTAATTTGACTCAACACAGGAAACTTCACCTCTTATTTATTTACCCAGACACAGAAAGGATTGACAGATGGATAGCTGTTTCTTGATTCTGAGTGTGCTGGTGCATGGCTGTTATTAGACGGTGGAGCAAGTGGTCTGATTAATTCCAATAACAAACGAGATCCTGGCCTTCTAACTAGTTTTGCAACCTCCAGGCAGTTGGCATCCAGTTTCTTAGAGAAATAAGTGGCATTCAGCCACCTGAGACTGAGCAATATCAGGCTAGTGATGCCCTTGGATTTGTGGGACTGCTCATACACTACACTGACTGGCTCAGCATGTACCTACCTTGTGCAGCTATCCTGTTAAACCCCATTCATCATAGGGGTCAGGGACTGTAGTTATTCCCCATGAACAAGAAATTCCAAGTAAGCATGGGTCATAATCTCACATGGATTATGTGAGAAAGAGACAAAATCATAGAATCACAGCGTTGGGTGGGGCAATACAGGTCATCTAGTCCAACCCCCTGCTCAATGCAGGATCAGCCTACCTAGAGCATCCCTGACAAGTGTTTGTCCAGCTGCTGCTTAAAGACTGCCAGTGGGGGGGGGGGAGCTCACCACCTCCTTAGGTAGCTGAGACATTCTGGATGAGAAGTTGGGAAATTTTCAGAGCTAGGAATTTTGTATTGGTGGAATCATCCGTAGTTGTTGTATGTGAAATTCTGACTGGAAGTGTTCACCTGATATTAAGAGATTATATACTTAATGTACGGAAATACATTCTTATATATACTCATGATTATTCTTATGTGACTAACAAGCCATGAAGATCAATCCCTGATGAGCTCTGAATTAATCTCATCTCTTGAATGTAAAGACCTAAATTCATGTTGCCTTTTGTGGCAATTCTCAATCGATTTGGAGGTAATATATAGGGATGTGTGTTCAGATACTTTGAGTCTGAATACACACACACACACATCTCCAAAAAAACCTTATTAGTATTTTTCATATATATATTTTGTGTGGATGACATTTGGGATTTTTTGAGATTCTTATAAAGGGGTCCCCAAAAATTCTGGAAATATTTGATTCCAGAATTTTAAGATTCCTAGGACTATTTTTGTTCAATTTTAGTGTATCTATATCACTGTCTTCTTGCCAGGTCTTGGTATTTACTTGTGAGGTTGGTTTAGCTTAAAGTCTCTGGCTTGAAATTGGGAAGGGGTGTTCTTCAACAATGTTCCTTGCTTCAGTTGGATTCTCTGGTTTGATTGGGCTTGCCACAATGACCCATGGTTTTGCTGAGATTCTCTAATTCAACATTGGTCCCATTGGGTGTTCTAGGGGTGGTGTGGGTCTCAGAGAAGGTGATCAGACTTCCTGGGACCCTCCCCAGTTTAGCACAGGATATGTCATTCAAGCCACGGGTGCCAAAAGGAACAGACAGGACTCAAATGTGCTCAGAGTTAATATTAAGTTTTATTAAGCACAAATTCACAAAACACCTCCAACTCAGTTATACAACACTCACCCCGAAAGGCTGACCAGCTGATTGCACCAAATACTGATTGATCAGGAGAAATCTCTTAGATGAGATTTCTGATTTTGTCCAGGGCAGCATAGATTTTATACTGCCCTCCTCTAATGCCTCCCCCTGGGGTTATTTCCCCTATATGGCCATCATGGGTACCTCTCTGGTATATGCCTATTCTTACTTTCCTGGCACAGAACATTAAAGGTATGTTTGTTTTATTTTTAGACTTTCCCTTTTTCACTTCCCTTTTCTTCTCTGGGAACAACTAGAACTTTCTAGGATGAAGACACTGGACCAGAACAGATCCCTGTTCTACATTTGATCTGGTCTTTTCTTTCTCCTTTCTCACTCTTCACTACCACTTCCCTACATTTATCTTAAAACACATTTAGTCCAACAGTTACAACTTTCTCTGTTTTAGGTGTGGCAAACATTTATTCCTTGGTACACTGGATGGGGAAGGCAATGGCAAACCAACCTGCAAAAAGTCTGCCGTGAAAACATTGTGAAAGCAACGTCACCCCAGAGTTGAAAACGACTGGTGCTTGCACAGGGGATTACCTTTACCCACCTTTACACTGGGTTGACAGCTGCCAATCATCCTGTGATTTGCTTGGGCCTGGCATTCCAAATTTTCTGACATAAGTAATGCAAGTCCTTCCGCTTTTTGGAAATATTTGTTCTATCTTGTCTAATTAATATACACTAACTTTTGCTTTTTCCCTAGCATTGCAGTTTTTCTAGTGGACATACCTGCTGGTATAGCAACCTCTAGAGGTCCTTTTGTAATGCGGCCCTTTGGCCTTTAGCTAAGTAAAAAAAGTTTAATTTTCATCTGTGATAGATTGCATATTATCATTTTTCCGCTCATGGACTCTCCAAGGTGTTTCCATTGTTATTGGGGTCAGTGGAGGAGACTATGCACATAAATGCAATTTATATATGCAGGGCGAGTGGGGAGAGGGAGCGTGTTGTAGGTACAGAAATTTAGACAACCCAGTTCACCATTTAAATGGCAGAGTACAGTGGCTGGAACAGAAGAAACAAACCCATAACCATGGGGAAGTGGTAGTGAGGGGTGAGATAAGAGAAAAACCAGACCACATCTAGAATAGGGGTCTGTTCTGGCCCATTACTTTTGACCTGGAAATTTCCAGGTGCTCCTGGAGAAGAACAGGGAAGTGAAAAAGGGGAAGTCCAAAAATAAAATGCAGCTGCCTTTAATGTTCTGTGGACAGGAAAGTAAAAATAGACACATACCAGAAAGGTACCTGTGACGGTCATATATGGGAAATATCCCAGGGGAGGCACTAAAGAAGGACAGTATAAAACCTATGCTGCCCTAGAAAAAAATCAGAAATCTCATCTAAGAAATTTCTGATTTTATGCCCCAAAGAAGTAAGATTATGATATTATGACGCTGATTAGAAACTATAGCTGTGTGGGATCCACAAGAACCGCTTTACCCATGGAGTGTAGCTTATGACCAGGCCTCAGATTCAGTGGGAGCTCACAGGAGTGCAGCTCCTGAACCTTTCTGAGAGTTCCACCTCCTCCTTCTGAGAGTTCCATCTCCTTGTCCATTGAATAGTAGGTGCAGCTGCATAACAATCCCTGGATGAGCTCCACCACCTTTTTTTCTACAAAATGACCCCTGCTTATGACCCTTTCCTCTCTTGCTACAACCCTGAGCCCTGAGCCATTCGTGGGAAGGGCGGGATATAAATCCCAAATAAATAAATAAATAAATAAAAATAAAACCCCAGATGTCTCCTGGGAGTATCATTTCAAGGGGCGTTTGGGAGCAAAAAGTCTCATTCCCCAAGCTTCATGGAAACTCTCCAAGCCAAAGTTTTATCCCTTTGCAATCAGCATTGGTTTCGGTAGCAGAACAAAAATTGGACATCATCATAACTTGAGTCAGTCTGCCCTTTTTCTTGAGACTTCAACAAGGGAAATGAAACTTCCAACTTTGAAAAAAAAGAGATGTAATCCAAAGGGAAATGAGAAGCTCTCAAAAGCTTCAGAATGCATATGAAATATCAAAGGAGAACAAAGATATGTTTCTTTCCCTCTTTTTTTCACACCCTACACCACAGTCTTTGTCTCCAGGCTATTGCGATGCCTTCCATAGGCACAATCAATATATTTAAGCATGAGAACTAAAGTGCTTTGGAATAAATTAGACCAGTAGGAGAAGAAACAAAGGACAAATTAACATGATTTTAAACATTGCTTAAATTTTTATGAACTTGGACCTTGAAATGTTATGATGAGCTCCCAAGAGTCTGTGTTAATATTGCCAATAATTAAGAGTTGCACTTTAATGTTCTCTATGGCTTGGTAGGTTGGAAACTAGCACTGCATCTTTGTGGTCATGCAGATTTTTTTAAAGTGTTTACTTTCTTAATTATTCATGAAATCTTTTAAATAGCTCCATTACATTTATTTGTTGGGTTCTTCCTCTCCACCTCTTATGGTTAATTTCCTAAAGCCTGAATATTTCAAAGAAGTCGTGTTTCCTTCCCTTTTGTTGTGAGTTTAGATTATTCAAAAGGCATGGTAATTCTTAACACTGAAACAAGCAACTCTGGAGGGCTTCCCAATAAAAGCAAAAATTAGTAACATCCCTGAAAGAATCTTAGCAGTTAAATAACAGTGCCAATCCACTAAGGTTATAGCTGTTTACAGCAGGCAACAGACTATCACTCCTTCATGATAGGCCATTCATAAAAATGGTAAAGGAGAGCCAGTTTGGTGTAGTGGTTAAGTGTATGGACTCTTATCTGGGAGAACCGGGTTTGATTCCCCACTCCTCCACTTGCAGCTGCTGGAATGGCCTTGGGTCAGCCATAGCTCTGGCAGAAGTTGTCCTTGAAAGGGCAGCTGCTGGGAGAGCCCTCTCCAGCCCCACCCACCTCACAGGGTGTCTGTTGTGGGGGAGGAAGGTAAAGGAGATTGTGAGCCACTCTGAGACTCTTCGGAGTGGAGGGCGGGATATAAATCCAATATCATCTTCATCTTCTTCTTCTTCTTACGTGGTGGAAAGTGCCAACAAGTCACAGTGAACTTATGGTGACCCTGTAGGGTTTTCAAGGCAAGAGACATTCAGAGGGGGTTTGCCATTGCCTGTCTCTGTGTAGCAACCCTGGAATGAGTTGGTGGTCTTCCATCCAAATACTACCCAGGGCCGATCCTTCTTAGCTTCTGAGATCTGATGAGATCAGGCTATCCTGGGCCATCCAGGTCAGGGCAAAGGCCTCTATGTATACCCAATAAAAATATTGACACCGTTTGTAGTTCAGAGAGACACTGAGTGACTTCTTCTTCTGCAGTTTAGAAACTAGGTGGCCATGTTGGCCAGTTTGGTGTAGTGGTTAAGTGTGCGGACTCTTATCTGGGAGAACCGGGTTTGATTCCCCACTCCTCCACTTGCACCTGCTAGCATGGCCTTGGGTCAGCCATAGCTCTGGCAGAGGTTGTCCTTGAAAGGGAAGATGCTGTGAGAGCCCTTTCCAGCCCCACCCACCTCACAGGGTGTCTGTCATGGGGGAGGAAGGTAAAGGAGATTGTGAGCTGCTCTGAGACTCTTCGGAGTGGAGAGCAGGATATAAATCCAATATTTTCTTCTTTTTCTTCTTCTTTTCTTTCATCTGATTCCTAACACATCTCAGTTGAACTCCTGAGTGTTCATTTTGATAATATCATAGTGTGAGACATGAGTCAAATTGGCTATCTTTGCAAACTTTTAGCAGCTGGAAAGCATCAGATATTCTTCTACAGCAAAGCTATGTAAAACCAAATATCTGTTGGACTGTAAGAATGGCATTCCCATTTCTTATATCTGAAGTACCATCAAGTCACTTATGGCAACCCTTCATTGCCTGCCTCTGCATAGCAACCCTAGACTTCCTTGGTGGTCTCCCATCCAAGCACTAATGAGGACCAGTCCTGCTTAGCTTCCAAAAATCTGATTACTTAGGCTAAACTGGACCATTGAGGTCAGGGTCTGCATTTCTTATAGACATGGATTTTTCAACTATGTTGTATTGGTAACTAGACATTTTTCTGACCTTACCCCCAAATTACTGTGGCATAAAGCTGTCAGAGATAGTGTGTTTGGGATCCTGGATCCACGAGACTCAAGGGGAGCCCATTGTCTTGCCGAGAGACTTGCTGAGATTCCAGTCCTACATGCCACTCTCTATGGCTTGCCTGGAGCAGCTCCAGGAGAGCAAGTTCAATCTCTCCCCCCCACCCACCCACACACAGCTTTTTGCAGCTCACTGGGAGAGCCAGGAGTAGGGTTGCCAATCCTCAGGTGGGGGCAGGGGATCCCCGGTTTGGAGGCCCTCCCCCACGCTTCAGGGTCATCAGAAAGCGGGGGGGAGGGGGGGAAATGTCTGCTGGGAACTCTGTTATTCCCTAGGGAGATTTATTCCCATAGAAAATAATGGAGAATTGCTGCGGGTATCTGGGGCTTTGGGGGGTGCTGTTTTTTGAGGTAGAGGCACCAAATTTTCTGTATAGCATCTAGTGCCTCTCCCCAAAATACCCCCCAAGTTTCAAAAAGATTGGACCAGGGGGTCCAATTCTATGAGCCCCAAAAGAAGGTGCCCCTATCCTTCATTATTTCCTATGAAAGGAAGGCATTGAAAAGGTGTGCCGTCCCTTTAAATGTGATGGCCAGAACTCCCTTTGGAGTTCAATTATGCTTGTCATAGCCTTGATCTTGGCTCCACCCCCAATGTCTCCTGGCTCCACCCCCAAAGTCCCCAGATATTTCTTAAATTGGACTTGGCATCCCTAGCCAGGAGGGAGACTATACTGGCTTACCTATAGTTGCTTCAGGCGCGCTGCAGAGACTCCCCCCCGCCCTGCTCTCTGTGTGTGCTGACAGTGCTCATGGGGGAATCCCTCCACTTTCTTGACAGGCCCAGGGGCTGCCCAGATGCAAAGGTTATGCAGCAGGCCCAGCATGACTCCTGGGTTGCACCACTGCAGGTAGCATGACCCATCTGGCTCCCAGGCTGTGCAGCCACCACTGTCAGGCTCAGCGGGGCTCTCGAGCTATGCCATTGGGCCCAATTATGTTGTGCCAGTGCAGCTGGGTTCCGTGTGGCTTCCTGGCACAGCACAGTTCCTGGATTCCAACGAAGAGTCTGGGACTTAATGCATTCTCTATGCTTGTGGGATGGGTTTAACTCTCCCCCAAAATAAAACACTATTTTACTTTTGGAGAGATTTAAACTCCCCCCCCCAACCCGTGTTTTTTTAAATGATATTTTTCGGCAAACTTTGGGGGTTTCTGATGTGTGCAGAAAAATCTCTTGAACCTCCACATGGCCCCAATCTGCAGATTTAGCTCTCTGAAGTTGGGGGCCATAGGTGGCTATTAGAATATAAGATTTATATAAAGCATTTCTGTCCCACCTTATCTCCTTGGACTCAAGGTGACTAGCACTGCAGCAAAAAAGCTGCGAGGACACAAGTTAATTGGGTTCAATTAGCAAAATTAAAACAGATGAATATATACTTTTAAAATTGCCTGCATTTTACATTTGGACTGCTCATAATTTTGTAAATTTAAATTTAAAAGCAGTCCAAATTTAAAATGCACAAGACTTAAAAACATGTGGAATGAACAGATGTTCAAAAGTAGAACCAGCACAGACAGATCTGCTAAAACATAGTTTATGATGCATCAATAGCTCTCTGGACTGTCTTACACATCTTCCTATTGGCATCGCCCTTCTCACTCAAGGTCCGCCATTCTAAATATCTGGGCCTACCACAGAAAAAGCCCATAATAAGCTGTAGCATCGAGGCACTGCTGTTGAAGACGCAGCTGCGCTGGGCAGGGCATATTTCCAGGATGGAAAACCATCGCCTTCCCAAGATTGCCCTGTATGGCGAACTTTCCACTGGCCATCGAAAGAGAGGGGCACCAAAGAAGAGGTACAAGGACTCCTTGAAGAAATCCCTTGGCACCTGTCGCATCAACCATCACCAGTGGTCTGACCTAGCCTCAGATCGCAAAGCATGGAGGCACACCATCCACCAGGCTGTCTCTTCCTTTGAGAACGCACGCATAGCTGGTCTTGAGGACAAAAGGAGATTGAGGAAGAATCGCACTGCTACAGCACCAACCCCAAATCAGACTTTTCCCTGCAGCCACTGTGGCCGGACCTGCCTGTCCCGCATTGGTCATGTCAGCCATCAGTGAGCCTGCAGCAGACGTGGACTACTGCACCTTTCTTAAATCTTCGTTCGCGAAGTCAAGCCGAGATTACAGTCCAAGCTTTGCTCATGACTTGAGTTTGATCCCGGCAGAAGCTGAGTTCAGGTAGCCAGCTCAAGGTTGACTCAGCCTTCCATCCTTCCAAGGTCAGTAAAATGAGTACTCAGCTTGCTGGAAGTATAGATGACTGGGGAAGGCAATGGCAAACCACCCTGTAAAAAGTCTGCCATGAAAACGTCCTGAAGCAATGTCACCCCAGAGTCGGAAACGACTGATGCTTGCACAGGGGACTTTAAAGGAGGGCACCTTAAGGAGGAGGCTATCTGGCACAGTGGAATATCTCCTTTCACCTCCATAATGTCTATTAATTCTTCTATCCCACATATGGCCCTATCGTCTTTGTTTTTCTTAAAAACACAAGTTTCATTTTGGGACTTCCCAGGACTGGCTTCTGTAGTCAGTCATTTTATTGCCTTAGGAGTAGTTAGTTTCCATTCCCACATGAACCTTTTCTGCAAAGCAGGTGGTCTTCAGCTCATGAGTCAGGACTTTCCAGCAGGCCTAGGAGCTCAGTCTGCCTTTTAAAAGAAGAGCTAGGAAACTGTAAGTACAGCTAACAACTTCAGGAATACATCTGCCTCCCCCGCCCCCCACTGAATGAGAGCCACTCCCTATCACTTGCATTGTACAGGGCAATATTTGGATTTGGATTTGTGGGTTTTATTGCAAAAGCTAAAATACATTCAGAGCATCCTTTGGCTGATCTAGGGGTAACCCCCTGGAGAACAAACATTTTTAATAGCACTTGTCTGACTAACCAATTCTGCTAAAGGAAGATAAAATATATAACATTTTTAAACAACCTAAATTCACTTGGGTGACTTTAGGTTTAGTTACTATAATATAGTGCGTTCTATACAGTCATGAGGCGAGGTGGTAGTGAACATAGCTCTTTTATTGAATTCAGCATGGTAGAGCGCTGCCTACAAAGACTAACTGCTAGGACCACAGGGCCCTCTATATATACACACCCAAAGTTCCCGCGCTGCCTGTGATTGGACCATTCAAACCAGTCAGGGGCTCTTGATTGGAGCAGGGCAGCAGGGTTTGGATCCTGCTGCCTATTGTTCCTGAGTTCCCAAGCTCTGTCCTTCAGGCCCCAGTGAGCCAGACAAGAACTCCAGCTTATAGATACAATTCTAAGCACATATACAACAGTTATTGTCTCTCAGTCTGATCTGTATTCTAGTCTCTCAGTCTAATCTATAACTCAAACTACATTTGGAGAATTGTAAAGAAAAATGTAAGAAAAAAATTGTAGAATTGTGAGAGGGAACGTATGTATGTTCTCTGAACTCCTTTCTGGAAGCTAATTGCTACATCAGAAATTAGGAGTTTAGTTTATATATTTATTGGCTGCTTTTCTCCCTTTTTTGTAGAAAAAGCCCAGCAGGAACTCATTTGCATATTAGGCCACACACCCCTGATATCACCATTGTTTCACACAGGGCTTTTTTGTAGAAAAAAGCCCAGCAGGAACTCATTTGCATATTAGGCCACACCTTCTGATGTCAAGCCAGCCAGAACTGCTTCCTGCTCAAAAAAAACCCCTGCTTAGGGCTCTAACAATAATTATTTGTCTTGTTTCTGCATTATTTTAAATAAACATTAGCAAATAGGTTTGATTTAACCTATCAGTAAGGTTACTGATTGGCTTGACCTGTCAGTAACCTTAATTTTTTTTCAAATAAAAAAGTATCAGACTTATTTTCAATCTATTAATAAAATGATGTAGCAGAAAGCCCATTTCAATGTGGTTTTTCCATTATATGGTTGTCTATGGTAAATACTACCAGATTTTCTTATGCAGTCATATTTTAGTCTACTTACACACATAAGACAAATTGGCTTAGTGAAAGGGCATTTCCTTTGGAGGAGGCAAATAACAGACCACCCAAGAATGATGCGGAAGAGATTGTATCAGAATGTGGATAGATTTTAAAAACTAGAGGAGAGCTCTGCATGCAACTGATGGAATGGCTTGGGAAGAGAAAGAAATTGCAGACCATGTTAGTAGAACATTTTTTAAAAATAGGTTAGCATTTTTAAGGGCTTTAGTATCTCAAGCAATAAGATGAAACTGCCTTATTTGGCATAGATGGCTTCCATGTGACTGCCATTTTGTGTAATTTTGTCCAAGGTACTCAAATTCCATACTAGACCAGTCTTATCAGATCTTGGAAGTTAAGCAGGTCAATAGTCTTTAGGGAGACAATCAAGGAAGTTCAGAGTTGCTACCCAGAAGCAGTCAATGGCTAACCATCTTTGAACATCTCTTGCCTAGAGAACCCTAAGGAGTTACCAGAAGTCAGCTACAATTTGACATCACACACCCTTTCAAATTCCATAAGAGTTTGTTGCAAAATAGGGACCATTAGAATTTTGGGTTCTTTGGCAGGTCTTACAACGTTGCCTGAGATGTCAGTGCAATTCTTGTCCAACATGTTTATGGTTCTTAAAGACTCTGCAGACCATTTCATGACCTTAAACTGCATGACCTTAAACTCATCCAGTTTCATCCTGATCCTGCACCTCTCAGAACGGTTTGTTGATCAGTTATTGGGACATAAAACTTGAGTCATCCTAAAGACTAGGAATTAACAAGAAAAACAAAGGAAGCCCAGCCAACCAAAATAAACCCCTGATCTCTGAGTTCCAAAAGCCAACTCAGACAGTTAGAACTTACAGTGTTTCCAAAAGATGTTCAGACTTGGACTGATGGAAATTCCCATATGAATAGGTCTAACAGGAAAACATCAGATATGAGTTTTTTCTAATATCTTGATTTGGAATTCCCCCCTAAAAACACAGAAAGATACACAAACAGTGATTCACCAGGTATAAATCCTGTTTATTATGCCACCTCTCCAGAGACCTACTCAAAGCAGTTCACAACTAAAGCAATACAATAAAACCAAACAGGCTATTAAAAACAAACCACGGCATAAAAATGAGTGACCTAAAATAATATTCATAAAACAGCCAGGCTAGAAGTAGACCATGCATAGGGCGGGGGTGGGGGGTGCCATCAAGTTGAAGCTAACTTAGGACAGGGTTGCCAATTCAAGAAATATCTGAGGACTTTGGGGGTGGAGCCAGGGGAAATTGGGGGTAGAGGCAGAAGCAATGTTGTGACAAGCATGATTGAACTCCAAAGGGAGTTCTGGTCATCACATTTAAAGGGATCACACACCTTTTAAATGCCTTTCCTCTATTGGAAATAGGGATGGCACCTTATTTTGGGGCTCATAGAATTGGACACCCTGACCCTTCTTTTGAAACTTGGAGGGTGTTTTGAGAAGAGGCATTGGATGCTATGCTGAAAATTTGGTGCCTCTTCCTCAAAAAACAGCCCCCTAGAGCCCCAGATACCCACAGTTCAATTTTCCATTATACCCTATGAGAACTGGTCTCTATAGGGAATAATGGAGTGCCCAACAAACATCCTCCCCCCCCCCCGATTTCTGATGACCCTGAAGTGGGGGGAGGGCCTCCAAACCAGGGATCCCCTGCCCCCACCTGGGGATTGGCAACCCTAACTTAGGGAGACCTTAGTAAGGGGCTTTCAAGGCAAGTGAGAAGGGGCTTAGTAAGGGGCTTTCAAGGCAAGTGCCATCACCTTTCTCTGCAGAGTCTTCAAAGAAGATCATAAAACAACCTTAAAAGATTGGATTTCTTCATTAAAAGTCTGGGTTTTAAAAATGTTTTGGCCTGGTGCCAAAACGAAAGTAGGCATCAGGTGACCTTGAAAAAGGAGTGCATTCCAAAGGCAAAGTGCCACCTCTAAAAAACCTGTGTCTCTAGTCACCACACACCTCACCTCTACAGAATGTGGCGGGGGGCACAGAGAGCAGGGCTGGAGAAGAGGATCTTAACTAGTGGGGTGGACAATATAGGAGGAAGTAGTCCTTCTGGTACCACAGCCTCAAGCCATTTGGGGGGCTTAAAGGTAAGAACTTGAAGGCAGCACTATTGAACTTTAGGTGTCAGGACAGGAGATAATGTTATTGTTTTTCCTGGATTTTTATTAAGGTTTACTCCTTCCCATTCCTGAGTTTTTATGCAGCATATCCACCAATTTTTTTTTCAAGCCCCCCCCCCCCCAAAAAAAACCCCTCTGACCTATTTATTGTCCCTGTAGATTTTGTGCAATTCAGATTGTTTAATAGTTTTAACTGGGAGTTTGGAAGCTGCCACGAGAACAGGGCTGATGAGGGCAAGCAGAAGTATAAATGTTTTGAAATAAATAGGTTCCATAGCTGAAGGGCAACCACTGAGAATTCCTCTTTTCATGCACTTATTGCCTGAAGCATCCATGCAAATAATACTGTTGAGAGCATCCACACTTGATTGCAGAGATTGCAATGGGACATAGAGATGGTCTATGTGAAACTTTAAGCTTCACTAAAAGTGACTTAAAAAGTTCACATAGACCATCTCTATGTAACTTGCAATCTCAGATCAAGTGATGGATGCTCTCAACAGTATTATTTGCATGGATGCTTCAGGCAATAAGTGCATAGAAAGAGGAATTCTCATGGTTGCCCTTCAGCCTATAATACACATATTGCAGCATTAAGAATCATGGACTAAAGCCCTCATCAGTTACATGAAGCAGGCAGGAAAGATAACTCTGGGCGTTTTCCCACAGCGCTTACCGCGGAGCGACGTCCCTCTTCACCGCGCAGCGTCTGCACGGATTTCCCACCAACTGCTCCGCAGAACCAGGAAGTGCCAGACCTTTTGCGTCGCAGATGTAAACCGCTAAAAACCAGTTTACGTTAGCGACGCAAAAGCCACGGCTCTTCCTGGTTATGTGGAGCAGTTGGTGGGAAATCTGCACAGACGCTGCGCGGTGAAGAGGGACGTCGCTCCGTGGTAAGCTCTGTGGGAAAACGCCCAGTTATCTAATTACTCACACGCAGTTCATACATTAACTGCAACAAACAGAACCATTGAGAATTGGCAGGTGGATTGTTTTGCAAGATTGGTTTTAAAAATGAAAGAACTCATATTAAAAAAGATGTCCATCAACTAAAAGTAGGGTCATTCCTTTTTTATTATTATTTAGTATATTTGTGTGTGTGTGCATGTGTGTGTTTGCACCTGGAAGTCATGGCAACCTCTGGTGACTTGACCCCTAACTGGGGCCCTGGAGGATTCACAGAGAGGTGGCTGAATAGAGCCCACCCTGTCCTATCAACTGGGTATTTCAAGGAAATCTCCCATCCAAGTACTAACCACAGTCAATCCTGCTTAGCTTCCAAGATCTAACAAGACTGGGCTTGCCTGGGATATCCAGGTCAGGGCTAACAGGGGTAATTCATGACGGGTTCACAAGCCCATAGATGTAGATGACTCAGCAAAGAAAATTAGGTATCACCATTATCTGTGGGACCCAGGGTATCATCAAAGTGCTAGTTTCCAGTATTACTTCCATGATCATTAAATGGTTGAGAACGAGTGTCAGACTATTACTGGGAGACCCAGGTTAGAGTTCCCACTCTGCTGTAAAAGCTCACTGGGTGACCACGGGCCAGTCATTAAGCCTCAGTTACTTCACAAAGTTGTGAGGACAAAAATGGAAGAGAGGTGAACAATGCTGTAAGCTGCTTTGGTTTCCCAACACAAATAAAAGCAGGGTATAAATTTCTAAACAAATAAATGAGAAGTAACTACAATAATGAATGCTTAATAATGAAGCTTGTTTTGTCCTCCTGGGGTGCGGCCAGACGTACCATTAGTGGCGACACAGCTCCGTCTCGCTGACGGATTAAATGTGTTCGTTCAGACATCCACATCTGGCAATCGAGCATGATCCAGCGTCATTCCGACTTGCTGCAGATCAGTGCCACATTAATTTGACACCACAGAAAGTCCGGCCCTTTTTCAAAACAGCGACACAAGATCGGCTTTTTGTTGTTTGGACAGCTCACGCGTGATACTGCCTCCCACCCAGCAGACATGCGCATTGCCAGATCATCCGGGAATCTGAGATGACGCTTCTGCTCCTCCAATCACCACAGGATCCGAGGGGGGGGGAAACGTTATCCCACTTTTCAGAATAGGAAAAAAATATTTCTTTTCAATGTGAGGATTTCAAGATATCATTGTAACTGCCAATTTCTAGGAAAATAATTCCTGCCAGTGCCTTGGTTTGGATCGGCAACATTAATTCCGGAACCTTTCCCCCTTCCCCCCCCTGCCGCTGAAGCAATGTTTGATTTCCCAGCTCCAAGCAGTTGGGCGCATGCTCAATGGACCCCCCCCTCCCAGAAATCACCATCACCGTGTGATCGATCAACTGCGTTTCACTAATGGGACCAACTCTTTATACGACCGTTCATGTGAACGCCGCCACATCGGAATTTTCTGCCCCGGTCCAGAAAAAGGCTCTTCCTTCTCGCTTTAAGTGGTCCGTCTGGCAGCACCCCTGATCTCCCAAGTTCATTAACCAAGAGAGGTGACATAAGTTTTTAATGAAACTTTTAACATGTTTTCTGTGGGACCTGCTATTCGTCGGTTCCACTTTCACCAATTCACACATTATTTTGTGAAGTGGTGACATGAAGATGCGGTTACATCCATTGTGTGTGCTGAGGTGTTTACACAAACTGGCCACAGTTTAGAAGAATCAGATGTTTCCATACCAAAGCATTCGTTTTTGAGGGATTTCTATTGTGTGAGAACTTCTAAAAACTTCTAAAAATTCTATTGCGTGAGAACTTCTAAAAATTATTTTCTCATTTCACACAAATGAGAAAATAATGTTGGTCTTTAATGAAATAACATTAAAGAACAAGCTTCGCAACTGTAATGGGCCATGATAATTGGAACCTCTCTGTTCAGAAGGAGTATACCTGTGGGAGAAAAACCAACAGGGGGAAGCCAACACTACTCAGACTTGCTTTATGCACTCAGCATTCTAGACTTGAAGGACTTTGGTCTGATCCGGCAAGACACTTCTGTCCTTAGAGCTGTCATTTATTAAAGTAATCCACCAAATCCCTGCTTCTTCGAATCAATTGTTTCTCTGCTCCAAGAAATCCCTTTTTAATACATATTTTAAAGGCAGCAATAAAATATTCTTTTTGCTGTTATGGCTGGCTCAACAGACAAAGAAAATATAGGGTGACTCTTTCAATGAACCAGTAATAGGCTGAAGCTGTAGTAAAGTCTGGGAGTTTCTCAGATGATAACTCTAGCTCGTCACCACACTGTTCAAAGAAATATACAGTACAGTCCTCTGCAGAAATACACCTTTCTAAAATCCATTAACGACAATTGACGTAGAAGGGTGTAACTTTTCTTTAGGCTTGTGCAGAACATACATGTTATTCGCGCTGTGGTAAGTATATGAAGGCAAAGCTTTTTTAACAACTAAGTTTTATTCCAGTGTTCCTAGAGAGGCTGTGCCTAGCCATAATGGCACAGCTTGGCGAATAATTCCAGGAACCTGAGAGGGCGGAAGATTCTTTTGGTTCTAAAATATGACTGGACATTAGCAGCACCTGGTGTGACTGAGATCTCAGCTGCATTCCTTCTCTTTTCAGGTTCAGAGAATGGCCTTGAACAGAAGCTGAAGACCCCCCGCCGACGTTGCCAGCAGCCCAAAATGCTGAATAGCCCTGAGGACAACTTGTATTATAACCAGTTAAATGTGAGTTCAAAGTGGCAATAAAGCTGCTCTATTGGCTTTGTTTCCAGTTAATAATTTTGTTATTAATACCTGTTCCAACCCCTCCAGCCTCCCCCACCCCACCCCACCCCACAACACCGCCACCCCTGCAGCCCCTCCTGACGTTCTTCAGCTCTCGTCTTGAACATGTGCTTATGCTCTTTATCTGTTGCTTTCATGTCAGGATGTCTGCCTTCACGGTGAATAATTGATGTGGTTTATCAAAGACGAGCAAGATGCATGCTTCATCAGGCTCGCTGGAGCCCTTTGATCAAAAAAATTATGCTGTGACTTCTGATATTATCAGCATCTGCTTGCATTCAACACAAAATCACTTTGAATTAAAAATTAACGACTCGCTGCTTTGCTTTGACTGTGTGTTCTTGGCCCTCTCCACAGGGATCTCTAGAATATCAAGGGAGCAAGAGGAAGCCAAGAAAACTTGGGTAAATATCTAGCTTCAGAGCTCTACTGTAAACAGTAAGAAGTCCTTTGTGATATTACGGAAAACTATATATCAAGAAGAAAATAATAACAATAATCATAACTTTCTAGAGGTGTTCCTAAAAATAAATAGCAAATCCTTTTCTCTGTAGCAACTTGGGGCATTTTTTATAGGAGCAAATTGGAAAGTTGCATTTTATGCTGTCTGTACAAAAATGAGTACCATCTATTTTAGTTTAGGGGGAGAAAAAAAAAGATTCTATTCAACAGAATCCAGTCAAAGTTTGGTTTTGTTTCTCTGCTTGTTTTGGAAGGGATCAGATACAAGTGGGAGACTGATAGCACGCTCCAAAACAGAGTTACACCCTTCTAAGCCAATTGATTCTGATGGATTTAGAAAGGTATTGTTCTGCTCTGGATTGCACTATAAAAGTCCCAGGAAGAGTGAACATAAGCAGAAGGTGAGTGGCAGTAGAGCGGGTCAGCTGACCCACAATAAGTACCAGTTGAACAGAGCATTTGTCCCTAGTTATTTGTCCCTGGAATACCTTTCCTTTTAGCTATTAGCTTCTTTGACCAGTGGTCTTAAGCTCAAGATAAAACAAGACAGTAAACACAAAACAAATTGCAAATAATTAAAAACCAAAATAGATTAACAGGAAGAAAGAAAACCAATAATCATGATCACAGGACATAATTAAATAACTTGAAAGAATACTTAATATTAATATAAAATTCCATAAAACTCTTTAACATTGTAAAATTAAACTTTCAAATCTTAGTAAATAATAACAGCGCAGTCCCTGGAATACAATAAGACAATGCACGTTCCCTTTTTGTTCTTGTCAAAAGGGTTACTTTTTTTTTCTTGTCATCTCATCAAGGGAAAATTTGACTGCTTTGCCAGTTTGGACATGTGGAATACTTATTTGTGTTCCTGTGAAGGCTCAGGTCCACCACTGTGCACACTGCCTATAAAGTAATGCTCAACTATCACCAACATATCATATTGGTAGTGCAGTCCAAAGCAAAGTTACAGCTTTCAAGAGCCACTCCAAACAAATTGGTTTTACAATGTCTCTGCAGTTGTATGGAAGCTTATCCCATGAAAGTTGACATGAATCAGTAGGGCTGCCAGCCAACCGAAGTTATAGTGACCAAATAACTAAAAATGTATTGAAACAAAATCATACAAATATGTTCAATAGAAGACTAAATAGCAATAACAATTCCCCAAAAGTTTCACAATTCCATCAAAGGAGTCCCAATGAACAGGAGGTAGACTTGATTATTCCTGCTTCTAATCCTCTTCTAGCATAGGGTGCTCCAACCACATATCTCAACCAAAGGCAAAGTGTTTCTGATGCATCAATAACTTGAAAAAAGCTGCTAAACCCACAAGATTCTATTTCAGTGCATCCAAAGACTGCACTTAGAATTTCCAATGGACAAATGGGACAGAAAGTCTCCAGTAAGATTTCAAAACGGCACTAAACTCCAAAAGGCTCTAGTCCAGCCAGGGGATCCCCTGGTCTCTGGGGCTCCAATCCATCACCCGCCAGCTGGCCAGCGGGTGAAGCCCCACCTCCAAACAGAGACATCATCATGCAACGTCCCTGATGTGACAGCTTCTCTCAGAAGTGATGTCATTGCATCACAACATTGCGTGATGATGCTCTGGTTTTGGGACAAACTGTGGGTTTTGTAGCAAAAAAAGGAAGTTTTGCCCAACACCTAGAGCAACATCAGCAACGTGATGATGTCACTTCCTAGTGATGCCATCATGCCAAAACTACAAAGTATCTGCAAAGATACATTTAGGATTTCCTTTAGTGCCATTGATGATTCTTTCATAGTTGTCTTCTTCTGTCTCATCGTGCCATCCATGTGGCTGCCTCCTGCAGCCTGATTGTAGTTATTAATGTTGACATGCAAATGTGAATAACCGGCTAGCTATTGGCACTAGCAATTGTCATTTATTCTGGTGTTAGTTAGGTGTGGACATGGACATTAATATAATCCCCAGAAACATCTGCTGCAGATCAGCCATATACACTGTAAGAGGCACTTTCTCGTTTTGGGGAGGTCTTCAGATGCTTCATGGAGATACTTATCTGAACGTTCTGTGTGGGTGTGTGGCAGACCACTTTAAAAAACAAGCTGGGACTGCACATAGCAAAGAATCCTTGTTGTTGTTTTTTAAACGTATCTTAATCTGGAAAAGATTACAGTTTATAGATGGATGTGGAAAACAGTTTGACCAAGATAACTTCATAAGAATTTGGCAACTGTATCTTGAATTTTGGAACAGGCCAAAATCTGAGGAAAATGTTACATAGAAATTCTATGATGTATCTGAAATAATGTGCAATTAGGTTTACTAGATATGCAATATTCTCTGCAATGTATGACAATATGCACAAGAGATGGTTATCTCATTAAATTTACCCTTCACAAGTCCCTTTTCACTCTGTTTTTGTTCTTTTATTTTTCCTGTAGTTTCTCCCCTCTTTTAATTTTTACATGTACTTATTAGCAAATTAAATATTAATTAATTCAGAATTAATGTTATATATTAATTGTTATATTACTATAATGTTATCATATGTTATTATATATTATATATTTTCTGCACAACTTGCATATTGTGACAAAATAAAATTAAAACATATTGCCTAGAGCATTTATAACCTGCCTTTGTACCTTTACTGATTTACAAAATTGCTGAAAACAAAATAATTTACATTTAACTAAAATAAAATGAGTCTGTGATTGGGCCAGACTGCTCTTTGGGATACTGCTGTAAAACTAGGCAGCCAGGTGGGTGCAGGGGATCCCCGGTTTGGAGGCCCTCCCCCCACTTCAGGGTCATCAGAAAGCGGGGGAGGGGAGGGAAATGTCTGCTGGCTACTCATGATTCCCAATGGAGACTTATTCCCATAGAAAATAATGGAGAATTTATCCACGGGTATCTGTGGCTCTTGGGGCCCTGTTTTTTGAGGTAGAGGCACCAGATTTTCAGTATAGTATCCAGTGGCTCTTCCCAAAATATTCCCTAAGTTTCAAAAAGATTGGACCAGGGGGTCCAATTCTATGAGTCCCCAAAGAAGGTGCTCCTATCCTTCATTATTTCCTATGGAAGGAAGGCATTTAAAAGATGTGCCGTCCCTTGAAATGTGATGGCCAAAACTCCCTTTGGAGTTCAATTATGCTTGTCACATCCTTGCTCCTGGCTCCACCCCAATGTCTCCTGGCTGCAACCCCAAAGTCCCCAGATATTTCTTGAATTGGACTTGGCAACCCAATGTAAAACTGGGAAGACAAAGCTATTCAAATTTGGCCCCTCCCTCTGCCTGTGAGGGGCTTGATCTCCAGACTACACAGATCAGTTCCCCTGTAGGAAATGACAACTTCAGAGGGTGGGCTCCAGTTAGGGTTGCCAGGTCCAACTCAAGAAATATCTGGGGACTTTGGAGGTGGAGCCAGGAGAAAGGGTGTGATAAGCGCAATTGAACTCTGAAGGGAGTTTTAGCAGTTGAATTCTGAAGGGAGTTTTAGCCATGTAAAGGGACTGCACTCCTTTTAAATGCCTTCCCTTCATTTGAAATAATGGAGGAAGGGTGGCACCTTCTTTTGGGGATCATAGAATTGGACCCCCTTTTCCAACCTTTTTGAAATGTCGGGTTGGGAGGAAGGTTTAGTATAGGCACCAGATTTTCAACATAACATCTGGTGCCTCCACTAACCCCCCCCCCAAGTTTCATCTGGTACCTCTACCTCAAAAAACAGGCCCCTCCAGAGCCACAGGGGACATTCAACATTTTCTCCCCCCCCCCTGCCACCGCTTTCTGATAACCCTGAAGTGGGGGAAGGCCTCCAAACCAGGGGATCTCCTTCTCACAACTGGGGACTGGCAACCCTAACTCCAGTCATCGTACCTTTGCTGTGCTCTTTTCCCTCTCCAAACTCTCCCTTCCCCCTGAATCTCTAAGAATATCTCAAGCTGAATTTGGCAATTCTACTTATTGATTACATGTTCAACCTGCCCTCTCCCTATCTCACAGGCCGACTGTGACTGTTGGGCTGCTGTCTGTTTAGGTGCTCCAAGCACAGCTGATACAACACCAACCCCCTTGATGCATAAATACATAATGTTGCTACCAGGCCATCTCAGCAACTGATGTCAGTAGTCACAGGTCAGAGGCATCTTGCTTCCCAGGCCACAGCTCCTCAAGTGAACCAAACTGTTCCTTTTCCTTCTGTGGTGCTGTAGAGGACCAGGAGAACAAAAGGGCCTCTCTTCATCCCTCAGATGGTCCCACAGCTGCCTCTTTAGGAGCCACAGCAAATCCGGTAGATTGCCAGTGAGCTCCCCCTCACTGGCAATCTTTAAACAGAGGCTGGATGAACACTTCTCAGGGATGCTGTAGGCTGATCCTGTACTGAGCAGGGGGTTGGACTAGATCAGAGGTAGGGAACATTGGCTCTTCAGATTTTTTTTGCCTACAACTCCATCAGCCCCAGCCAGTATGGCCAATGGCTAGGGCTGATGGGAGTTGTAGGCAAAAAAAAATCTGGAGAGCCAACGTTCCCTACCCCTGGACTAGATGGTCCGCATGGCTCCTTCCAACTTTATGATTCTTTTCTATATACCCCCTCATACACACATTTGTCAGTATCAAATTATAAAAAAAACATGATCTGACTTACCTGAGAAACACTTTACATGTCTAAAATGTTCTCTCAGTAACTGATAGATTAGAGAGACAGACAGATAGTTTTGATAGCTTAAAATAGACGATTAAGATAGAATTGATGTGGTTTATCAAAGATGAGCAAGATGACTGGTTCATCAGGCTCAATGGAGCCCTTTGATCAAAAAATTATGCTGTGACAAATTACAAGCTCACTTATAGCAAATTTGTAGGGTTTGGGAATAAGAGATATTCAGGCATTGCCTGCCTCCTAGGGTCACCAGATCTCCCTCGCCATAAGTGAGAGATGGGAGGTAGAGTTGCCAGATCCAGGTTGGGAATCTCCTGAATATTTGGGATGGAGCCTGGGGAGGCCAGGGACCTCAGTGGAGTGCAATGCCATAGAGGCCACCCTCTGAAGCATCCATTTTCTCCAGGGGAACTGATCTCTGTAGTCTGGAGATGAGCTGCCATTCCAGGGGATCCCCAGGTCCCACCTGGAGGCTGACATCCCTATCGCTGCCTTATCCAAACCTTGGTATTCCTCAGTTGTCTCCCATCCAAATCTTGACCAAGGCCAACCATGCTTAGCTGCCAAGAGATGATAAGGTCAGGCTAGCCTCATTTAGCATGTGTGCCATGACATCCCGATAGTAGCCGGAATACAGGCCCTGAAACAGAAAGTAACTAGGTAAAGAGGTACTTTGTATTGCTAGGATATGAGATGCCAGCAGGGCCAGCCCTAGACTGTCTGGCACCCTAGGCAAGTCTAACATCTGGCACCCTCCCCCTGCACTGATAACATCACTGAGTCACATGGGGGTGCCCAATTTGGCATCCCCAGAAGGCTGGTGCCCTAGGCAATTGCCTAGTTTGCCTAGTGGCAGGGTCAGCCCTGGATGCCAGTACTGTTTAAGCAGGATGATGGGGCTGTTCCCTATCCCCCATATGCTGGTCTTCTTAGTCCAGGGAATCTAGAGTGGCGGGAATAGGCATTTGCTCTTCCTTTACTTCCCTGCCCGAACTTGTTCTTTGTGGATGGAACATTGTGATTTAAAGCAACAGAGATGTGGAAGTACCCAGGGCCAGACGGGAAGGAGGCATTGCAGGGGGGAAAGGGCTCTTTGGCCTGTGCCTCAAGCTGAAAGGGGATCTCAGATTTAGACACGCAGGGCTCTTTTTGTAGCAGGAGCTTCTTTGCATATTAGGCCACATGTAGCCAATCCTCCTGGAGCTTACAGGGCCTACTGTAAGCTCTTGGAAGATTGGCAACATCAGGGTGTGTGTGGCCTAATATGCAAAGGAGCTCCTGCTACAAAACGAGCCCTGTAGACAGGTATTAATTTGTTGGCATTTGGTAAGTTTCACAGCTTGCTTTTATGTACAACACATGCCTTTTTTTTTTTAGTATGACCAGGCAGTGTATCTCTGAGAAAACCTGGAAGTACCATAAATCAAAGCCAACTCCTTTAATTCTGCCCAGCGATTGTTGGAAGGCAGTACACTCTATAGTACACTCTCCTGTAAAGCTGAATTCTTTACCACCACCAGCCCGAGCAGTATAAACCTATTTTGGTTTCAGTAGCCAGACAAGGCACTTCTTGTACCCGAGTAACATAAACTTTTAAACTTGGAGATCACCATTCAGAGTGGCTTGTGTTTTCTGTTCCCCTTAGGCAAATAAAAGTCCTTGATTGGGAGGATGAGTACTACAAATCATTGTCAGCTGTTGATTCCATCCCAGAAGAAGACAACAAATTCCAAGCTCTTCCTTCCTCCAGAGGAGTGTCCTTTCAGAGCTGAGCTTTTACCACTTAACTCTTTTGTGACAATGCTGGTAAGAGTCCAAGCATCTGTTTCAAGTTTCTGGTATGTGTGTGCAGGCGTAATGTGCACATATGTGCAAAAACATATAAAGCAACGGTATTTCTCCTACCACTCAGTGAGTGTGAAGCCTTCCCCCAGCCTAAGGTGCCTTCTTCCCTCAACTGAAGAGCCCCTTAATTTGAAGGCAGTCTCCTTACGATGGATGGTAGGATACATGTCTATGGGTGGGATACATGCCACCCCAGTTTCATCAATGTGTCACTCTTCAGGGTTTTTTTTAAATATCTACTTTAGAGAATTATTTTCTTGCTTTCCAAATGTAAAATAAATATTTTGTAAAGCGCAGGAAGTCACCAAACATTGCTCAGTTGAGAGGTAGTGTGGATTCCAATATAATTTTAGGAAACTATAATCTACATTGTCTGACACCAAAATAGGGGTGAATTCAAAAATACTCATGTCTGCCATGGAAATAAGGCAATCAAGCTAAACCTATATCTACATTTTGCAACTTCCGCTTCAAAAATCTGGTCTCTGCCTTAGACTTGCAGGTTTCCCTGGTCATTGGTGAGAGGCAGGCTGTAGTTTTGCCAGCTCCAAGTTAGGAAACTCCTGGAGATTTGATGGTGGAGCCTGGAGAGGACAGAGTGGGGTACACTGTTATAGAATCCACACTTCAAAGCATCCATTTTCTCCAGGGGAACTGATCTTTGCAGTCAGGAGTTTCCCCAGGGCCCACCTGGAGGCTGGCATCCCTGTCACCTACAACAGGATACTATTCTAACCATTATGGCACAGCACAGTTTCTGGTGTGTCTCTCATTTATAACACCCTTATAAGACACAGCATAGTGGAATGTCATTGTAAGATTTTATAGGACTCTGAAAACTTTAGTTTATAATGCTTGGAAGAATTGGCACTGTCGGGGGAAAAAATGTAGAATAACTCTTTAAAATGCTGAACTGTGGTTTTTTACTTTATCTAGCAAAAAAGAATATTTTTCAATAAACCACGTGACTCTTATTTCCCCCGAGGAAAGAAAACTTCAAAAGCCCAAGTGTTAAAATAGTTAATAGTGTATTACTAAAATCACTTAACTTAGCATTTTTTAATGTTCTTATGAGTGAGTTGAAAATAAAAGGACCAAGGCTAGTACTTGGTATAACTTCAAGAAACCAAGTTACATTCTCCATCATTCCAAAAAAAAGGAGAGGGAAATCTTTTATTTCGTTAGATAAGTTTACAGAAATCATGATTACCAAATCCTTCCATCTGATATTTGAAATCTCCTACAGTTCCACACAGGGATTGTTTTGTAAAAAAAAAAACAAAAAACCCAGCAGGAACTCATTTGCATATTAGGCCACACACCCTGGTGTCACCATTGCTTCACACGGGGCTAATTTTGTAGGAAAAGTGCAGCTGGAACTCATTTGCATATTAGGCCCCACCCTCTGGTGCCAAGCCAGCTGGAACTGCATTCCTGTGCATTCCTGCTAAAAAAAAAAAAAAAAAGTCCTGGTTCCACGTAATTTAGAGTGGGGTTGCCAACATCCAGGTAGCACCTAGATATTTCCTGCTACTATATCTGATCTACAGATGACCCCTGGAGAAAATGGTTGCTTTAGAGCAGGGGTGGGGAACAGTGGCTCTCCAGATGCTTTTTGCCTACAACTCCCATCAGCCCCAGCCAGCATGGCCAATGGCTAGGGCTGATGGGAGTTGTAGGCAAAAAACATCAGGAGAGCCACTGTTCCCCACCCCTGCTTTAGAGGGTGGACTCTATGACATTATATGCTGCTGAGGTCCCTCCCCTCCATAAACCCCACCCTCCTCAGGTTCCACCCCCAAAATCTCCAGGTATTTTCCAAGTCAGAACTGGCAGCCGTAATTTAGAGTCACCCATGCTGAGTAGAAACTACTTTATACAGTCTCACATAGTAGCCCACCAGAACCTTGAGATATGTCAAGGCCACTAGACCTGACTTGTAAGCTGCTAATGGTTTACTGGTTCTCAAATGATATGGGCCTGATCTAGTAATTTAGCCCAAGGTCACTGGTTACTTTAATTATTCTACTTTAATTGTTCTAGGGGAGGGACGGTGGCTCAGTGGTAGAGCATCTGCTTGGTAAGCAGAAAGTCCCAGGTTCAATCCCTGTAGAGTCTACAGGGATTGTCTACAGTGTAGACAATAGTGACTTGGATGGACCAAAGGTCTGATTCAGTATAAGATAGATAGATGAATTTATTGTCATTGTTCTCAACAAAAAGAGAGCAACGAAATGAGGTGCTCTTCCACAAACATACCAACACATCAAACACACATATTCATAAACCATTTAAATACATCTGAAACCATTAAACCATTTAAACCATTTAAATACATCTAAAACGGATAAACATTCATAAAACCATTTAAACCATTTAAACCATTAAATAAACATTCATAAAACCATTAAACATTCATAAAACCATTAAAACCATTTAAACCATTAAATACATCTAAAACAGATAATCCTTCATAACCCTGCATTTAACCTAACCACAGCACTTGGATAGAAACTGTCCTTAAATCTGTTTGTCCTAGCCTTCAACACTCTATATCGTCTACCTGACGGTAAGATCTCAAAAAGCAAATGGCCCAGATGTGTATGGTCCCTTAGGATCATTTGTATCTTCCTTTTACATGCCATATTATACAGATCCACCAATGAGGGGAGAGAACATCCACAAATCTTTTGTGCTCTTCTCGTCACTCTTTGGAGCACCCTTCTCTCTGCTTCCGTGCAGCTCCCAAACCATGCGCAGAGGCAATAAGATAAAATGCTCTCAATGGAACTACGATAAAAGGCAACCAGCAGACTCCCTGACAGTTGTAGTGATCTTAAGAGTCTTAAGTAGTATAGTCGTTGCTGGGCCTTTTTCTCTAGAGCTAAAGTATTTGCCCCCCATGTTAGATCCTGTTTCATGGTAATTCCCAGAAACTTCCATTCTGTCACCTGTTCTACCATAACACCATCAATAAACAACGGCTGGGTGTCCAAACTACTCTTCCTGTAATCCACTATAAGGCAGCTTCATATGTTCATATGAAATCCTCAAGGAAACCCTCAAGGATGCTCTCAGAAGTTTGTTTCTGATTCCCTGCACTTTTTGCATGGTATTTTAGTTGCTCCATTATGAAGCTGCTTTATACTGAACCAGAACATTGGACCATCAAGGTCAGTATCATCTACTCAGACTGGCAGTGGCTCTCCAAAGTCTCAGGCAAAGGTCATTCTCATCAGCTACAGTCTGGGCCTTTTGACTGGAAATGCCAGGTGGGGACTGAACCCAAGAGCATCTGCACATGAAACAGAGGGTCTTCCACTGAGCCACAGCCCTCTCTAAATATCATTGCACCAATAATAACAATTGTTACTACTCATTATGTTGATTTTTTTTGTATTTTTCGTGTATGTGTGTGCATGCACACCTGGAAGTCATGTCAACCTCTGGCAACTGACCTCTACTGGGGGCCCAGAGGATATTCAGGGAGGTGACTGAATAAGCCTGTCCCCCGCCTCCCAACTGGGTATTTCAAGAACTGTCTCCCATCTAACCACAGTTGACCCTGCTGAGCTTCCAACATCTGAAGGTCAGGGCAATTATCATCTAATTTCTGAAGACCGTTTGAGAGGGTATCTGTGTTGGCTTGCAGTAGGACAGCTAGATTCAAGTCCAGTAGCACCTTAGAGACCAATAAGGTTTTCAACGTATGAGCTTTTTGACCAAGGGAGCTTAGACTCTCAAATAGGATTGCCAGCCCCCAGGTCCCAGGGGGAATTCCCCAGTTTAGGGGGCTCCTCTCTGCCTCAGACTAAATGGCCAGCAGGGGAAACACCTCCCCTAGACAGAGACGCTGCATGGAAGTGACATCATTGCATTGGGGACATCACACAGGGGATGCTCTGGTTTTGAGACAAACTCTATGGTTTAATCTCAGTTTAACCATAGAGTTTGCCCAAACACCAGAGCACCCCCCATGCAGTGTCTCCAGTGCAATGACTTTACTTCCAGGTGATGTCATTGTGTCATCCCTGCCCACCCTTGGAATGTCCCCCCTAATCCCCCTGCTGGACGGGTGAGGGGACCTGTCAATCCTACTCTCAAAAGCTTATAACCCCAAAGTCTCGTTGGTCTCTAAGGTGCTAGTGGACTTGAATCTAGCTGTAATTTTTGAAGTGAGACTTGCAGAATTTGCAACATGAGATCATGTCTTTTTGCCAGCAGCACACCCAGGGCTGGTGCTAGGGGTTCTGCTGTTCGAGGTAGACCCCTGCGCCGTGCCCCCCCCCCACTCCCTGCAAGCTCCCTTTATAATTTTTGTTTCACGTGCAACTGGAAGTGACGTCATCATGAAGGCAGCATGAGGGGGACAAGAGAGCGACAGGTGGCGCACAAGTGTGCTGCCGCGCTGCCATTTCCCCCCTGCCCCGCACTCTTCAGAGGTTTCCTTGGAAGCCTCTGAAGAGTGTGGTGTTTTAGCAGTGCCCGGCTGCTTTCGGGTTGAAAGCGGCCGAGCAGCGACTTCACATGAAATCCGAAAGCGACTGGGCGCCACTAAAACACCATGCTAAAACAGCATAGTGCACTGTGCACTGAGCAAGGGAAGTAGTGCCCCAGGCTGGGTAACTCCCCAGGCAGCCGCCTACCCCACTTGCTCCCATGCGCCAGCCCTGAGCACACCTCACATTTGAAGGGGCTCAAAGAGAAAAATTTGGCTGAATATGTGCAGAAGAGAAATGTCAGCTGGGAAAGGGAGCGGAAAGGAAAGGTCCACATGTTACTCTTGCATTGGTTTGTGTATTGCCTGAAGATTTTTTTCTGCTTCCACACAGTATCCAAATATTATCATAACCATGTTTATTTGTTAGCAAATTCCACTGAATGTCTGAGTATTATACTCATGATTGCAGAATAAGAGGTATTTCACATGTAAGTCCCCTGGAGTGCGGAATATCATGGCTTTCAAGCATAATGCTCTTTTTCAAATGGGATCAGGGAAGAACCAGAAGATTATAGAGCCAGTTAACCTAATATCTGTTCCTGGTAAACTGGTGAAAAGTATTGTTAAAGATATAGGTTGAGAGCTGCTGGTGTGGCACAGCAGTTTGAGTACAGGACTAGGGCTTGGGAGGACCAGGTTTGAATTCCTACTCTGCTATGGAAGCTTGCGGGGTGACCCCAGGTCCATCACAAATTCTCAGGCTAACCTACCTCACAAGGTTGTTGTTGTGGGGATAACCCAGAGGAGGGGAGAACAATGTGATAAGCTGCTTTTGAGTCCTGGTTAAAGAGAAAAGTGGGTTATAGATTTTTTTTTAAAGCAGAAGTAATATACTTGTAGAGCATATACAAAACAATCTCTACAGAAGAAAAATCAATATGGCTTCTGACAAGAAAGTCCTGGATCACCAAGAAGAAGAAGATGAAGAAGATATTGGATTTATATCCCGCCCTCCACTCCAAAGAGTCTCAGAGCGGCTCACAATCTCCTTTACCTTTCTCCCCCACAACAGACACCCTGTGAGGTGGGTGGGGCTGGAGAGGGCTCTCACAGCAGCTGCCCTTTCAAGGACAACCTCTGCTTGAGCTATGGCTGACCCAAGGCCATTCCAGCAGGTGCAAGTGGAGGAGTGGGGAATCAAACCCGGTTCTCTCAGATAAGAGTCCACACACTTAACCACTACACCGAACTGGCTCTCCAACTCTGGGGGATGTTAACAAGCATGTAGACAAAGATGATCTAGTAATTAATATCACATACTTGAGCTTCCAAAAAGTTTTTGACAGAATCCCTTATCATAGGCTCCTGAATAAACGTTAGCAGTCATGGAATAAGAGTACAAATTCTCTTGTGCATTAGAAACACATCAGGAAGCAGAGAGGGTGTAAGTAGTGCTAGTAGTTAAGAGTGGTGGGCTCTAATCCGGAGAACCAGCTGATTGCCCACTCCTCCAGTCAAAGTTCTCTCAGAACTCTTTCAGTTCCCTCACAAGGTGTCTATTGTGGGGAGAGGAGGGGACAGAGATAGTAAGCCACTTTGAGACTCCTTTGGATAGAGAAAACGGGGGTATAAAAACCAACTCCTCTTCATCTAAAGGGACAGCTTACAATGGATGGAAATAAGCAGTGGAGTCTCTTCAAGGAATACTGGGACTTGCTCTGTTTAATTCATAAGTGATCTAGAATCAGGGTTGAGCAGTGAAGTAGGCAAGTTTGCAAATGACTCCAAATTATTCCAGAGCCAACTACAAAGTGGCCCCTGCATTGTGGAATGGTCTGCCCTGGGTGGTCAGAAAAGCTCCCACTCCCCTGGCTTCCCCCAAACTAAGTAAAATGGATCTATTCAAGAGGGCTTCTATATGCAGGTAATAGGGCTGCACTATACAAAATGGTTCTCAAAGTTACTTGGATAGGAACTGTGATCTATACTGTTGTGTACAACCATGGCTTTTTAAGAGGCAGGAACTCCTTTGCATTTTAGACCACACACCCCTGATGTAGCCAATCCTCCAAGAGCTTACAGGGCTCTTAGTAGAGGGCCTACTGTAAGCTCCTGGAGGATTGGCTACATCAGGGGTGTGTGGCCTAATATGCAAAGGAGTTCCTGCTACAGAAAAAGCCCTGTGTATAACTTATGGTAAGTAGGATCCTATTATGTAATTTCTCTACCACTGGTGGGTTATGTTAACGCTTATGCTGTGCTTCAGTTCTTTCTGGTGGTCCTAGACTTCTAAAATCTAGAATCTAGAACCAATGCATTGGTTGATGAATGTCCCATTTTGTTGATTGTACTGACTCGCTATGTGGAATCCGCCTTGAATCCCTGTGAGAAAGGTGGATTATAAATAACAGAAATAAAAATAAAAGCAGAATTTTTCCAAACTGGATGAATAATGGGCAACAACATAGTAAATTAAGAGAATTTAGGGTCATGGTAGACAGTGCAGTTCAACAGCTAGTGTGCAGCTGTGGCAAAAGCGGGGAAATTCCAGGCTAGGGATTATTAGGAATGAAATAAAAGAGTAGCCCTGTAAAAATCACTCTCTTTGGAATAGTATGTACAGTTCTAGATAACCAATCTCATAAAGGACATCATAGCGCTGAACAAAAGCTGCAGAAAGGAGAAGCCCAAATGATTAAAGGGCTGGAGTGACTTTTGTGTGAAGAAAGGACAAAGTGTTTAGGGAAAAAATGACTAAAGAAGGACATGTTATGCAAGGTGTGGAAAAAGTGGATAGAGCAAGGGTGTTGAACTTGTTTATTAGAAGGGCCAGATCTGACACAAACGGGACTTTGTTGGACCAGGCCATGTGTGTCATAAAATGTAATGTGAGGTAGCAGAGATATAAACTTTATAAAGGACACAGACAAACACAATTAAAGATATAATCTTTTAACTTAAAATACAAACATGCTTAAAACTCTTACAATATTTTGTTTAAAATGGAAAGGTGGGGGAATAGTGAGAATTGGCAATGAATTTTTAAAAATAAAACATCAAGAAAAAGCACAAGGATCACAGCAGAAACTAAAAATATAAAATGCATTCACACGAAAATACTACTAATATTATTTCTATTAAATTGCAAAATTTTAAGCTTATGACTTGTTGGTATACTACCCCACAAAAATTCAAATCAGAATGCTGGAAGCAATGTAAGCAAGTAGGGTCATATATACATTGCTGGTTTTACTGTCCTAAGATATATTTATTTTGGAAGAAAATACTATACAAAACTACAGAAATTACAGGGATAAGAATACCTTTACTACCTGAATACATTCTGTTAAATCTTAGGAAACAGCCTAGGGTATCTGTAATTAATCAAAAAAGACTTGGATTTCTATTCTATGCAGCAAAATTGGCAATTGCACATAAATGGAAAAACAAAGAAGCTCCATCCCTAAAGTTATGGCGTAAGAAGTTATGGAATCTATATATAATGTTTAAAATAAGTGAACTAAATAATAGACGTTTAGACTCAAAATCAGAGGTGTTTTTTACCATTTGGTATCCAATATTGGAATATTTGCAAAAAAAGGGCGATATCCCCAAAAGTGTTATAACTTTTCAGTTATGGTAAACTTTTCTGTATATCTGTACTGATCATTAATTTTCCTTTATTATGTCTAGCTTCGTTATCTCTGTTAGCAGATGTAGAAAAAATGTTCAAACAATGCAACAACTGGATTGTATACTTAATTTTGTTTTTAAAACTAATAAAAATGTTATTTAAAAATATATATATAAAATACTTTGAGCCTGGGAAAACAATGAAATGACATTGCAAGCTTCTCTCCCCGCCCCCCACCCTCCCGCTTTCTCCAGTCTACTCAGATTGACACTATCTCTCCAGTGTAATATCCCCCTTTGGCTGTGGATCCCCAGGTTAGAGTACTCACAAGATCAGGTCCATTCAGCAGAGGCAAGCTGCCTCAAAGCATCAACCCTTTATTTGTAAGGATACAACTCCAGGAAGTATGAGTTTTTCAGCTGGCTATAGGAACTCTGAAAGTGAAACTATATCCACTCCATTGAAACACATTGCAGCACAGAAAAGTTGCAAGGAAAATGTGGAAAGAATTTTCCATTAAAGTCTCTGGGCCCTAGCTATCTGGGTACAGAGACCTTAATAGAAAATCAGTTCCACATTTTCTTTGCAGCTTTGCTTCTTGCTGCAGCCGGCAAAAACAAGGCAGAAAGAGCTGGGAACTGAAAGAGCAGGGAACTTTGTCAGCCTCAGAGCTTCAAAGGGGAGGATGGGAGGGGGAGAAGGGGGAGAAAAGAGCCCTGGGGGCCTGATTAAATCCCTGAGTGGGATGAGTGTGTCCCAAGGGCTGGACATTTGACACCCCTGGACTTCTTGTCCCTCAGTCATTATGTAAGAACTTGGGTCATCCAGTGAAGCAGTGGCTTCCAGACAAAAGAAAGCCCTTGTTCTCATAATACCTAGTAAGTAATTCAGTCCCCCCCAAGCAGAGGTGAGAATAATTGGCACTATGACTTTGAAAGAGACCTAGACAAATTCATGGGATGATAGGGTTGTCACCAATGGTTTACCATGATAAGTGAATGAAACTTGAATGCTCAGAGGCATTGTACCTCTAAACACCATTTGATGGGGAACTCTATCGATGTCTGATGGCTTCATGCACTGCTTGTGAACTTTCTAATTAGCCACTGTGAAAAACAGGATGCTGGATTAGAGGTAGAAGCCATGGCAACCAGCAAGGGTTCAAAGGGGACTTTTTGGCAGCAGGGGAGGCCTACTCCAGCATCTCAGCATTGTTGCTAAAAATGTGGTGATATCACTTCCAGCACATGCTGAGAGTGACATCATCACCTTGCTGGTGACATAAGGATGTTCTGGTACTTGGGCAAAAATTCTATAATAGAAGCCATTTCTACCATAGAATTTTGCTGAAATACCAGAGGGTCCCTGTGGCACTGGTGATGTGATGACATCACTTCTGGCACAAGCCAGAAGTAGGCTTCCCAATTCCCAGGTCCCAGCGGGGGATCCCTCGGTTTTATAGGCTTCCCCCTGCCCCCAGCCAGCTGGCCGGCGGGGAAAGCCCCACTCCTACAGCCACCTTGCAGCTCCAGATTTTGGGCAGGTTTAGAAACCTGTGAACAGGTCCGTTTCAAAATGTATGTGTGAGTGTGTGCCTTTAAAGTTGAGCAGGAAGTACTTAATGGGAAGGGTCAGCAACACAGTCCCTCGGTTTGTTTTGCTTTCATTTCAGACCAACTAAGTGTGTGTGTGTGTGTGTGTGTGTGTGAGAGAGAGAGAGAGAGGGTTGCCAATCCCCAGGTTTGGAGGCCCTCCCCGCCCCCCACTTTAGGGTCATCAGAAAGTGGCTGGGGAGGGAAATGTCTACTGGGCAATTATTCCCTATGGAGAACGATTCCCATAGGGAATAATGGGAAATTGATCTGTGGGTATCAGGGGCTCTGGGGGACTGGTTTTTGAGGTAAATGCACCAAATTTTCAATATAGCATCTAGTGCCTCTCCCCAAAATACCCCACAAATTTCAAAAGGATTGGACCAGGGGGTCCAATTTTATGAGCCCCAAAAGAAAGTGCCCCTATCCTTCATTATTTACTATGAAAGGAAGGCATTTAAAAAGGTGTGCTGTCCCTTTAAATGTGATGGCCAGAACTCCCTTGGAGTTCAATTATGCTTGTCGCACCCTTGCTCCTGACTCCGCCCCCAATGTCTCCTGGCTCCACCCCCAAAGTCCCCAGATATTTCTTGAATTGGACTTGGCAACCCTAGCCGGAAGTGACATTGCCACATTGCCAGCAACAACACAGAGATGCTGGTCCTCCTTTCAGTTAGCTGACTGGCAGCAGAAGCACAGGGCCCAGGGGCAGGGGATGTCCCACCCCCTGTGTGGGGAAGGAAACGCTAACTAGATATTCCTTTGTCAAGATCCATCAGGGCCCTTCTTGTGTTCTTATTTCCTCATAATACAGACTCTCCCTGTAACAGCGAACATACATATGTTAAATCACTTCTGGAAGCATTATTACAGCTTTCTGTTAAGGCCTGTGCCAGTTCAGTTAGGGTGGAGTTTTAAAAATATTTATGCAAGATTATACCTTTACAAAGGTAAAGGTAGTCCCCTGTGCAAGTACCCGTCGTTTTTGACTCTAGGGTGATGTCGTTTTCACGGCAGACTTTTTTCGGGATGGTTTGCCATTGCCTTCCCCAGTCATCTACATTTACATATGCACACACACAAAAAGATGTTTTAAATTCACTGTTATATGCCCTGAATTCTTGCGATTGTTAGGGTTGACCAAAATCTTGATTATGGGTTAAAGCTTTAGTCATTTCAGCTGGTAGACACCCATTTTAATCAGTGATAGCAGGTTTTCATTGGTCCAGCGGCACATTGAGGGCACACTTGTTATTCTGGTCCTGATGTCTCACACTGCAATTTATACTAAGAAAGGAAAATATTAAAGATGGGAGGGGGGTTCCAACAATGAGGGATGGTGATGACATAATGCAACCTGATCAGTGGTAGCATCAGGGCTTTTTTTTGCAGAAAAAGCCCAGCAGGAACTCATTTGCATATTAGGCCACATCCCCTGATGCCAAGCCAGCTGGAATTGCATTCCTGTGCATTCCTGCTCAACCCCCCAAAAAAACTTGGGTAGAATGAGGAGTGGGAGTCAGCCACTCTGAGGGTACCATGTACCTATCAAGAGAGAAGTGTTCTCTGCCACAATCAGAAGGAATCTCTTTTTGGTAGTGGGGACAACATGTGGGTGATTTGACTTACAGGTGTATGCTCCTTCCTAGAGAGTGGCTAGCAGTTTCTAGCTTGGGCCACTGACTTCAGAGATCTCTGTCCCAAAGGAAGAGAAGAACTCCCTTTTCATTTGAGCTATAGATTTGCAGGGTGGAACTCACTGGTGCAATTCAGTGTTATTAAGTGACTTTCCCCACTAGAAATCTGTTTGAAATAAATCTTCCAAGTTTGTTTGGTTGGGAAATTAGAATAGTTGAATAGTTCTCCTAGAAGCTACAGCTGAAGCTGGGGAGAGTGAGAAGACACTGGATAGGGGATAGTCAACCTAGAATGAAAGTCCAATTCTGCTCACTCTTACTGGAAAGGGGGAAGAGCAAAAGAGAAGCAGCCTCATTGCATCACAGCTGATCGATTGCTGGGATTGGGACAAATGGGCATTTCTTTACATTTTTAAACAACCCTAATCAAAACTCTAAGGTAGCCATAGAGTTTTGTACCCAGTGTCGCATGAGGAGGCTGTTCAGGGCGGGGCTTCTCCCCCGGCACCCAAAATCAGGGAAATTGCTGCCCAGACTGGGGGTTAGTAGGGTTGCCAATCCCCAGGTGGGGGCAGGGGATCCCCTGATTTGGAGGCCCTCTCCCCGCTTCAGGGTTGTCAGAAAGCGGGGGGAGGGGAAGGAAATGTCTGCTGGGAACTCTATTATTCCCTATGGAGATTTATTCCCATAGAAAATAATGGAAAATTGATCCGTGGGTATCTGGGGCTCTGAGGGGGGCTGTTTGTTGAGGTAGAAACACCAAATTTTCAATACAGCATCTAGTGCCTCTCCCCAAAATGACCCCCAAGTTTCAAAACGATTGGATCAGGGGGTCCAATTCTATGAGCCCCAAAAGAAGGTGCTCCTATCCTTCATTATTTCCTATGGAAGGAAGGCATTGAAAAGGTGATGGCCCTTTAAATGTGATGACCAGAACTCCCTTTGGAGTTCAATTATGCTTGTCACAACCTTGATCTTGGCTCCACCCCCAAAGTCTCCTGGCTCCAGCTCCCAAAGTCTCCTGGCTCCACCCTCAAAGTCTTCTGACTTTACACCCAAAGTCCCCAGATATTTCTTAAATTGGACTTGGCAACTCTAGGGGTTAGGGAAGCCTAATCAGCCCCCAATGCCAAAGTGTTGCCACATGACATCCCCAGCATGATGACATCACTTCCAGATGACATCATCATGTTGGCAATGTCACCCCCACCCATCCCACTCCCGAAAAGCTCCCTCCCACCGCCTGCCAGCAGAGTAAGTCAACCTGGCAACCCTACACCTAATGCTGTGCTACCCAACAGAAGGGTAAGTCTACTTCATGCTTGGAAGACAGATCTCCTGGGCATCTGATGTATGTTGCCTTGAATTTCAGTGCAACACTTATAGCCTAAAGTCCGGTTCTTCAGTTCTTCTGGCTCAATGACAAGACCCCAAACACAAACTCTAGTTGCCACTTGCTCTCCATCTTCTTTATTCTCTACTTCCAATTCCTTCTCCATCCACTTCCTTCCCCCCTCCCTGTGCATTCTGGGAATTATAGTTCCCAGAATGGCTGTGCTAGTTAGTGGCTAAGATCCTTAAATACCAGAGAACCATCTAACTGCAATGCTGTACAGTTCCATTTTGGAAAGGTGGGATACTAGTGGGATACTAGGGCTTCTAGTGTCCCAGCCCCACTGATGGACTTCCTGATGGCACCTGGTTTTTTGGCCCCTGTGTGACACAGAGTGTTGGACTAGATGGGCCATAGGCCTGATCCAACATGCCTTCTCTTATGTTTTTATGCATAATATTATAGAAACGCTATGAAATTCTGTTTCAGGTTTACAGTATTTTGATACCTGTTCATGATACAGTACTTGGGGAACTTGGGAAACCCAAGTATTTCTATGCCATTTTATTTGTTTATCATCTGCTTTCCATGATGGAGGGGAGGAGTTAAGACTTTGACTACTGAACATGCCTGCTATAATAAGAAGACCAAGTACTGGCATTACAGGACAATTCCACTAAAGTCTCCTTTCTAAAAAAGTGAAACCTTAGACTCCATCCTGAGGTCACTTTTTAATACAAGAATGTATCAACCCAATAAGTTTGAATCATTTGCAATGAGTTTTCTTAATGAGTGCCCAAGAAGCAAACTATTCTTTCCCTCCCAGCAGCTGTGTTAGAAGTACCACTTTGGTTACAGTGATGTTCGTCTCCAAGACCTGTTACAGGAAACACGCCCTTATTAGAGTCGCATTAAGTGCTGCTTTTTATCGATCTGATCTTCTGCCTTAATGATTAGAACTTACTGGTGTTTTAATAATAACCTGGCGAACCTTATCTCATTTTAACGGGTCGCTGTGCCCCCAAAATGCTGGGGAAACTGGGCTTTACATAACCATTTTGCAGGGGTCTTTAAAGGCTAGAAGGAAGAGTAAAGATTCAGCGGCACTGCACATTAACAAAGACAGCTGGGGGGGGGGGAGAGATAAAAGGGAGCCTTGAGTGTGAACATCAAAGAATTGTTAATGACAAGAAATACCATTAGGGTTAGCACCCCCTTTTGTTTCAAGCCTCTCACACCTGCAGTGAATCGCAGGCTCTGCCTTTGTTGGTCTATCTGAATCACCTCTATTAGCATTTATAGGGGGGGGAAATGCCTTGGCAAAACCACTGATATGGGCTCCTAGGCTTCTATGTGTCCCTTTTATTTAAAAAAGTCAGATATTAGTTCTCTGTGGGTTTCCTTTATGTTACAGTATTTGCGGCAAGAAAGGAAACTCCAAAGCCAGGATTGCATTTTTGCAAATGAGCCCGGGCTGAAAGGCGAGGGAGGGGGACCGAGCTTTTGTTCCTGAAAAGCAAAGTAATATCGGCAACTGTAGGAGAAGCTCGGGCATTAGCAAGAGCAAAACCAGAGCGTGAAATTCAGATTAGGCCCCCACAGGCTGTTAGAAGAAGCAGTAGGGAGGTTTGGGGGGGACACAATGAGAGATGTATTATGGGGGGGAGACTTGGCATGGATGGTGTAGCCCTGTTTCCTTTGGCCCCCGAAAAGCACTTTAACAGATGGTGAGACCAGCTGCCTTTTTCAGCCATTTAATAAACTCTGTGCTTGAGATGGACAGGCTGAGGATTTTTTTTTTAAAAAAAAGACTTGGGATGGGAGGGTAAAGAAATCTGTCCCAGTTGTCTTTGCCAAAGTCAAGAACCTTAAATTTTTTTAAAAAAAATCTAATTTGAGGCTATTGCCCTGATGATTTGGGGTTTTAATTTCCCCAAATGCCTTTTTCAAACAACAAATAGACTCCAAAGTATGCCAGTGTATGAAAACACTTATTACATTGTTATCTCGATCTGTCATTTCAATTTCAGCCTTTCCAAAGGAGGCATCTAATTAGAAAGCTTAAATGAACTGTGGAATGAGAAATTGACTTGGGCTTCGAAGGTCTGAGCATATGACAAAATAATAGCCTAAATGACCTATTTTTATCAGTGAGATGGAACTTTTTTTAAGATTCAAGCTACCAGCCACGACAAATAGACCAGCTGATGAACTCCTGTAACACAGTGGTCTATAATGCAGTGTTTCTTGCCATGTTCATAGGACTGAGAATTGAGCATTTCAATCGACGTCTTGGTGATTCCTGAGAGCCTTAACTTGGGGTAGCAGATGATTTCTTCCCTTCAAAATAACATTACTTCTCTGTTGCTTTTTAATTCTATAAGATCTCATTTTAAAAAAAAATAAAACTATTTTTAAAATTCTCAGTGCAAACAGTTAAATGGCAAGTCTCAATAACGTGAGAGATGTTTTATTCCAAAGCTTGTCAGGTGCCTTTGAAGGGAGCTGTTCTCTTTGTACATTTATTTACATGCTCTCCAGCTGAATGGCCACCCCTTGAATTTGACAAAGGCTCTTTTTTTCTGCCTACAAACCTATTATAAGCCTGGATTCACTTCCAGAATGCACCAGAAGTTACGTTGCCGGTGACACCACTACATCATCAATGTGGGCTTTCCTCCACCACTTGTCAGATGATTATCATAGAGTTTTTTCCAAATGCTAGAGCATCCCCCCCCCCCGCTATATATCTGGCACGATGACGTCACTTCAGGGTGATGTCATCATGCCAGGCATGTCACAGAGCACTGGCACTCTTTAAGAGAGCCACCAGCCAGTTCTGTGGCAGCATGCTGGAGGCCCTGAAACTGAGGGAAACCCTGACAAGAAGCTGGGAACCCTAGTGCCACCACTAGCAACCTCTCATCCCGCATTCCATCCTGGCTGTGCCAGGCTCTCAGCTACAATTTTTAGGCCCCTAAATGTTTGTCATGGCACAGCCTCCTTGGCAGTAGCACAACGGTACTGAAATTCTGAGATACTTTCTTTCTTTTTTTTGCATTTTACTTGCAAGGCAGTGGACAGCTTTCTGTTGGCCCACAATACTTGCAGGCAGGCAGTTAGTTAACCTACAGTGCAATTAAAAGAAAAGTGACTAACCAATTAAAACAAAGGTTTCTTTATTACTTGATTTCTAGTTTGCCTTTCTTGTCAAGACTCAGGGCATAATGAGTGAATGTAGTCAAGTCATGTCACACTTTGGTGTCCGACCCAGGGTGATATGGGTTAAAACTGTGAGTCATATTCCTATTAGAATGTGAAAAAGAAAGGCTGATTTCTCATTAACCTTGCTCCACGGCAGGCTTCCCCTTTGCTCCGGAGCAAGCTTAGTGATTTTGCACAAGCTGCTCCGTGCCGCCATTTTTCGTCGCAGCAACCCCCGATTTGATGCGTGGCAATGAAAACCTGGTTTTTCGACCCCTTCCCCAAACCGTGCCCTCCCCAGGCTTCACTTTCAAAATCCCCAGGAATTTCCCAACCCAGAACTGGCAACCCTAGTTTAGACTGCTTTGCAGTTGGGGTGCAGGCCCCTCCCTCCCTTTCAGCCTCTTGATGCCATTTACTGCCAGTGTAAGTTTGACTGGAGGAGCAAGAATAATTCAATTAACTTGTTCCAGATTGTATGCACAGCAGTGCTTTAATAATGTATACCTTACATCAGCAACAGTTTCTCGCACAGCTATGTATAATATTTACTTTGTCCATGGCCGTGTTATGTCACAAATGCAAGATTGGATGTCACATTACACCTAATACACCATTTCCTCTTTTTAAAGAAATTTTTAAACAAAATGCCAGGAATTCTATTAAAACGGCTTTTTTTGAGCAGGAATGTACAGGAACACAGTTCCAGCTGGCTTGGTGTTGGAGTTGTGGCTTAATATGTAAATGAGTTCCTGCTGGGCTTTTTCTACAAAGAAGCCCTGTGTGAAACAATGGTGCCATCAGGGGATGTGGCCTATAGGGTTGCCCAGTCCAATTTAAGAAATATCTGGGGACTTTGGGGGTGGGGCCAGGAGACATTAGGGTTGGAGCCAAGATCAAGGCTGTGACAAGCATAACTGAACTCCAAAGGGAGTTCTGGCCATCACATTTAAAGGGACAGCACACCTTTTCAATGCCTTCCTTCCATAGGAAATAATGAAGGATAGGGGCACCTTCTTTTGGGGCTCATAGAATTGGACCCCCTGGTTCAATCATTTTGAAACTTGGGGGATGTTTTGGGGAGAGGCACTAGATGCTGTACTGAAAATTTGGTGCCTCTACCTCAAAAAACAGCCCCCCCCCAAGAGCCCCAGATACCCGCGGATCAATTCTCCATGATTTTCTATGGGAATAAATCTCCATAGGGAATAACAGAGTTCCCAGCAGACATTTCCCTCCCCTCCCCCCGCTTTCTGACGACCCTGAAGCAGGGGGAGGGCCTCCAAACCGGGGGATCCCCTGCCCCCACCTGGGGATTGGCAACCCTAGTGGCCTAATATGCAAATAAGTTCCAACTGGGCTTTTTATGCAAAAAAGTCCAGAAAACAGTTAAAAATGGGAAATAAAACAGACTTAAGGATTAAAATAAGAATGAAACAGACAACCGACAGCCTTGAATATACAGAGTCAATGACCGGAGCTGCTGAGTGCAAACTTAAGAACTGTGCCCATGCAGAAAGGGTTGCGGTAGGGAGGCCAACTTAATTAGACACCTGTAGCCTCAACCAAAGGTCTGGCAGAATAGCTCCATTTTACAGGCCTTGTGGAATGGTAAAAGGTCTGGCAGGGCCCTGGTCTCAAGGGGAAGCATATTCTACCAGGCTGGAGCTGAGGCAAAAATGGCCTGGCCCTGGTTGAGGCTAGTTGGACATCTTTCAGGCCCCAGAGGCTGGGGACAACCAGTAGCTGCTGATGGTTGAGCGCAGAGCTCTTCAGGGCCCACACGGGAAGAGGTATGTCATTCATATATATATCCTTCTGATTTCAATGGAACTTAAATGTGCATAGGGCCCCAAGCATAATATTGTGACAATTAGTATGTTTAAGTTTGTTACTATTTTCTATTTTTCATTGAAAGGCCACATAGTGGAGGGAGTAGAAGGTCCAGGCCCCATTCCTTCCCGAAAGTAAATGACAGCAAGCTTTACTCCTGTGGCTACCTATAACTTGAGGGTGGTGAGCAGAGGGCTGCTTGTAGTCATCAGGAAACCTAATTTAGCCATGGGCTTCTTGAGAACACCTAGCCTGGATTTTTATGGCGCTATGTTGATATATTGCCATCCAAGTGACAACATTTATAAGCTTGTGCCAAACTGCTTCTGCATGCCTCTTTTGTGGTTTATTTATTGTGTTATGCTTCACTACAGCATACACAGTTTGTTGAACTGATTTTACCAGGTACCTTTGTGTGATAGCTCCTGCAGATGAATTTAAGGTGCATGATTCCAGCACTCAGTGTTAGAACTTGCGATGGCGGGTAGGTATAAAAAGCTTTTCCCCAACTCGAGTTTGTTCTGCTTGGTGGTGAACCACAGTTCCCACCAGGAATGAATTATCTCCCTGTGGGTTTTACCCTATTGCACAAAGCGGTTTGCATTTTTTAATAACAAATTGCCTCAAGATTGAGACACAGTCAGATCACTCTAAAATGTGTTGATAATTTTTTTTTCCAAACTAGTAAAAAAAAAAGAAGATAACTGCATCTCCTGATGTGCCACTGAGATGAAAGCTGGTAGAACCAGAATATTTATATTTCACTAGAGATATATAGATCATTGCCCTAGCTCTTATATTTCTTACAAGCACGGGAGCTCTGATGCATGCAGTTTTCTGGGCTCATGCATCTGTCCTCTGCGCTGAAATAAATGGTACAGCCCTCACCAGTATGAGCAATGTGTGTATATCAGAACTCTCAGGTTTTACAGGCTGACTATTCCTGCTATAGGCCACAAATGTTGCGTTTCCTACACTTTATTTATTTATATGTACCCTCATTTGTCTCCCCAGTAGTCCAAAGTGGATTACTGTAGCCTAGCTGCCTTGAGTCTGAGGAAATTGGCAGGATATAAATGTTTGAATCATTAAATAAATAAATGCAATATCATGCCTCCTTCCTTCGTATCTGTGCAAGAATAGTCACATGTGAGCAGGGCTTTTTTTGTAGCAGGGCCTCTTTTCATATTAGGTCAAACTCCCCTGATGTAGTCAATCCTCCAAGAGCTTACAGGGCTCTTAGGACAAGGCCTACTGTAAGGTCCAGGAGGACTGGCTACATCAGGGGTGTGTGGCCTAATATGCAAAGCAGTTTCTCCTATATAAAAAAAGCTTTGCATGTGAGGAACACATCAATGGCTGTTTCAACCACAAGTACCCATGGTGAGAAGCCATAACTGGGCATGGTCTTCCACTGGTTAGACATGGAGTGAAGTGGTTAGACATAGCATGAGTGATGTAGCAGTTATTCATTTATTTATTTCAATTCATATCCCACCTTCCCTGCCAAAGCAGGCTCAGAGCGGCTCACAGGCTCAACAGCAATTTAAAACAGAACCATTATAAAAACATTAAGACATAACAGGTACTATATAACAACAATATATCAGAGTACCAGGCAAGCTCCTTAATCTTCTTCCATTGCAAACTACATTCAGGTGCTCCAGATGGTGTTAGTGCAGGTGCATGTTTCAGGTGGTCAGCTCCGAAATGACCTTGCAGCCATCTTCGATTTTGGCATTTAAAGTTAGGCCCATATTCAAATCTCCACTCTGTCCTAGAAGCATGCTCCCCTGCCTGAATCTATCTTGGGCCAGTCACATACTCTTAGCCTAACCTAACTCACAGGGTGGTTGCTGGCTAAAGCGAAGGAAAGGAGAAGAATGTAAGGTACTTTGGATTCCCATTGGGAAGAAAAGTGAGGTAAATTAATTGCACATGATGGCATGGCTGCCTTTTCCTACTCAGAAGTGATTTATTTACTTGCTCCATAATGATAGCTGTGTAGCCATGCAAATGGAAAGAAAAGAAAAATCTTAACGGAATCTTAAAATGTTTGACTGTTTTGGAATATACATAGTCAACCACCATTCTAGGAGCCTCAGTGTCACCAGCTTCAGTGCTGCTTTGGTCTGTACAAATCCAATTCCAATAACCTTTCATAGAATCATAGAGTTGGAAGGGACCTCTAGGGTCATCTAGTCCAACCCCCTGCACAATGCAGGAAACTCACAAACACCTCCCCCTAAATTCACAGGATCTTCATCGCTGTCAGATGGCCATCTAGCCTCTCTTTTAAAAACTCCAAGGAAGGAGAGCCCAACACCTCCCGAGGAAGCCTGTTCCACTGAGGAATCGCTCTAACGGTCAGGAAGTTCTTCCTAATGTTGAGCCGGAAACTCTTTTGATTTAATTTCAACCCATTGGTTCTGGTCCTACCTTCTGGGGCCACAGAAAACAATTCCACACCATCCTCTATATGACAGCCCTTCAAGTACTTGAAAATGGTGATTATATCACTTCACAGCCGCCTCCTCTCCAGGCTAAACATCCCCAACTCCTTCAACCTTTCCTCATAGGACTTGGTCTCCAGACCCCTCACCATCTTCGTCACCCTCCTCTGGACCCGTTCCAGCTTGTCTATATCCTTCTTAAAATGTGGTGCCCAAAACTGAACACAATACTCCAGGTGAGCTCTTACCAGAGCAGAGTAAAGTGATACCATCACATCACGTGATTTGGACACTATACTTCTGTTGATACAGCCCAAAATTGCATTTCCCTTTTTAGCCACCACATTACACTGTTGACTCATGTTCAGCTGATGATCCACTAAGATTCCTAGATCCTTTTACTACTGTTAAGACAAGTCTCACCCATCATATAACTATGCATTGGATTTTTCCTACCTAAATGCAGAACTTTACATTTATCCCTGTTAAAATTCATTGGTTTTTAAATTTTATTGGTTTTAGCCCAGTTTTCCAGCCTGTCAAGGTCATCCTATATCCTGTTTCTGTCTTCTGCAACTGCTCCCAATTTCGTATCATCTGCAAAGTTAATAAGCATTTCCTCTATTCCTTCATCCAAATAATTGATAAAAATGTTGAACAAAACAGGTCCCAGGACAGATCCTTGAGACACTCCGCTTGTCACTCCTCTCCAAGAGGTTGAGGAACCATTCACAAGCACTCTTTCGGTGCAATCTGTCAACCAGAAACAGATCCACCTAACGGTAATAGGATCCAAACCACATTTTATCAACTTGTCAACAAGGATAGTATGTGGAACCTTATCAAAAGCTTTACTGAAATCAAGATAAACCATGTCTAGAGCATTCCCCTGATCCAGCAAGGTGGTCATTTTCTTAAAAAAAGAGATCAGGTTAGTCTGACATGACTTGTTCTTGAGAAAACCATGCTGACTTTTAGTTATCACATCCATTCTTTCTAAATGTTCCAGGACTGACTGTTTGATTATTTGTTCTAAAACTTTTCCAGGTATAGACGTCAAACTGACGGGTCAGTAGTTACCCAGATCATCTTTTTTCCCCTTCTTGAAGACGGGGACATTTGCCTGCCTCCAATCTTCCGGCACCTCTCCTGTTCTCCAAGAATTCTCAAAAATAGTAGCCAGAGGCTCAGAAATTACATCCGCAAGCTCTTTTAGAACCCTTGGATGCAATTCATCTGGCCCTTTAATGGCATAACCTGTATGAATCACGACCTCCAGGTCTTTGCTTTGGGGAGGGGTGAACAATACTGGTTGTGTGATACAGCCAATAGATAATGAATCCATTCAGAGTAGTGGTTATTAGAGCCATGTGCATGAGTGGCAGCCCACTTCAGATGGCAGGAGAGAGATGGCATGTTTGAATGCTCCTCATGCACAGACAGAAAATCCCCCTGCCTGTACAAAAATAGCATGTCAGGGTAAAGTCTTCTTGATATAGTTGTCAGTATGGTGTGGTAGTTAAAGTGTCAGACTAGGCTCTGGGTAAAGCCAGGTTTGAATCCCAACTCATGCCATGGAAACTCAGTGGGTGACCTTGGACCAGTCCCACACTGTCAGACTTTGGAGTCTATTTGTTTTTGTGAGGATAAAATGGAGGAGAGAAGAGCCATATAAACCACTTGGGAGAAAAAATCCAAGTGGGCAGCTGTGCTGGTCTGAAGCAGTTGAACAAAGCAGGAGTCAAGTGCACCTTTAAGACAAACCAAGTTTTATTCAGAACGCAAGCTTTCGTGGTCTGATCTCCTCATCTGATGAAGTGTGCTTAGAGAGCATACAAAAGCTTACATTCTGAATAAAACCTGGTTGGTCTTAAAGATGCAACTTGACTCCTGCTTCGTTCATTTGGAAGAAAAGCAGGACTTATATAAAGTAAATAAACAAATGTGCAGATTTCGAAGCGTGCAGCTGAGGGACGCAATCCTCCACCCATAGTGAGAAGCGGTACAGTCCAACACCATGAATCAGCTGATAGTACAAAACTGAACTCAAGTATTAGAACAAAGTTGGAGTCCAGTAGCATCTTTAAGACCAATAAAGTTTTATTCAGAATGTAAGCTTTCGTGTGCATGCATGCTTCAAAAGACAATAGATCTGAACTCAAGAATGACTATGTCCATCCATGAACTTTGAAAATGGATTTAAACAGGGGTGGAATTCTAGCAGGAGCACCTTTGCATATCGGGCCACACCCCAGATGTAACCAGTCCTCCAAGAGCTTACAAAAAAGAGCCTTGTAAGCTCTTGGAGGGTTGGTTACATCAGGGGTGTGTGGCCTAATATGCAAAGGATCTCCTGCTAGAATTCAAACCCCTGGATTTAGGCCAGCATTTCTCGAAGTGGGCCTGGGGGACCCCATGGGAGTCTGCAAGGATACTCCAGGCTTCCCATGAGCATTTTCTAAGGATAGAGGGCAAGGCCCTTTCACACCCATCGGGCTAACATGATGACAGAGCTCTCTGTTTCCCAGGACCAGTGACATGAGGCTGTGTCTCAGAGGAAGGGGATGGAATCAACTTCTCCCTCTTTTGAAGGGCAGAAGCTCTTAGAGCTGCCACCCCACCAGGCCTCACTTCACTCGAGAAGGGATGGGATTGGTCCATCCTGCCTGGTGAGGGATGGGATGGGGCTGGTGTACTTGGCCTCACCTCTCTTGGCAAAGGATGGGATGGGGCTGCCCCACCTCTCCCAGTGAGGGATGGCCCATCCAGCCTCACTCTGCCCAGCCTCCTTGGCTGGGCATGTCTTTCCCTCCTTTGAGGTTGCAGGGCTGAGGCAGGCTGGGTATCAGATCCTTTCCCAGGGCTCTTCCTCTCCCATCAACCCTTTGGATGCAACGGGGGGAAAAGAACACTTTCCCAGAGCATCCAAACTGGCTCAAACAACCTGTGTGCAGGGCTGGCCCTAGACCTTTTGGTGCCCTAGGCAAAACTAGCTACTTGCCCTCCCTCCCACCCCATTCTATCCCGTGGGCTCATAGGACACAATGGAGTCCATTTTATCCTATGAACTCATAGGAGAAAATTGAGGGATCAGGTTGCCTCTGTGGAGTGACCCCAGAGAAGGGCTTTAAAGTTTAAACCCCCTTATCTAGCTTCACGCTGCAGTGGCAGCCCGATCCCTCTTTCAGTGGACTCCCTTGGGGTGCAAAAGCAGGGAGAAAGTCACCTGCGTTTCTCAGGAGACTCCCAAGCAGCATTGGGGCACTCAGAGAGGCAGCCCCTGGGCAGCTGCCTCGCCAAGTCATGTGGGGGCGCCCAGTTTGGTGCCCCGAGAAGGCCAGTGCCCTAGGCAAGTGCCTAGCGGCAGAGCTGGCCCTGCCTGTGTTTAAAGTAACAGTCATCATAGGGACTTCCTGTATAGACTATCTGAACTAGTTTTTATTTTATATCTGAACTAGTTTTTATTCTGTTTTCCAGTGCCAAGGATAATGTTATTATAGAGATAGGACGTGCTCTGCTTTCTAGAAGGACATGCTCTGTTTTCTAGTTGTGAGTTAAACAACAGAATTTAAAGGTTTGGGTGATGCTTGCCTTCCCCTCATTCTGTGTGCAATGTTGAAAATTCTTCCAGTCCCCTCTTCTGTTGTAGTTCAGTCGCCCTCTGGCTTAGAACTGATTAACCGTGAAGAAAGTTTCTTGCTGTCTCCATCTCAAAGTCCCTTCCAATCAAAGGGTCAGATTTATTAGAGCCTGGGTCAGGACTTTTAAATTATGGCCCTATAAATTCATCTGCCCTCTGAAACCTGAGCCTTGTAGGTTGTGGACAGACAACCCAAACATTTTACTTAAGCTTGCTTTTAAAATGGAGAACAAAGTTCAAGTCTAGTGACACCTTTAAGACCAGCAAAGCGTTTTTCAAGGTATAGGCTTCCATGTGCACACATACTTCTTCAGATACATTAAAATGGAAGTTCCCAGTCCTTACATATAGATAGAGGGTGAGCAGCAAATTAGCATATGGCATAATAAAGGCATTTAACAGATGCAAGGACCAAACTGGAATAACAAACAATTTATATGGTCACCACTTGTTTGGATTTAATTGGGGGGCATAGTGAAGGAAATAAAATTTCAAAATCAGAGGTTGATGGGCAGATATATCCTTCTTAACTTTGGAATGCTTACTGTAACTGAGACCTTGCTATCACACTCCATCCGTCTCTTAAGTATGAAGGAAACAGTACAGCATCCTCTTTTTTGAGGTGGTGCGATTAGCTTTTAAAATGAAGCTGAGGTAGTTCTCACTGTATTGATTTGATGAGAAAGGTTTCTTGGCCCATGCAAGGTACTGGTTAAGAGAAAGGAAGGGGTTAGGTTTGCACAAACAGGCAGAATTGAGGACCTAAGTTGCTAGAGTGACTTCCCAGGATGGACATCCCAGTGCTCACGTTTGCCAACAGGGGAGGGACGGTGGCTTAGGGGAGGGACGGTGGTTCAGTGGTAGAGCATCTGTATCTTCAACTAAAAAGGGTCCAGGCATGTAGACATGAAAAACCTCAGCTTGAGACCCTGGAGAGCCGGTCTGAGTAGACAATATTGACTTTGATGGACTGAGGGTCTGATTCAGTATAAGGCAGCTTCATATGTTCAGCAGTGTGGTGAAGCTCCAATCCAGACAAAGTTAGCCCAGCTTAAAATCCTTTTGAGATCAATTTATCTTGACCTCGTTGATTTTAGTAGGGCTTTGGCACAACCTAAGGTTCTCTGGATAGGTGCCAAAAAGAATTTCCTCACAGAAAAAAGAAGAGGGAAGAAACTCATGGAGAAAGTTAAGAAATCCACAGTAAGTAATAAAATAACGTTCTACATAAAGAAGCCATATGTCAGAAAGGGGGCTGCTGGAGGTTTGTTTGAGATTCCTGACAGCTGAGGCACCCTACCAAGAGAATGGCAGAGACAGAGGAAGTGGCTAATTTTTACAGACACTCTGATCAGAGCCTCTGTGAGGGCCATAAAATACCAAGCCAGTTAAAAGGTGGCTTGCCCAGTGTGGCTATAAATTAAGAGAGAGAATAGATCTCCCCAGTAGGAGGTAAGCCAGTCTGTCAGAAGGTTGAGATGGAAAGCTGGCTCATCACTGCTGTTGTGAGATACGATAATTCTATGGAAAGTGAAGTAAAATGTAAAGTGGAAGACTCTAGGGCTGTACCAAAGGAGTTCATGAAATAAAGCTAGAATGTTTATGTCAGTTTATGATAAACACCTTTCCCACATCTTCTGATTTAGAAATGAGATACTGTTCTTATTGGAGGTGTTGTTTCTCGAGTGTAGATGCGTGTTTTTTCTTCAAAGTGAAACCAAGTTAATGACAACTGACAAAATAACTTTTCAGTTCATAAGAACATAAGAGAAACCATGTTGGATCAAGCCAATGGCCCATCCAATCCAATACTCTGTGTCACACAGTGGCCAAAAAAATGTTTATACACACACACACTGTGGCTAAATTCAAGTGTTAAAATAAAGAATCTCTGTGGTGTAGCGGTTAGAGACTTTGGGTTTTGTGAGAAACTCAAAATCCCCACACATTGCCATGAAACAAATAGGGTGATCTTGGACTAGTCATTTTGTTCTCAGTCTAACCTACCTTACAGGGTTGGTTTAAGGATAAAATGAAGAATCATAAGGTGTTCTTGGGAAAAAGGTTAGATAAAAAGGTGATGGATATACAGATACCCCAAACCAGCTTATTTTCTGAGTTGCTCGGTTTCTGTGAAACCAGTAAAACTTATGCTGTAGTTGGCCTCTACAGTACAGTGCTGCGTCTGTGACAAATGTGGTGAACATCCTGAAAGGTATAGAAAAGCAAACACAAAGAGCCAGTGTGGCATCATAGATAAAATGTCAGACTGGTTTAAATCCCTGCTTAGTCACAACGCATGCTTGGTGGTCTTAGATAGTACATGGCTCAATGAGGACATCTTTTGGATGGGTTTTAGCTGGTCCCTGCCCCAACAGTGCAGACTCCACCTTCTACCTCATTCTGTCCCTGGGCATTCCAAGAAGCATTTGGGGCTACAAAAGATGGAGTAGAATGCGAGAAATCACTCTGCTGATGGAAATACCTTCTGTCTGGAGATTTTCATCAGGATCCAAACTAGTGTTAGCCTAACCTAATACACAGGGTTGTTGTGAGAATTAAATGGGATAGTCCTGTTTATGTCATCTGGCACTTACAGAGGAAGATTGACATATAATTATGATGCATATCCGTTAACATCATTGTTTAATGTCACATAATGAATGTGCTGATAATAAACTGATCCTTATTAAGAACATAAGAACATAAGAGAAGCCATGTTAGATCAGGCCAATGGCCCATCCAGTCCAACATTCTGTGTCACACAGCGGCCAAATATATATGTATATATATATATATACACACACACACACACTGTGGCTAATAGCCACTGATGGACCTCTGCTCCATATTTTTATCTAACCCCTTCTTGAAGGTGGCTATGCTTGTGGACGCCACCACCTCCTGTGGCAGTGAATTCCACATGTTAATCACCCTTTGGGTGAAGAAGTACTTCCTTTTATCCGTTTTAACCTGTCTGCTCAGCAATTTCATCGAATGCCCACGAGTTCTTGTATTGTGAGAAAGGGAGAAAAGTACTTCTTTCTCTACTTTCTCCATCCCATGCATTATCTTGTAAACTTCTATCATGTCACCCCTCAGTCGACGTTTCTCCAAGCTAAAGAGCCCTAAGCGTTTCAACCTTTCTTCATAGGGAAGGTGTTCCAGCCCTTTAATCATTTTAGTTGCCCTTTTCTGAACTTTCTCCAATGCTATAATATCCTTTTTGAGGTGCGGCGACCAGAACTGCACACAGTACTCCAAATGAGACTGCACCATCGATTTATTTCTTGACTCAGTATCCATCAGAGACATTTTATTACAATATTAGTTAAGTGAAACAATGGTGATGTCAGGGGGTGTGGCCTAATATGCAAATGAATTCCTGCCAAGCTTTTTCTACAAAAAGGTTCTGTGAAACAATGGTGATATCAGGGGTTGTGGCCTAATATGCAAATAAGTTCCTGCTGGGCTTTTTCTACAAAAAGGCCCTGCTGTTACTTATACACAGATGCAACATGATGCCTTCTACTAATATATGGATAAGGGTGAAAACATTTTCTGAGCACACCCCCCCCAAACCAATTAGTTGCATTCTTGGATGTCCTAGCATTATGTAGCACCTTTGGGAAAGTCAGAATTCAGGCAGCTTCCTCTCTATCCCCAAAGAATTAATCATCTATGCAATTTTATTTCAAAACATATCCTATGCAAATTCCTTCTAAAATGCTCCATTTGTTGACAAGGTGAGTATCGCTGTGTTACAAATGTTTGAAGTGGTAATGAGAATGCTAACTTTAAAGTGATTTGCATTTTAGGCAAATCCATGCTGTTTTGCTGTCCTTAACTAGCACCAGCAGCTATGCAACACTGAATAGCAACTGGCTACTCTGTGCTTATTAGGAGTCCTATGACGCAGAGTGCTAAGCTGCAGTACTGCAGTCCAAGCTCTGCTCAAGACCTGAGTTCGATCCTGGCAGAAGCTGGGTTCGAGTAGCCAGCTCAAGGTTGACTCAGCCTTCCATCCTTCCAAGGTCAGTAAAATGAGTACCCAGCTTGCTAGGGGTAAAGTGTAGATGACTGGGGAAGGCAATGGCAAGGAAAGGAAAGGTCCCCTGTACAAGCACCAGTCGTTTCCGACTCTGGGGTGACGCTGCTTTCACAATGTTTTCACAGCAGACTTTTTATGGGGTGGTTTGCCATTGCCTTCCCCAGTCATCTACACAAACCACCCGGTAAAAAGTCTGCCACGAAAATGTCATGATGTGACGTCATCCCAGAGTCGGAAACAACTGGTGTTTGCACAGGGGACTACCTTTACCTTTTACTCTGTGTGTATACCATGAAAATGCTTGCAAAAAAAAAAAAATGCTGGTGGAAGGAGGAGAGAAAACTGCTCAAGAAGAAAAGAGGAACCAGGGAAAAGTTACCATTACTAAAGCTTCCTTGCTGTTTTGTCAAGTCACAGCTGATTTATGGATTATAGGATTTTCAAGGCAAGAGATAAACAGAGGGGGGTTGCCATTCTGGAGAGCAACCCTGGTCTCCATTGGAGTTCTCCCATCCAAATACTAGGCAGGGCTTAGCTTCTGATACCTGATGAGATCAGGCTAGCTATCCAGGTCAGCAATACATTTCAGCAATGTATTTCCTATTCATAACAGAACACTCTTTTCTCATTAACAATTCTGAATCTTTTTGGGAAACTCATAACGAAGTCGATCCAATCAGAATCAGTTTAACTGTGTTGTCAGCAAAATTCTGATGTTTTTAGGCCACAGGGTCTTATTTTAGCTTCAACTTTTTAGCTTGGGGGGGGGGGTTGGACACATGCCCAATTTAGTCAACATCGTATCTTATTTTGTTAAGATTAATTACATTGGAAATGTGTCACACCTTATCTCTGTTCTGAAACTCATAATATTTTTAATGTATTTCACACATTCAGGGCACACTGGGGCAAAATATAGAACAAAGTCAGAAGTGCAGCACAATCATTTGTGTGTTTGCACATAAATCAGTTTCATTGAGTTTATTGGGATTTACTCACCAATAAATGTGTAGAGGATCACAGCCTCAGTTGTGGAATTATCTTGTCCCAGTGAAATCAGAAGTAGCTTTTTCTGGATTATACCCTCAGCCTCTTTTCTACTCCTCCTCAGAAATGAGGAATCACCATTGAACCAGGCCACCACATGCCTCACCCCACACAAAGGAAGAAGGTAAAGATCTGAGCCCTTTACAGATCACACTCCAACACTTATACATCCAACTCTATGATCCATGAGGCCTCTTGGAGAAATCAGGTTCAGAAAGCAAGGGTATTGTACAGCTAAAATTAATATCTACCAGCATAAGAACTCCCACTTTTTATTTTTAAAAAAACCCTGCTGTTTTATAGGCAATCCAGAAGTTCTGATCAGTGCAGGAGATTGAGCTAAACCACTGCTGGCTTTATCAGTTTTCAAATGCAAAGCAATGATCTCTGTCCCAAGAGGCTGGGGTGACATCTTGTTTTTATTATTATTATTATTATTATTTCCACCAAACACATTCTAGTGGTGCAATCCTATGCAGTTCCTCAATTGTACCTCTGCATAGGATTGCATAATCAGTCTGCCCCATTCCTCTGCTCCATCTTAAGACTTATTGTCTGTAGAACACGCCTACTCATCTTTGGAGACAGAGCTACACCAGGTACTTTCCTGACCATTATTTGGCATTGCTGCGTGCGGCATGTAGCAATTTCTCCTGACTAATTAGAACAGGACTGTCTTATCTAAATGCATGTACTGAGCCTCTCCCTCCCCGCCCCACCGCCCCCCATGCCCATAGCCGTATCAGTCCATGACCATCAACCAGACTCTACAGTCTGGGTAATACTAGGACAGACTGAAACTTCACAGAGTATTGTGCAGACAGTTGTTCACATTCTTTGGAACTCCGCTGTCATCTGGATGTTAAGCAAACAAAGGAAGAGTGTTGGGCAAGATGGCCTTAATTTGTCTGGGAATGTGTAGATTGTATCACTCTGCCTTGCCTGGTAATTCTCAGCTCTTTTCTTGAAAGTCAGTCCTATTGATGGGAGTTGAATTCAGAATGGAATATCCAAGCAGATTTGTTCAGGAAATGGGGAGGCTGAATGGTCCCAAGAGCTAGGGGTGATGCCTTAGGATCTACAGCCTGAATTTTTATAGGGCTGCAGAGAAGTCAGCAGAACTGTATATTACTGCTGATTAGTGTATCTGCAAGGCTAACTGGGATTGTTTAGGCACAATCCCAGGTCTCTGAATAAAGTTGTACTTTGCCCCTCCCTGTTCCATCATAGTCATCATGTAAGCTTCATGAGGTGTGTGGGGGGGTGGGGGTTTGCATTTATTTATTTTATTATTTATTAATTTGTTTTGTTTGACATGTCCCACGAAGCAGGCTCAGGGTGGGTTCCATCAGGTGGTGAAACAATTAAAAACAAATTTAAATTTAAAAATTCAGAAAAAAATTGAACCTGGGTCAACTAGATCTTTCCACGATACAATCTATTTCTGATATTTTGAAAACTAAACATAAAGGATTTTTCCTCATGATATAGACTCTATGACTGAAGGATCTAAGAGACCCAGGCTCAAATCCCTACCACCACCACAAAGCTTGCTTGACCTTGGGCTAGTTCGGGGGTGTCAAACATACTTCCAAGGGGCCAAATCGAGCCCCCAGAGGGCTTCTATCAGGCCCTCAAGCAACTGGTTGTCATCTGCTTCCTTCTCCCTCTTTCTTGCTTCCTTCTGCATAACAGCTTGCTTTGCCAGGCTTGCTCAATTGCACAGGAGCTACAGAGCAGTCTCCAATTTGTCAACTGGCTGAGGCTCCTCCCTTGGGGAGGAAGGAGGGGGAAGCAGAGCTTGCTTTGTCAGGCTCTCTCAATCGCACAGCAGAGCTACTGAGACAAGCCTCTCTTCCTTCTGTTATCTGAGGCTCTTCCCCTGCCTAGTCCCCTGGAGAAGGGAGGAAAGAGCCAGAGCTTTCTTTGCCCAGTTCCCTGGATCCCATCGGAGAAATACAAAGAAAACACTTCTAAGACCAACGAGTGCTAATGTTTTAAGCATGTTTTACGTTGTTGTTGTTTTAAATCTTTAATTGTGTTTGTCTGTGTTCTTTATAAAGTTTATATCTCTGCTACCTAATTTTAAATGGCCCAGCCCAACAAGGTCACATTTATGTCAGATTCGGCCCTCATAGTAAATGAATTTGACATCCCTGGGCTAGTCATTCTCAGCCCAGCCTGCTTCGTGGGGTTGTTGTGGCTATAAAATGGAGCAGACAACAAGCAGAGCACCTCCCTGAGCTCCTTGGAGAAGGGATTTTCTTTTTAAAATGTACTAAATAGCAGGTTGGGAGGGAAGGCAGCGTGGCATAATCCAGTCTCGCCAGATCTGGGAAGCTAAGCAGGGAGGCCACCAAGGAAGACTTTGCAGAGGCAGGTGATGACAAGCCACCTCTGCTTCTGTCTCGCCTTGAAAGCCCCCTTGCTGGGGTCGCTGTAAGTCAGCTGAGACTGTGATGGTATTTTACACACACAGTCCTTTTGGTGGCTGAGTGCCCCCTCCTACAGCCCCTTTTTCTTCTTTCACCTGGGTGCTGCAGTTAAATAAGCCTTCTCTTAGCCTTAGGTACAGCTTGGCAGTAGCGACTGTTATTTTTCTTGCTCTGCCACCTTCTCTGGCTGGTGTTCTGTCTCCACCCAAGGAAAAATTAACCATTTCTTTGCATTCTCTTCCCCTGCCTCCCACCTCAGGTTACCTCTGTTTCTCTTTTCTGTTGGATATGGGAAAAGGTGGGGGTGGAAAGAAGTGAGAAGTCCTGCATAGGGAAGAGAGCTTTGCCATCACAGGATGGAATCTGCACCCACCTCCACCCCAGTTCTTGCTTCTCCAACCTGCTTCTGGCCAGGCAGATCTGGCCCCGAGTCCTGACTCCACCTTGCTGCTCTCATCTGCTCTGCTCCCGCTGGAGTTTCTACACATGGTTTTGCCTCTGTGGGGCCAAATTGGAAGAGGGACAGACCCTCCAGGGCCTTCTCTTCTGCAGCTGCTGACCTCTCCTGAGATGTCATGAGCCTCAGGTGACTCCTAATCTCCTCTGGATATAGCTGTCCAGACTCTGCTTTGGTTGAGTTAATGCTTCTCTGGATCTTTCTTTTTAATGTTTTTTTAAAGCTCTTTGGTATCTTGTTCCCTTTTTTCGTATCATGTTTGGATTGATTTCTGGCCTTGACTTACCTGTGTATCTACTAATAAATAAAAACAAATTTGTGAAATAAAGACACTTTGAACTTCTAATGTGTTCATTGCTTTAAAAACATGCAAAGCAACTCTTTGATACAAGGCACTAAAAGATCCATTTCTGGATTCTGGAATGAACCTATTTTTCTCCCAACACTAATTTAAGAGATAGCAAATAATTGTCTTCCTGAAGTTGGCATCTCCTGCCCAATGGACAGGGTCCAAAATCAGAATCTGTCTCCTCCACTTTCTATCTCAATAACAGTATCATACGTGGTTCCAGTTCAGATCTGTGTGCACTTATTTTGCATTCAATCCCACTGTTATAAATGTTTTTCTCCAAACTTTCCTTGGAGCCATTTTCAGGGACAGAAAAAGATCCATTGCAAGTGGTTTAAAATTCAATTCTGTAAGTTCTGTAAGTAGAGACATCACCCTGCCAACAAAAGTCTGTATAGTCAAAGTGATGGTATTCTCAGTAGTAATGTATGGCTGTGAGAGTTGGACCATAAAGAAGGCCAAGCGCAGAAGAATAGATGCTTTTGAGCTGTGGTGCTGGAAGAGAATCTTGAGAGTCCCTTGGACTGCAAGAAGATCGAATCAGTCAGTCCTAAGGGAAATCAACCCAGACTGTTTCCTGGAAGACCAGATGCTGAAGCTCAAATACTTTGGCCACCAAATGAGAAGGGAGCACTCCCTGGAGAAGATCCTGATGTTAGGAAAGACAGAAGGCAAAAGAAAAAGGGGATGACAGAAGATGAGATGGCTGGACAGCGTTACTGATGTAACAAACACACATTTGAGCAGACTTTGGAGGATGGTGGAAGACAGGAGGGCCTGGCGTGACTTTGTCCACGGTGTCGTAAAGAGTCGGACTCGACTGTGCGACTGAACAACAACAAGTGTATATGCAGAAGGAAGTCCCACTTACTTCCAGGTCAGTATGTATAGGATTGCAAAGGAAGTTTGGCAGTGAAGTGCTTGCGTGCGAAGTCACCCGGGAAATCAGAGACTATGCAAATCTTACTCACCTCATGCCACCAATGGGACTTTAAAAAAAAAAAAGCTCAGGATCTAAGTGTAAAACTTGTTCCTCAATACTCTCCCTGGAACTGAAGTCCCACAGAAAGCAAAGACATTTCCAGCCCTCCACTGGGATAATTGCATGAACCTCATTTCCAGGTCACCTCTGCCCCTATCCCCACCAACCAAGGGATGTACAGTTCCCTCTTGCCTAGTTTGTATTGGCAGGATGCTTTTTCTCAGCGCCCCTGAGAAGAAGCGCAGAGGTTATGGCTTGGAGAGGAGGCGATCTCGTGTTCTCCGCCCTCGCTGAACAGGGGAAGTTCGTATCTTTCGCCAAATCCGCGAAATCAGGCCTTCCCTGTCTTTAGAAGTTCTCTGACTGTCTCTCCGCGACCACCCTGCAGTTCCACGCAGCTCAGGAGGGCCCCCTCTGACCGGAGAACTGCGGCCCAGGCTGAGAGCACTCCAGCAAAGACCGGCCAACTCCTCTGCCAACTTCAGCTGAGGGGCAAAAGCCTCCTGGTGGGCAATCCAGCGCTGGGGTGGAATTTGAGAGTTAGGATTACTTGGGGGAAGGGGTGGGCGGAGCGGCCTTGCTGCTGAGAGGCGCCCAGCTCAACTTCGCCCAAGTCCACTTAGGGAGGTGGCATCTCTTGAGCCTCCAAGGCCGGGTTTTAGTTTCGTCAGTGCGCTGTGGCGATTCAAGAGTGTTCGGCTTAAATCTCAGGGTTGGGAGGATAAAATAGAGAACCATGGAAGCCGCTTTGGGTCTCCGTTGTGGAGGAAAGCGGAGCACAAATAAATACCCAAAGATCTAGAGAGAAACTGAATGGGGTGGGCGGACGAGGCATGTTTGGGTTTCACAGCAGTGTCCGTATTTTCTTAAGCGCACGCGTAAAAATGTACCAACTCGCACATCATTAGATGGGAGGTCTACAAGACGCGTCCGAGAGTCTCTCAAACTATGATGATGTGGGGGTGGGGGGGCTGAAAATCTTTGTCCAGCTTGTCAAGAGCCTGATCTGGGATCGATCGATGGCCTTTTCTGCCTGGGTCTTCACGGGATCGACCAGTTAGAAGGCCTGAAGCGAAGGCAGGCCTCTTCCTTTCCTTCTCTCTCTCCTTTCCCCCTAAGTGTGGGTGTGCGTCGGCTTTAGAGGCCTGGGGGGCCCGGCGGGGTGGCCTTTCCTCCTCCCCGAGACTCCATATGGAGCCGTGGGAGAGGACTTGGCCCTCTAATCCCCTCAAAGGGGCCGATCTGTTTCGAGGCCCTCCAACCCCTTCGGAAGCCTTTGAGAGGCCACGGATTATTTGCATAGGGAAGCCAGATAAAGATCTCTCTGTGCCGGGCGTTTAAGAAGGCTTCAGTGGCAACGGTGGATACAATGGGAAGGCGACCGACACTGGGCGGCTCAGGTTACCTGGGGAAAAGTTACAGAAACGTCAGCTCGCGCGGGGAAGAGCGCGGCCGCCTCGACCACCCTCCTTCCCGAAATACTACTGGGAAGCCCCCTTCCTCCCCCCCTCCCCCGCCTTTGGAGCCTGCCCAAACTCCAAATGGATACAAAAGTTGGGAGAATCAAGTGCTAAACTCTTGCCCAAGCGCACCAGCAGTCGAATCGCAGGCGCCCTTAGAAGCAGCTCTTCGGCCTCTAGATGGAAGCCGGCCAGAAATTCACCCTGCAGTGTCGGCGCTGATGCGCTTCCTGTTTATTTATCTTGAATGACTGGGTAGGAAGAAGTACAATTTTTTAAGGACACCAGAATGCCTGGGGCAAAAGAAGTGCCATTCTGAACTCTTGCAGTCGCACACACTAAATAATACTTTCGATCCATTTTCAACTCACTTTCCAACTGGATTTTACTGCAAACTGCCAAAATCCAGTTGGAAAGCGCACCGAGAGTGGATTGAAAGCGTATTAGTGTGTGGGATCGCAGTACAAGTCTTTGTAAAAGCTGCTTCCGGAAAGGAGCATCGCTGCTTGAAAGTGGCACCTATGCAGAGCGCCTGTGTCCCACTCAGCTCCCAAACTTCATTTTTTTGGAAAGACTCTCAGCAGCTGAAAGTGGCCCTGGTTTAAGAACAAGACCGCCCGCCTAAAGACATTTACCTGGAAGTCAGGGCCACTGCTCACCTGGGGGGGGAGGGGGGAGTCTTGCGGCTGATGCTTAAGATCAGGTTCCAAATTTGTGTTCCGGAGGGCTGAAAGGAGCAGGTTCATAAATAATCCTTTAAAGCTGATGATTTCCTGATCGAGGAAGCATTTCCACTGAAAGCTGAACTTTCCAAACTCTTCCCTTCTTTGAGAAAGCTTCTTATGTAGGGTTGGAAAGCATTTCTATGATGTTTTTAAAATAATAGTTCCTTTCAAGGTATTCAATTGGGGGGGGGGGGATCCACAGCCATGTTTCTTAAAACCCCAGCCACTTCTGATTCTGCACTTCAGGCATGGGGTGGGGGGCTGAGGGGGAGAATCCTGCTGTTTGTAGCAGATCAAAGCACTTCTCTGGCTTGAACTCCCAAGCACAAGGCACAAACGAGGGGGGGGGGGGCGTTTACAGAATAAGCCTTTGGTAGCAGTTTGTGAAAGATACCTTGCTAGGAATTCTCTCTGGCTTCAAAAAAAATCTCAAGACACTAACTGTAAAAACTTATGCAGTTTTGATTGGGAGTTAGGCACGCACTTGAGTGAGGGTTTATATTACTGTGGAGTGCCACCCATTGAAACAAGGAACGCAGATGATGATATTACTGGAAGTCACTTTACAGTTCTGGAAATCTTCAACCGCAATATATTTTTTATTTTTTGTAAGGAAGGGAATAAAGAGGAGGTGGGGCGAAAAGGCAAGATCTTGAGCATCGAGCGCCAGGGTCTCCAGGCGGTAAGGGACCCTTTGATCAAGAAAATCCAATTATTTGTGTATATACATTTCCCACATAGTGATTACTTCATTAATTGTCCCGCCTTTATCTCCTCCCCTCCCATCCCCCCCCCTAATAATCAGGTCTTTTATCCAGACCAACAAACACACCATAGGAGCTTTGTGGATTCAAAGGATTTGCTTTCGCTTCTGAAAGAGCCGCTATTCTTTGATGATTGGGCAGCGGCAAACTTCAAAGCCGTAAATCTTCCCTCTGACTGGCTGGCGGCCCAGCAAAGTCCTTATCAAATTCTTGGAGGTGATCCTTGGCGTAGCCAGACAGTCCGCCGAGATCGCGCTGCGCCCGGGCTGGGGAAGGAGGCGGTGAGGAGCGGAGGGGGGCGCAAAGGTGGGAGGGGGGGGGGAAGCGGCAGAAAAAGTAAATCGGGCAGTTTCTCGGCTTCCTTCCCGGCAGCGACTCCATGCCGCGGCATTACCCCGGCGGCCTCCTCTCCCTCCGGACGCGGTAGCCATGGCCGCGGTGGCCATCCTCCGGAACGATTCTTTGCAGGCGTTTCTTCAGGTCAGTGGCCAGTTCAGCTCCGGCAGTGGGGTGGGAAAGTCGACGGGGCCTGGGTCGTAAGTGGCTCAGAGTTGGGGAGGCGGTCGACTTGGGGGGCAAGATCGCCCTAGCAGGGTGCTCAAGTCCCCAGGCGTGCGCGCCGCGTGAGCTGGGGAGGAAATTGGGGAAGGGCACAGCACAGTCAAGTACTGAATTGTTACGGACAGACTTGTGTCCTAAAATGAACTTTCCGAAAGGCTTTCTAAGTGGCTTCTAGCCTGGAAAGAAGCGCGTCTGTGTAAAATGCCGTGGCCCCCGACGCGCTCCTCCAGATCCAAATTTCCCTGCTCTGCAAGGATGCGATTCCCTCCCCCAGCTAGAGCCACCATCTCCAAAGTGCTGTTCCAAGTTCATCGGAACAATTCCGGAAAGGCGTGGGGGGGGGGGGGGGGGAGGATCGGCGACTTGTCTGCAGATCACGGGAGAGCTTGGCACGGGATTCGGGAAGGCGAGGCTACCGGGGCTGCTTGTGGCACGCTGCGGAGGCCGGAGAGTGGGAGATACTGGCTCGGAGCACATCTCTGCCTGGGCAGACGCAGGCGCCTCTTTTAGGGGAACTTCCCCGCCCACGTGCTCAGCAACTGGTGCTTTGTGACTAAGTCAACTTTTCGGGCGGAGGGGGGGGGGGACAAATGGGCGGGGAGGGGAGCAGGCGAGCCGGGAAGGCGGCCCAGGCGAGGGTCTCACCAGCAGTCCCTTTTCCCTCCCGCCCGCTGCAGGATCGCACGCCGAGCGCCTCCCCGGACTTGGCCAAGCACTCGCCGCTGGCTCTGTTGGCCGCCACCTGCAGCCGGATCGGGCAGCCGGGCGCGCCGTCGGACTTCCTGCAGGTTTCCTACGAGCCGAGCCTGGGCTCACCCTCCAGGATCTTCCACCCGTGGAGCAGCGAGATGCCGGCGCACTCGCCCGGCGCGCCACCGCCGCCCCTGGGGCTCACCCCGCAGCCCTCCTTCGGGGCCGGCCACGAGCTGCCGCTGACGCCGCCGGCAGACCCGTCCTACCCGTACGAGTTCTCACCCGTCAAGATGCTGCCGCCGCCGCTGCCCTCCGGCTGCCCGCCGCCGCCCTACGTGCCCTACGCCGCCCAAGCGGCTGCCCTGCCGCCGCCCTACTCCAACCTGCTGCCCCCGCCGCCCGCGCCCCAGCCCTGCAGCCGCCAGCTCTCCCCCGCCACGCCGGCGCCCGACGACCTGCCCTGGTGGAGCATCCAGCAGGCGGCGCCGGGCGCCTGCGCACACCGCTTCCCGCCAAGCGGCCTGCAACGCGGCCTGGTCTTGGCGCCCTCCGAGCTGGCCCAGTACCAGACGCAGCTGGCCGCCCTGCTCCACCCCAAGGCGCCCCTGGCGGCCGCGGCCAGGAGGTGCCGCCGGTGCCGCTGCCCCAATTGCCAGGCGGCGGCCGGCGGCGGGCCCGACGCAGCCCCGGAGCCGGGCAAGAAGAAGCAGCACGTGTGCCACCTGCCCGGCTGCGGCAAGGTGTACGGCAAGACGTCGCACCTCAAGGCGCACCTGCGCTGGCACACGGGCGAGCGGCCCTTCGTCTGCAACTGGCTCTTCTGCGGCAAGAGCTTCACCCGCTCCGACGAGCTCCAGCGGCACCTGCGGACTCACACCGGCGAGAAGCGCTTCGGCTGCGGCGAGTGCGGCAAGCGCTTCATGCGCAGCGACCACCTGGCCAAGCACGTCAAGACCCACCAGAACAAGAGGCTCAAGGCCGCCGGGGCCCCCCACGCCTGCGCCGTCAAAAGGGAGGAGACGCGGGACCTGTGACCTCCGGGCGCCCTCCTCCAGCGGCCTCCCCTCCCTAGGATTGGTTTGCATCCTCGGCATGGCAGCTCTGGAATCCGGGCGGAAAGGAGGGCTTCCTGGTACCCCATCCTTGGCCTGGGAAACACAAGCATTGCAAGCACAAACTACCAGGGGGAGCAGTGGAATTTCTGCTTAGGGCACCACTGGAAGGAACCTGGCACATGGGGGCGGTCTTACGGTGGACAGGATATCTCTCCCTGGGGCAGGTGGAGGGCCCCCTTTGAACAGATCCAACGTAAAGACATCCAGGAAAACCCCCCCCCCCCTTTGGGGGTTTTGTATGCATTTGCATCTTAGGAGATCAAGCCTTTGGACCTCTTTTCTATAGGAGAAGATGATGCTTCTTCAAATATACAAGTTAAGTGTTCAAAACTCTAGTCTTTTTTGAAGTTTGGACCTCAGAACAGATGTGGAAGATGGGCCCAGTGTGGAGCTTGGGGACAAGGGTACCCCCTCTTTTTTGGCTCTGGAATGGACTCCTTACATCAGGATTCCCCAAAGGATGAGAGCTACAATGCAGGAGGTTCACAGGGATTGCTTGGACCGACAGACGGGCTAGGTTACTGTATTAAATAAAAATGACAGTATTCTTTGGTTGTGGAGGGTCTGGTTTCTCTCCTTACTGTTGTCATTAATATTGCAATTTTGTCTTTCTCCAGGGAAAACCGTTCACCTTTTTGTGTACAGCTTATTTAATAGCCTTGTTTGAATTTTTAAGAACGCTGTCTCTCTTTTTGTCTTTGGCTCCAGCATGAGATGTTTCTGTAAAGCGGACCTTCAATTGCAGCGGGAAAATAAATACATTAACACTGGGGTCATAACAGGAAGATCCCACTGAGTCAGTTTTCATTTGATCTTTTCTTCTTTCTTGAAGGCTTTACAAAACACCCCTCCATCTGAAGGGGGGGGGTGTCCACTTTTTTAAAGTGTTTCCTTGCCTGACCAAACAACTCTCTTCTTTGTTTGGTGAGCACCCTGATAGTTTAAACAACAAATCTCATCTCGTGTTCGGTTTCTCAGCTTTTTCATAGCAATGCAAAGTTTACTGAATTTCCCACATTGTTGATGGCGAGTGGAGATTAATTTCTTGGCTTTGTTATTTTGGGGTTACTCCTTTTACTTAGCAAGGTTGTAACTGTCAACATAAGATGGGAATTGTGCCATCAATTTATCAGTTGTATCACAAGTTGATAAAATGTTTTTGCCGGGTAAATGAAGTCGACGGATCAAGATTTCTAGCAGGGTCTTGCACCAAAATGGGAAGCAGCTGCAAATTGTATCAGTACCTTACATAGAGAATGTGTACATTTTAAAAGTCAAGAAGACTTGCTTCCATGTCATGGGAACTAATTCAACTATGGTAAAGCATTTTAAACTATGCTGAAGTGGTTAATTTTAAGTTGATCCACACTAAAGTTTAGCTGCCTATATGTTCTATGGTAGAAAAAAGACATGACGCAAGACTTTCTCACCGGTTTCCTGTATCTTCTTGATCTCATCTACACTGGTCCATTTTTTAATTGTTCTTTATTGTTTACCCAGTTTTAAATAGGAGAGGATGGAAGAGAGAAAAAGGAGACCTTCTACAGACCCCTTATCCTGATGCCAAAGTTCTTTCGTTGTCAATTGTGTTTCTATTTTCTAAATGTTACAAAAGAAGTTGCGCTGAATATTTGCTAAAAGTATAAAACACACTAGTAGAAGAGGTCCTTGTACATTTGTGTAAAATGTGAAAACAATTAGAAATTTAATAATCTATAATGGGGGACACTGTCCCAGAATTTCTAACAAAGTGAACAAAACAAGCTGAGTTTTAAAAACTGTGACAAAATGAATTTTTCCATTCTGATGCACATTTGAAAGCAAGTTCGTCTGATATGCTGAAGGGGATCTTCGTAGGTTTGGAGTTCTAGTAGAAGCTTCCCATTGAAATAGATATGTGTGACTGTTTAATTTTTAAATTTTAATTCAAGTATTTGATAAAACTTTAAATATGAAGCTAAATTCGTATTTTGCTTGAAGCAAAGACTTTCTAGAAGCAATTGTGGCACAATTTAAACAACTGCTGTGTCAGATCTAACGTCTGAGCATGCATTTAGATTCAGATGTTCACAAAAAACGCCACTGGGGAGATACAGTGATTCTGTGGGTTCTGCAGGAATGTTTTCTGGGATTAATTAATAACTGAGTAGATATTAGTTGTATGGTTTATGTTACCTATGGGATAGAATCTTATGACTGGGGAGATTTCCTGTAAAGTCACAGCTGATTTATGACAACCCTGTAGAGTTTTCAAGGAATGAGACATTCAGAGGTGGTCTTTGCCATTGCCTGGCTCTGTGTAGCAACCCAGGTATTACTTGGAGGTCTCCCATTCAAATACTAACCAGGGTCAACCCTTCTTAGCTGTCAAGATCTTATGAGATTGGGCTATCCAGATCAGGGTATTTTATGACTACAGTATCCGGGGCTTTTTTTCTGGAGGAATGCAGCAGAAAGGAGTTCCAGAACTTCTTAGTGGAAATAATTTTTTTTTTTAAGTTTATGAGGGGCACCTATGTGTTTCTCTTTCATTTCTCTCTTTAGAGTTCCAGCACCTTTTTTTCCTCAGAAAAAAAAGCCCTGACAGTAGCTATAAATTTTATTCTTCATACAGATTGTACAAGATATGTTTAGAACATGGGAATATGGCAATATGGTCTGCTTAAGGGGTTGGTAGTAGTTTGGGGGGGGGGGGAATAGATTTTAGAATCATGGAAGAAATAAAATACTGGTAGAGTTAAGATGTATCAGTGCAATACTTTCCCTTCCCAAAGTGCTTCAATTTGACATCCTTTTGGATTGTGTTTGCTTTCCAGTTAACTAGTATTGCAAGTTAAATGGGTCAAGTTTTTAGTCAAAATCTTGTAATACCTCTTATACGGAGCAGGAGTGTGCCATTATTTTATATTGTTTGATACTTTATTAACTTGTTACTTATTAACTTCAATCATTAACATCTACTAACCTAGCTCACTTTTCTCCCCATTGCTTACACTGTCCTCTATTTTATTCTCACAACAGCCCTGTGAGGTAGGCAAGGCTGGGTCTATGTGACTGGCCCTTGGTCACCCAGCAAGCTTCCATGGCAATGGGGATTCCAAGCTGGATCTCTCAGATCCTGCTTTGACACTAACTACTACACCACGGGTGAACCAGTGCTAAATATCTTAGTATGATGTATTCCTATGCTTAAGATGAGGTTGCAGATGCAGGACTGGCATAATGAGATAACGAGAACCAGGAAGCAGTAATCTTCATTTGTTATTAGTGGTACCATCCCAAGAATGCTTTCCTGGAAGTAAGCCCCATTGAATAGACTTCAGTAGAACTCTGTGTTGACCAGGCTATGACTGCTTTCTAGCAGTGCTATCCTAAACAGAATTAAACCCTTCTAAGCCCATTGCCTTCAGTGGACTTACAAGGGCATGCTTCTGTTTAGGACTGCGCTATAACTGAATTCTAATTACAGTACTTACAGTACTAGCCAATGATTTTTGGTAAGTGCAATGTGAATGGAGAAGATCAAGCGTCAATTTGGTTTTTAGTCGAGAGGCAAGAACATAGCTGTTGGCGAAACAACAAAGATCAAGAGAAGCCTGTATAAAAGCTGGCCAGGCGCTCTGCATTTCTGCCTGGATAGCAGAAACTTCATTAGTTTAGTTGCTGGACTGTTCAGTCCTTTAGCAGTTTAGTCTTTTTGTGCTCAGTACAATGGGATAGTTTGGTGTTCATGACAATGGATTAGGATATTCTCTTAATGGATGCCTTATTTACATTACTCTGAATTAGTTTCTGGTGGGTAGTTCTTTTGGTCTGTAGCACAGCAGCTCAGTTGGAGTCTAGTGGTACCTTAGAGAACAATAAGGCTTTCAGGATATAAACTTTCAAGAGTCCGTGCTGAAACAGGGAGTGCAGAATCTCAGAAGCTTATACTCTGAAAATCTTGTTGGTTTCTAAGGTGTTACTGGACTCAAATCGAGCTGTTCTGTGACTCTAAATTGTTTTAGCCGGGATGAAGTATGTTTCCCTTGGATTTTAAAGGGTAAATGCTGAACACATGCTGAATTTCCCCTTTGATGGAAATTAGGTTTACAAGGGTCAAACTTTGGCTACAAAATAGTACTTCTTACATAGTTGTTTTCTCCCCCCCCCCCAAATGCTTAATAGAGGTTTTAGTTCCATATGGGGTTTGAGTTAAATTCTGCATCTTAGAATAGTCTGTTGCCTGCTTGTTTTCACGTTTCATTCAACCAAAGCTTTATTGTAATATAAACAAAAATCAATATAAACAAACAATCTTCACATGGTATGATTTCTGTGGCTCCAAAATACAGCTCTAGGTCCAGTATAGTGTTCAAATAATTCTTCCACGTTTTCTATCAGGGAAACATTGGCACTGAATCTCGGAGCATGTGTAAATAATCAAGCTTCAGCAGCTACAGAGCACAGGTCCATAAATTGCATCCAGTGAAATGAGAACTGATGAAGGAGGCTTTATGTTGACAACATTTATTTGGTTTATTTATTTTATTTATAATCCACCTTTCTTGCTGAGACTCACCACTGAAATCGACAGCATAAGGCATCCCATAAACACAACAGGACTAGTATTAAAGAAGTAAAAGCAAAGTGATACCTATGACAAATACAGTAAGAGACCACAATCCAGTTCTCTTATAAAAGTCTCTTCACAAACTATCCCATGCTACTGCAATTCTAATCCCTTTATGGCAATGATCTGAACATTTCTCTTCTGTTGTGTACATTCTGCAAAATGACCTTCTGAAGGAGGCTGTTCCACATGGGGAGGCACCCCAGAAAATGCACATGTAGGAAAGGTTGCCCTCTTATCTTCCCCAGGAGGCTGGCACCCTTGGAAGGCTCTACTTAGATGGGAGAAGCTCATGTGGTGGAGAATAATAGGAGAGGTGGTTGTGGAGCAGTGTTCCCTCTAAGCTGAGTTAGCATGAGCTAACTCACAAATTTTTAGCCTCTAGCTCACACCTTTTTGCCTTAGTTCAGGAAAAATGGCCCCAGAGCACAATAATTTATGCAGTAGCTCACAACTTTAATGCCAGTAGCTCACAAAGTAGAATTTTTGCTCATAAAACTCTGCAGCTTAGAGGGAACATTGTTCAGGAGGTATGTGGATCCAGGGCCACGGTGGGCTTTGTAGGCTTCAGTATCCTGCTTTTAAAAAGTGTTCCTGTTTCTTTAGAAGTTTGGGGCAACCTAGAGACACATCTCCATAACAGTTAAGTACTTAACGTTCCCCATCTCTGTTCTTATATATCTGCATTTTAGTTCTAGTTTTTTAGTTTGTTTTATATGTTTCAGTTTTTAGTTGTTTGCCACCTGGGTGGCCCCAATCGGGCTGAAAGGCAGGATGCATTGATGAATCTTCTAAATAACATAAATATGAATACCATGAAACTGAATATCATAACTTATGAGAGTACACAGAGTCAGGCTGCCAAGTCTTATTAACTTGAATGGTACTTTGGGTGTGTCTAAGTTTCTTCAAGAGAAGAAAAACCTAGAAGCATATTTTCTGCTGACTTTTTTAAAAAAAATCATCCAGATTGTAAAATCCTTGCTTCATCTTGATCCAAGGGAAGGAACATTCATACATCATTGGATATAGATCTGTTGACTTCAGGGTAACAACTTAAATACTTAATTAGGCATAAAACCAAAGAAAGATGGTAGGAAAAAAACAGAAGCAGGTGGAGGCGGGAGAGCTGGCAAGAAGTCACCAAAACCTGAAATGCACTTATAAGAGCATTCACAGTGCAATCCTAAACAGAGGTATATCTTTCTATGTCTATTGAAGTAATGGGTCTTCGAAGGGTATAACTCTGTTTAGGATTGCACTTCCAGGCAGGCGTCGTAAATTTTAAGAGCCAGCAACCATAGAAGTTTTCATCAGAGGTAAGTGATAAGATAATTTTGACCTCTGTTAAAATATCCATCTTTCAGGATTCTCACTCATGTCTATGTATTCCTTTTTTATTCCTTTCTTTTAAAATGCTTCTCTACCCTAACGTTCTCCTGCCAATCAGGAGAATGACATTCCAGAATCTGGTTCTTTGTACTAATTCAATGTTTTTGGCATGACTATAAAGGCAATAACTGCACGCGCTGCTATAGGGTCAGATGTCAATAACAGCACAGTCCTTAGCCATAAGGAATTAGCAAGACAATTCTAAACAGCAGTTACACTCTTCTGAGTCCATCAAAGTCAGTGGACATAAAAGGGGGTAATTGCCAAGAAGTAGAACCTCAGTCTTCACTTAAGATGTAGTCTTCCCCCCACCCCGATATTTTCCTTTTGTTGATCTTTTTCAGAGCAGTTATACTTCTCCTATGAAGATGACAAAATAAGTAAATTACTCGAGAACTGGATCAGGATGTGTTTTGTGAAGGACAGATAATCCTTGCACATTATGCTTTTGATCCTCTTTATTTGTAATTTTATTATTTGGTGAGGGGGAAAAAACACTTCGGAAGTAAGTTATGTTTTGAATATTCACAGTAGACTTAAAGTGCTTAATGACAGGAGACCGCTAAAGGTGATGTAAGTAATATAAAAGTTTATCACTAATAGCACAGATGATTAAATGCTTCTACTGAATGCAGCAGAAACATTTAAATAACATTTTATATAGGGACAGCAAGCTCTGTGTTCTTATTTCATGTAATGCTTTTAATAATGTGTCATTATCTTGTCATTTCCTTTTGTCCATCAGTATCCCAAAATGTCCCATATTTGACACTTCTACTGTTAACATGGCAAACTTTTACAGAATTGAACAAGTAGAGACAGGCAGGCATCTTTTTCCTTATTCAGTGCTGACTGCTGAAAGTCTCAGCTGCACCCTTTTCTCTATTGCTTACAACAGTGATAGATGGTATATGATCATAATACCATCCACATGGTACTGAAAACATATGTGTTTATATCGTGTATAAATAACATCTCTTGGGTATTTCTAAGTTGGAACTTTCTGATGAATTAGGGTATTTACACATAAGACTGGTCTATAATGTAAATATAAAACCTGTGGGAGCAAGCCTATGAAGGTCAACTCAGAAGTAAGTCTGTAATTCAATGGCCTTTTCTCCTTTAAAAAGTGTAATTAAGACCACAGCGTTTGTTAGCTAGAATATACATTTATGCCAGGTTACTCCTTAAATTAACATATCCAGTTGTGCTTCTGTAAATGATGTTCCAACATGCTTTTCAATGTCACTTCTTTTTAGAAAATGTCTATCAGCCATTCTCCAGCACTGTAAGTTGGGTCCGGATCTTCTAATCATGGATCCAAATGTTCCATTCATTGACAGAAAGAATCTTCCACTGATAGAAGTCTTTCTGTGAATGGAAAATTCCTCCTTCACTAGAAGGGTATCTGGATCCAACCCAGTGGGTTTAAGCACATCTAAATCAATCCTGGGTTTTGACCGGAATTAGATCATTTGGGGACAGCTTGTACATTACGTTATGGAGACCTTTGGGAAAAGTCTGTGCAAGATAACGTCTCTCGCACACTATCCTACTTCTGCTTCCCTGTCATACAGCATGTCTCTGTGCCAGTTCTGTTCCAGAGGAGGTATGGAAGCATGTGCTTGCATGAGAACATTCTACATGATATAAGAGCAGGAAGTCGAGGATCTTACTTATACAGGGGTACCAAAGTGAAAGTAGTTTTATAATAAAAAGGGTTTCATTCTGATTGTGAAAGTAGTTTTATAATAAAAAGGGTTTCATTCTGATTGTTCCTTTTATAAATAGAAAATGGAGGCTGAGAGTGACACTTCCAAGGTCAACTGGTAAATACCCAATTTTGCTGTATTGGCACAATCCAAAGCAGAATATCACTCTCCTAAGCCCATGGATTTAGAAGAGTAAAGGCATTTGATCGCATTGTAAACCATCTAGGTCAAATTTCTGCATTATGCCTTGGACCACATTGCCTCAAAACCTGTGTTTTTATGACTGAATAGCAATTATTCTGAAATGCAAACCTAAATCCAAATTTTTTTAGGATAATAACCGTGTGGTTGTAAATTTCGCTTTCTTTTTTCTCTGTTTCTTTATGCCACAATATATTCATCTGTTCTCAGAGGGCATCACGAGTGAAGAGAGAAAAATCTCTGTGAAAAAGAAAGAGTCATTGCTGAGCCAGACCGTGGTGCTACATTTTTTACCTTTATATAGGCCATTTCTCAAGGCCTTTTGCTTCTGTGCTGCAATCACCATAGACTGCTTGCCCTGTCCCTGTTTTGGTAATCACAGAATGCAGTTTCTGCATAATATCTGTTCCTAGTGATATTCTAAGTTTCCCCTGCATGCAGGAATCCAGTTCTTCTGTTCTTTGAAGGGAAGGGCAGCTCTATTGAGCAATGAAGGGACGAAATGTCTGGAACGAAACATCTGGAAGGAAAACTTTCTCCAGTAGAACACGGCACTTGATCCCGAAAGATTCTACAAACCCTAATGAAGGGACGGTTTGGGAAAGAGAAGAATAGCAATTTTAGATGTTAGCACAGAAAGAGGAAATAGACAGTTGGTTCTCTGTTGGTGTGTTCACACACCAATAATAATGCATTTATTGCACATATAATGCATTTTACATCCGGATTTTACTGTGTAAGAATAACAAAAATCTGGATGTAAAACACATTATCTAGTGTAGTGTGAATGCGCCATGAGTCCTTCAAGTACAGTTTTAGACAGAGTTATGCCCTTCTAGGTCTACTGAAGTCAATGGGTTTAAGAAGGTTTCACTCTGCTTAGAGTTGCACTGTTTGGGTCTACTTACTATATTCAAATGTTATCAATTACCACAAAATAAAAGTATTTACCGGTAATATTGTACCTGCTTAAACCTATTTAATGGGTTCGAAACAATCCCACTTTGACGATAATATCTACATTCATACATTCGACTGGCGAGACTACCAACTTTCTGTATCTGAGGAAGAGTGCCTGCACACAAAAGCTCCTAGCTTGGATAAAATGTTGTTGATCTTAAAGGTGCCGTGCCACTGGACTCAAACTTTGTTCTGCTTCAGACCAACATAGCTACCCATCTGGATCTACCAACTTTCTTGTTATTGTGCCAGATCTAACATGTTCACAAATATATGCATCTTGAAAAGGTGGGGCATAAATGAATTTAACAAATAAATACTATTGTTGAGATTTATACAAATAGGGAACTATGAGAAATTAGAGGTGGGGGGAAGGAAGCAAGGGAATAAATATTGTTGGCATTCAGCCTTTTCTCAGAAAATATTGCCTGTTAAACAATGGTTTGTTAGTCAAGGTTGCATGGATATTCTATGTGGATTTCCTACTTGGACATCATAATTCATGTAGTTGAAAGGTTTTCAATTATATGCTCAAATCATATCTAAAAAGAAGATACTGTTGTCTTGGCCAAGATTTCTTGTTCTGATTCTCTATATATTTACTCAGAACTAAGCCCCACTGAGCATGAAGGATTGACTGAAACCTAGTAAATATGCTCAATATTCATCCGGACAATTCTACAAATTTCTTTCTGGGATTCTTCTTTTAATTATAGTATCCTCCTCCTCCTGTTTCTTTGATTTGGGAATAAGCTGAACATTCCCATGATTCTAATTTGTATGCTGAGTGGCTGAAGTGCCAAATCAGTCTAGAAGGTAGTGGTAGGACTACAATACTTTTTAAGAAAGTTCCCTTAGGGAAACTGGTGGTTTTTTAAAAAAATAAAAAACTCATCTGAAGGCTGATTTTTCCATCTATAAAACTTGTCAATAATATGAAAACATTACACTTGAATGAACTATTTAATACATATTTTCCCAGTCTATAACAAAATCTGGTCCATATATTCACGTTATGTGTGTATGAAAACATTTGAGGACTGGGGCTTTTCAATAAAAGTGAGTTTCATATAAAGCTGGCAGAAGGGGAGGATTTTACATGTGCGTTTAGATTTTATTTTGTCTTATACCAAATGGGGTATACCCATTTACTAGGGGACTAAATTTTGACATGCAGGATGGAAGGTATTTCTAATACTATAGTAGTAGTGCAATCCTAAATGAAGTTATAGCCTTCTAAACCCATTGAAGTCAGTGGGCTTAGGAAGGTGTAACTCTGCTTAGAATTGCATGGTAAATACGTTTAGAATCAGAATTTGGCAACTTGAATCTACATTATGGATATGAGCCAGACAAAATCAACACTTTAAAAATTATTACAATAAAAAGTTATAACAATTTAGAAAAATATATAAATACAATTACATCTGGCATCAGTGTAAGCTTATGAAGCTCAATCATTAATAAAGTTAGGCACTTTTAAGTTCCATTGATCTGAAAGGGGGGGCAGAAATTAAGTATCAGCCTAAACATCTCCCACAGGAATCAACTAGACACAAGTGGTTAACTTGGTTGTACTAATGTGTTTGGCTTTATATAGAATTCCCTTGCATATAATGGTGACCATCCAGTCATTCCATAAATATGTGCACTGATGAAAATGAATGGCTAAGCATAGAAGAAAACATACAGGAAATTATACTTTGGAGAAACTTTTAGGATGACTTAAAAAATGACTTCTACAAAAATAATTGTTTTGTGATTAACTCATTTTTAATATGGGATAATTGGCATAAACTAGGTCCAGAGATTTCACTGATATCTACTTTCTTGCTCAAGGATCTCAAAAAGGAATCTTTGAAATGTGGAAAGAAACTACTATCCATAGATTACATGATATAACGAGGGAAAAGTCTCATTTAAAAAAAAATAAGCCCAGGATACATCAAACCATATCTCCATACCATAATTCCTATATTTATAAGTCCAAAGTTTAATCAGTTACCTTAAAATGAAAAGAAAAAAACCCCAACTGTTTAGAAAGAAGTTTTGTGGTCTCTAAACTGCCTAATGGTTGCACAAACATATTGATCCATCTTTTGTTAAATTATGGCTCCGAAATCTAGCTAGAGAATATGCTATAGGGACTTAATTATGGTCTATACCACCTTTCATAGCTACTTACATAATTCTCAGAAAAGTAATATACAAACAATATGCTGGAAGGACTTGTATAAAACCTATCATTTGCATCCACTGTATCCTTAAACATATTGAGGAAAAATTGGGGGCGGGGAGGGGACGGTTTGTCTATGTCACCAGTGTTCTTGTCCAAATATACAAAAATGCTGGTGTAGGATAATTAGTTCCCCAGTCAAAAGAAACAGGTTATACAAAAATCTGATTCTCAACTGCAATTATTTCAAAGGCATGGAGAAGCCTCTTACATCCCAAAACTTCTCAAAGAATAACCTTCTTGTTTTTATCTGTCAAAACACCAATTGCTACATCTTAGGCAAGCTAACTTACAACCCACCATAAGTAAATGTTATCATACAATATATATGATATGGGAAAGTTTAATAGCTCAAAAAATAACTGCACAAACTAAAATTTTACAAAATTCTGCTTAAACATAAACATTATTGCCATTTTTGTCATTTGTTGACTCAAATAAGAGATTAGCCACACGTATATACTTTCCCACACATAAATATTACTAACCTGCTGAAATTCATTCTCGTGTTATACTGTATTTAAAGGATACAACTGAACAAGTGTTATAAAAAATTAAATACAGAGTTACACACACACACACTAACAATTCCTCTGATGTGGATGAGATGTTTCTATTATGAGATATCTTTTCAAAACAAAATTAGATATTGGGTTGAAGAGGCAGAATGGGCTCTTATATTACAGCTGCTTCTCTGAACACCTACCCATTCCTCAGGCAAGATGATTATCTGGCCGACAAGACAGGAAGAGACTGTGGCTTGGACAAACTACAGAATTCTAAGAAACCATTCAAACGTTTCTACCCATATCTCTCCATATATGATATTTATTAAGGAGAAGAAACTTTTTAGAACAAGAAGCTGTTGTGCCATAAATGAGTTCATTTAATTGTGGCTTTTAATTGTACAAGCTCATTGTAATTTTGAAGAACAACTAAAATGGAGTCATGGTCTCTCTACACACTGGCCACAATCCAGAACAGAGTCAAGGGGCAATAGGCTTAAGTGCCCTTAACTCTGGACTGAATGTAGCCATTTTTAACTATATGTTAACAAGGGTTAACATTAAATATCTCAATCTACATTTCAGACCACATATAATTACTCTTCAGAAACACTAAGTTGTTGAATATATTATAGACAGCCAGTATGACGTCATGGTTAAGAGCGGTGGATTCCAGTGTTCTGTCTAAGCTGAGTTAGTGTGAGTTAGCTCACAGTTTTTTAGCCTCCAGCTCACACATTTTTGACTTAGCTCAGGAAAAATGGCCCCAGAGCAAACTAATTTATGCGGTAGCTCACAACTTCAATGCCAGTAGCACACAAAGCAGAATTTTTGCTCACAAGGCTCCACAGTTTAAAGGGAGCATTGGTGGATTCTAATCTGGAAAACCCGGTTTGATTTTCCACTCTTCCACACAAAGCCTTGGGTGATCTTGGGCCAGTCACAGTTCTCAGAGCTCTCTCAGCCCCATCTACCTCACAATGCGAATCCTTAAGATACAGAAAAGTGTCTTCTTCTTCTTCTTCTTCATCATCTTCCCATTAGACCACACTGGCTCAGAAATTTTGAAAGAGCTACCTGCATTTAAAAAATAGGTATTGCAATACTCAAAATAACACACCCTGTGCTGTGGGAGACAGATCTCTATGTTCTGCTGGCAATCAAAAGTCTATTTGTGTGATGCACAACCATTCCGAGCTCAGTTCTTTATTGATATTTGTTTCCATATGACATTGGCTCTATGTGCCTAAGAGAAACTTGTGCGCAAATCAGTTATGTATCCAGAATATCATACTATGACTCATGCATACCAGTGTACCCTCTAAGCTGAGTTGGTGTGAGCTAGCTCACAGATTTTTAGCCTCCAGCTCACACATTTTTGTCGTAGCTCAGGAAGGATGTCCCCAGAGAGCAGTAATTTATTCAGTAGCTCACAACTTTAATGCCAGTAGCTCACAAAATAGAATTTTCATTCACAAGACTCTGCAGGTTAGAGGGAACATTGATGCATACCACCTTCCAGTGGCTTTAAAAGCTTTTTTGGAGCGTGGAACTATTAATATTTCACTTTCTGGTCATGTGACCAAAATCAGTAAACATTTGGAGACACTTAATGGTATATTAACATGATCATATTTTATTCTTGTTTAATGATATTTCATACTTTTCATATTCTCACCTGTCCCAAGCCTTTGGGGACAGCACATTTTAAATCTAGATAAACAGTATGAGAAAGGGAGAGGTTGACTTGGCAATAAATCACCAGTGACAGACATTTCAGACTCATCTATGATGCAAGATGCAGACAATGGGAGCGTCACTCTTCAGATGAGCCATTGGAGAAGATTCTCTCTTCCACAATAACAGTTTTACAGTTCCTGCTTATTACTGCATAAAAGCCTATGTCCCTTCATTTATTTCTACATATATGTTTGAAACCTAAACATATGCCTCTAAATCTCAAGATGTGGACACTTTTATTCCATAGCTTGGGGACAAGTGACTGAACATATACAACCAGCACTGGGAATAATTCCAGATTCATTTCCTCAAAATACAATGCATGTTCTTTGCTTATACTTGTTATGTTTCTCCAGACTTCCAGTTCTTTGGAGCAAAGGAGTCTGAAGAGTTTTGTCCCACAATTATTAGGAATTAAAAGCTCTCTCAACTATTAGAGAAGAATCTACTGGCCCCTTCAAGACTGACAAATTTTATTCCAGCATAAGCTTTTGTGAGCCAGAGCTCACCTCATTGTGAGTGTAGGATGCCCTGACTCAAGAAACTTTATGCTGATTTAGGGTGGCCAACTCATCTTGGGAAATTCCTAGAGATCTGGGGGTGGTGTCTGAGGAGGAAACTCAGCAAAGTTTGGCCTCTAAAGCCACAGTTTTCTCTGAGGAGCCTATCTCTGATGGCTGGAGATCAGTGGTAATTCCAGAACTCCTGGCCTCACCTTGAGGCTGGCAACTGGAACTGGAATAAATTTTCTGATGGTGAGCCTTGTTGGTCTGAAGCAGCCAATCCCCCCATTTCAAAGAAGAGGCTGCTGTAAGGCATTCCATACTTGAAAGGAAATCGATGGAGGGTAATAGCAGGGTCTCCCTTAATTACTCTCAGCATTCCACAATTATCTTCCCATCAGTCTCCAACCTTGACATATTTATCTCCCCATCAATTTCCAATCTTGACATATTTATTTCCAGGGCTTTTTTTTTGCAGCAGGAATTCCTTTGCATATTAGGCCACACACCGCTGATGTAGCCAACCCTCCAACAGCTTACAGGGCTCTTAGTACAGGGCCTACTGTAAGCTTCTGGAGGATTCGCTACATCAGGGGTGTGTGGCCCAATAGGCAAAAGAGTTCCTGCTACACCCCCCCCCCCCGTTTATTTCCTTCACTATGCCCCCCCACCCCCGACAATTATATCCAAACAAACAGTAACCATATAAACTAAGTTTGCTATTCCTGTTTGGTCCTTGCATCTGTTAAACATACATCTTCATTACTGCTGTATGCTAATTTACTGGTCACCCTCTACCTACACGTATGGATTGGTAATTTCCATTTCATGGTATCTGAAGAAGTGTGACTCCACAAGAAAGCTTTGATTAAAACCTAGCTGGTCTTAAAGGTGCCACCGGATATGAACTGGATTTAACCTTGCTGCAACAAATGTGTAGTGTGTGCAATTCAAAAAAACGCTTTTATGCGATTAAGCCCCAGTGAGTAGTCTTCTGAGCAGACATGCTTACGATTGCTCTGTAAAACACATACAGCTACGCCACTGGAAGGTCGTCCCGCATGTGGCCCTTCTGTCTCAGCGCCCCACTTTTAAGAAGCCGACAGCTCCTTCCCCTCTTTTCTATCTGGCGATAGTTCACAGCTTTACTCCGCTCTGCAACGGAACCTTTTCGCTCCCGTCTGCGTTCCAGGCCGGCCCTCATTTGCAAGAGGCTCTGAGCTCACTTAGAGCTTCTTGTTGCCATGACTACACCTTGGCTGTCCGCCGTGTTGGTTGAGAAACAGAAAGGCAGAAGAGTGGGAGAAACGAAGGCCAGGTTATTGCCCCACGTTAAGCGAGTCTTGGCGGCTGGGCCACGCCATGAATAGGTAGCGAGTCCTACTGGTTGCCCTCGAGAGTTGAGGGCAGAGAGCAATGCGCACCTTCACTCTTGTTTTCTGCCTTTCTTTAGGTTCAATCTTGTTTTGGGCCAAGGGATTTCCAGACCAGCTACCCCCAAGGTAGGAGACCTTTTCCCTCCATGGCTCTAAAACGCGCACTGGCTCACTATCTTGTATGCTGCAAGAAAAACACTTTTAAAAGAGTTATGTTAGGAAGGCAGGAGTGTTATCCTGTCCATCTTAATACTTGAAAGGGAGGTTCCCTCACGTTAAGTTCAAAAAAAGATTTTTGTTATTGGACATAATTGTAAGTTGTGTGTGAATTTAAGATGACCCCCCTCGCCCTTTTGAGGAGTGGCATTTCTGTGGGAGAAAGCTAGTTTTGCATTTGAGTAAGCACAGTACCTGTTCATCAAGTAGGCATTGAATAGCTCTCCATCTTAATACTTGAAAGGGAGGTTCCCTCACGTTAAGTTCAAAAAAGATTTTTGTTATTGGACATAATTGTAAGTTGTGTGTGAATTTAAGATGACCCCCCTCGCCCTTTTGAGGAGTGGCATTTCTGTGGGAGAAAGCTAGTTTTGCATTTGAGTAAGCACAGTACGTGTTCATCAAGTAGGCAATGAATAGCTGCAGCATCCCTCTCCAGCACTGCTAGATTTCATGCTGATAAACTCTTCACTTGTTGGTTTTCTGCCTTCTCTGCAATTATGAAAGACACTGTAGTCCCGTCAGTTCAAAAGCTAGCAATGTTGGCCAAAGGGGCAGTCATCTCTAGGGTGCCATACAAAGCTCTCTGTTTTTTCTTAGATATTTATACCTTTCTTTTCTCCCCACTAGGGAATTAAAGCAGCCTTCATCAGAATAGATGCCACAAGATGGGGAAAGATGCATCCCTTCACTAGTAAAGGACATCTAGGTGCCACTAACGTTTGTTGCTTGGCATACGATTTTTCCACAGCTCAGTTCCTGTATAGTGCCATACTAAGCGGGTCTACTTAGAATTAGATTCCTGGGAAACTGTTTATAGGGTTGCATTGTAAATCAGCTTACTTGAAAGATGGGAGGGGAAAAATAACTTTAAAGTCACATTCATATGCATTTTTTTGAAACAAAAAGCACATATTCGTTTGTCAAATGGAAATTGGGGTTTAGGACTTCTTGCTACCCACCCTATTGTACTTGATATCAAGACGTTAAAAGTGTGCAGTTTGGATTCTCGTTTATTGCACACTGAGGGGTACTGTGGAGATTCTGTCTTTCTGGTTACGTTTTTGGAACTAAAGATAGCAAGTTGTTCTACAATGAAAAGAGTTAACCTGTTTGTGATGACAGTTAGCATAAATGCATTTATGTATTTGTTATATCTCTAGACGATTCCATAGCAAAGCACCCTGAACAGTGTCTGTTTCTTATTCTCCCATCCCCACTCCCTATATAAATGCTGGCTATGGGGCCACATGAGTAATTAATCAAATATGAGCTACAAAGCACTTAATCTGGCTTCCTCCCATTTGAATTTGAGCCAGAACTGCTGAATTCCATTTGATAACATAAATGGGTTTCCGATCACATGGAGCAGCAAAGGTTCTAGGGCCCTGTAGAAATGACAGCTGTTGCACATATGATGGGTGCCCCTTCCCCAGTGTGTATGTTTTGGTCGCTTGCAGATAACTTTAAAAAGTTTTCTGTAAAAAATACAGAGAAAATACACAGAATTCTGATCTCTTGGTTTGCTTACAAGTATAGTGATGGCATTCTGCCAGTCATATGGCAGCAACTGAATTTACTGTTTGTTTTGTATTTTATCATGCTGCATCTCTTTTTTTTGTCAGCTGCCTCAGACAGATATCCAGAGAGAGGCAGCTATGTGGTGGCAAGTGCCATCAAGTCACAGCTGACTTATGGCAAGTCCTTGGAGTTTTCAAGGCAAGAGACTTCAGATTTGGTTTGCCTTTGCACTTGCCCCTGCATCACGATCCTGGTATTACGTGGAAGTCTCCCATCCAAGTCTCCCACCTCCCGGGAGGTGGTAGGCTCTCCTTCCTTGGAGGTTTTTAAACAGAGGCTGGATGGCCATCTGACAGCAATGAAGATCCTGTGAATTTAGGGGGAGGTGTTTGTGCAGGGGGGTTGGACTAGATGACCCTAGAGGTCCCTTCCAACTCTATGATTCTAAGTATTAACCAGGGCTGATTCTACTTAGCTTCCAAGATCAGCTGAGATCAGGCTAGCCTGGGCTGTACAGAACAGGGCGAGAGGCAGCTTACGAGAAACAGAACTTTGTTGTTGTTGTTTTGCTCCAGGTTGTTGGGATCCCTGCCTATATCTTAATTAAGAGATTTATTAAGGGAGTTGCATGATATACCCTTGCAAAACAGAAAATTATAAAAATGGATGGGGTTTATGTATGGGAAGAAAAGTGAATGTGTATGATTGACTTCACTGTGTTCTTTAAAACATACTAGCTGTTGCTGCTTCAGGCTTCCATACAGGGACCTTCTGGAAGCCTGGCACACCCACAGTAGAGTATGCTTAATAAAGGTCTGTTGCAGTCCTTATGATGGTAGCTGTGATCTGCCTTGATTCTCAGAGAGAAAGGCAGGCTGTAAAAAAAGTAAATAAGATAATAAAGTAATAAATCGGGGGGGGGGGAGGAGTATGTACCCGATGAGTGCCCCACATTCTCTGAATTTTTCCTGGTTGTAAGGGGTGTTAACTTAGATTTGGTTTTGATGTAGAGTGCAAAAATAGCAGGAGACAACTCAGGAAGGACTACAATAAATTTAAGAGATCTAATAATGTTGCTACACGAACAATATACCCTAATTCAAAATGTAGACATAGGATCCTTCTTAGGCATAAGAAGTATCATAGTACCCAAGAATCTTGGACTGATCGGAGGCAGCCACCAGTATTCTTTTGGAGGCCCATTAACAGGTCATTGGCTCAAAAAAACTCCCAAATGTGGTGAGTCTGATAACTAAATTTTCATAGTAATTGATTTATTTACTAATTCATAACTATAGCCTTCTTCTGTATTCTTTCATTAAGTGCACTTTAGTAAAGTGCTGTGGGCTCCTCCTCTGTAATCCATATAGTGATTTTTGCTAAAATATAATAGCATTGCTTTTTCAGATACTCTTTTTCTTCATGGATTCACTTCATTATTATTTGTTTAGTGTGGTGCTTTAAAAACTAGACATATATAATCCTAATCTCAGACATAGGGCGTTTTCGCACTGACCTTACTCCGGAGCAACATCCCTCTTCACCGCGCAGCGTCTGCGCGGATTTCACACACGTTGCTCCGCAGAACCCGGAAGAGCCGCAAAGTCCCGCGGCTTTTGCGTCGCAAATGTAAACTGGTTTTTGGCGGTTTACATTTGCGACGCAAAAGCCGCGGGACTTTGCGGCTCTTCCAGGTTCTGCGGAGCAACGTGTGCAAAATCTGCGCAGACGCTGCATGGTGAAGAGGGACGTCGCTCCGGAGTAAGGTCAGTGCGAAAACGCCCATAGATTTGTAATCCTCACTCTCTTGAATTAACATGCAGAATAATATCAAAAAATTTTCTTATAACTCCAGAGGTCTGAATAACACCATTAAGTATACAAGAATCCAAAACAAACTTTCCAAACTAAACCCTGATATACTGTTTCTACAAGGAACATATTTTAAGACTACCTCACTTTCAGTATTCAAAACCAAGAAATTCCAGTTTGAATTCCAAGCGAAGGGATTCTGATGTTCTGATTTCATATATAAGAAAATTTCAAGTATATACAAATACATAAGTTTCTGGCAGTTTAGCAGACCCACAAAGCAGGTATCTATTTGTAAAAGGACTTTTGGAAAACCTACCAGACACTTCGGTATCTCTCTATGCCCTGAACTCTGACCAGATCATTGAGCAAGTATCCTAAGACGTTAAAAGTCAGAAGGTAAAGGGGAAGAAGATACAAACTCTATGTTGTAATTCTTTTTGCTTCTCAGTTTGTTTCTTCATGCTTTGTAACATTGAAAAGTAAAATTGCAGTGGTTTTGTTTACCCGAGTGGGTTCTAAGGCTGGATGAAAGTGCATTTAGGGGTTTGACCTACACTCCAGAAAAGTTTTCTTTCAAGTGAAATGTCCTGTAACAGCACAACATTTGTGGATTTGTGAGCATTCTTTTTCTTTTGCACAAATAATACTTTTCACACCAGAAAGTTAACAGTTGGCTCCATAGTGGAAGGGCAACAGATATAACAGCCTAGCTGCTGCTGTGCTTGCACAAATTTAATTCAAGCTGTGTTAATGATATGGAAGTGAATTGCTGTCTTTCAACTCATGTTCCATGACCGCCTACAACGCTGAAGGAGTAGGCCCCTTCTGATTAGCATTTTCTCCTCTCTAGAAAAGGTCAGTCTGTTGAAACTGACTGTTGACTTGTTCACACACCTGTCTGAAATGTTAATGATACTGTCATTTCAGAACAGATTTCTTCTCCTCTAGTTTTAGGAGGGTTTTTTTAGTTTTTTGCAAAACTAAATGCATTGTTCTAATCCTGTATTTTGTGCAAAATGTCATAAAATAACAAAATAAAAGTTAATGCCTCGAGTGTATATTTTTGTGTGTGAGTAAGCATTTTGCCATCATTCCTTTTGTCAAAATCATTTGGTATTAGGATAACAGATTTCATTCTTGGTTAGGGCTCCATCTCTGTGGTAGAAACCATATCCCTCTCTACCTATTTATTTATTTATTACTTTAAATTTCTATCCCGCCCTCTCCGCAAGCGGACTTAGGGCAGCTAACAACATTCATATTCACACGTTAAAACCACTATTGAAATATGTGTGACAGAGAATTAGCGTGATGTTAGTATTTCAATATCAATTGAATTTTTCAGAATTCTGTACATTGGCTCTTGGGATGTCACCTTGTGTTAAAATTTGATACATGTTCCCTGATCCAGAAAGATAGATTCACAAGCAGAAACCCAGACATAATAATCCTTCAAAGACCAGTTGCCAGCCCAGAATTGTCAGGGCAAGAGGTGAGGTGCTGGACCTTTGATCTATTATCTTCACAACCCATAAAATGTAGTGAAAAGTAGCCTCCACTACATTTTGGTGTATCTTATACCATCCTGATCTTGCCTCTCAAGAATGTTTAACTTACTGACAGTCGCTGTCACAGGCAAATGTTATGCGAAGAAGCATTATAGGTGATGTACCATGATGTACTCAGCTGCAAAATCGTATCTGAATGGTTTCTAAAGATCTCTTGCCCAAGTGCCCAATACATTTATCTCATTTGGTCCCAGAATATTGTGCAACTTGGAGATATCATTTAGATATTTTTCTTCTACATTTTCTGTAGGTTTCTGGAATGCTGGAAGTGATTGCCCCTGAAGGTATTTTCTCTAAACAATTACTAGGCAGTGTTTAGGGCTGTTTATTTTAATTCCTTTTTTCTGATTTTTTAAAAGAGTAGTTGTTTATTCAGAACATAATTAAGTGCGTTTTGAAATATCAATCCTTTTCTTTAAAAAAAAAATTCTCTTAAGAATTCTTCATTATAACTGCATTGTGTTTTTGTCTTTGATCTGGTACTAATATTTCAGAGCTAACAGAAATTGTTGACAGGAGTTTGCTCACATGAGTTGCCATGAAGCTGACATTCTTGTTCTATGGGCAGTTGTGCTGCTCAAGGAAAACACGTGCAGAGCAAATGCCTCGTCCTCCTCCTCCTCCTCATAAGGAAGAGCCACATCCTGTGGCATGTTTTAAATCACAGAAGTTCCCTGTGAGTCCGTTCCATCTCTAAAAACGTTAACATATATACATGGCTTCCCACATAATTTTTCTTTTGCTGTGGAAGACTGCTGACAATCAGTTTTATCACGATGCGGATTGTCACAAGGAAAATATTTATATCTATTTTTATTTCTGACTTAGTCAGATATGGGTACCGTTCACGTTTTCTCAGCAAGAAGGCAAGTACACCTTCAAGAATGTCCCTGTGCTTTAAGCAAAGTGTATCTTCAGTTGTTGTATTATGACTCATTAAGGGCTAAAGCCATCCTATAAGGTCTCAGATTCTTTCATGTTATTCTGGTAGCCCAGTGGGCAACATATGTGGGTATGTAAAGTGCAGTTTTATAATGTGCTTCTCTTGGGTTATTCATAGTTATTGTGTTGCTACTGATTTTAAATAATTTGCATTTTCCCAGTAGGTCTAGTGATGTGTAAGTTAATGAGTCTATAGTGTTTGGGTTGATTCTGTTGTCACCGCCTTAAGCCCATTGTTAGAGATGTGGTATACAGATATTTCCAATAAATGAATACATATCAGCAGACCAAGACTGGTAAACCAGCTAGCCTTTGAGAAACATTGCTGTAAAGGGATTTTTGTATAAATTCATAGATGTAGGTTCAGATTTCCAAACCAGAAGTATTTTCATGAAATAATAATAATAAAATAATAATAATAATTTTGGTTTAAAGACAGTAAAGCTAATAGTCTTGCATTCTTTAGAATGGAAGGAACATTTCATAACATTCTGGAAGACACAACATTGTGTCTGTTAAAGAAATGGAAATATATGCTTGTTTATGCTACTGTAATACCAATGATAATATTTTTCACAAGCTTTTAAAATTATTTCAGTCTTAAACATTTATACTGCTTTAAAATAATGCAGATTTGATTTTTTTTAAATTTTGGTAACAGACCTTGGGGTACTTTAGTGATACTCTGATCCTGAAGTTCTGTAAAAACCAATTTAGAGAGCCTGCAAAAACCAAATGTTCAACGCGCCTGCATTTAAATACTCATGCAAGAATCACAGTGGTAAAATGCCCACATTGGTGGTCCTAGTTGTGCATGAATTCCATCACTGAAAAATTTGTGTTCAGGTAAGGTGCAGAGAAGGGTTAGTGGAACGGTTGCAGAAGGAAGTTAGAACAGTTTCCCTAGTCTTTCCTCTTACGGGACTGGCCTACTGAGACAAACTCTGTTATAACCAGGGAAGATAAAAATAGATGGTTTAAATAAAACATTTTTTTAAAACAGGTTTGTTTCAAAAGTTACGGCTATAATAAGTTTCTTTTTTTAAAATTAACACAGTTTACAATGAAATCTGAACACAATGAAAAGCATGTAATCTCTGAAAACTGAATTTTGGCTCTTATGAAACATTGCTTTTCTTTGTAAAGGAAATGCTGTGGAGGAAAACTTTGTCAGTATTCATATGGCCCAATGCTCTGTGTGTTATATTATGGTTTAATACATGGAGGTCAGGGGCTGACAAGGAGTCCCAGATAAACTGATCAAATAAACTACTGATCAAATAAACTAATCTAAACACGTGTGTGACCACTTGCCCCTATTTTATGTTGAGGAAACCTGATCTACAGTTGGCTCAATACTCGGATTAGAAATTATAATGTGAGTGGAGTTATGGTAGAGAAAGGCAAGTTCCCTATATCCCCCCTCTCATTGCATCTTCTGACAGAAGAGATTGGGCAGCCTAAAACAGAAAGGACCATTCAAAAGGCAGATCACCTAGTCTTGATTTGCAACCAGCACCTCCCCACAAAACTTGTCACAGTTGTTGGTTGTAAATGAGAATCTGGGGTGGGAGAGATGCATGAAATGATCTAAAACTGAGCAAAGGACCATATACTATTTTTTAAAATAGTAAAAATATTAAGTTGAAATGTTTAAGAAATATATAGTGTACTTTCTGAGGCAGTCTAAAAACTCAATTCATTTTTAAATCATGATGATTTATGGTTATAGCAAACCTGCTGCAATGCTCATCAGTGGTTTAAACCAGTGCCCCCCCCCCCAACCTGTGATTTAAATCAATCCATACCAGTTACTGCAGAGGTATTAAAGATCTTAAGTGTATCCAGATTTTACAAATTGTGTAGTATCAGTGTTCGGGCCTATGGTGCCATCTGTCTGAGTCCAGTAGTTGACATTCACAGATCAGCACATTTTCTAATCTGTGTGTACATATTTATGTGAGAATATTTATGCTGCAATTTGTGTGCCATGAAATTCTTGCTTTTTAACTGGGAATTTACCTATTTCCCATTTGCACTAAAGCACTGAACTGGGAGTATATAAAAACTTCTATTTATTTGTACCCAAGCCACATTGAAGTGAGAAAATTAGTTGCTTAATTTAATAATGCTTTTCAAATATTCACCAATTAAAGACAATAAGAGACGAAGGAACAAAGAGAATAGAAATCTTATAGTTCTTTGTAAAGATACACAAATGGCTGGACCAAATAAAATAATAATGTGTGATATCAGAGTGTCATTTTTCCTTGTAATTTACATTCATGTTTTAATGTCTTAGTTTTCCGGACTTGTCTGATTTTATCAAATGGCATCTCATCTGGCTACTAATTTTAATTTAGTTAATTTAAAAAAAACCAACTATTTAGGGTGATTCTGTGTTATTGAACTGTTTTATACCTTGAAAATGCGGTTTGAGGAAATTGCATTAAATATATTGAACCTTTCCTTTTAGATGGATTTGTCCTAGAAAAATGTGTGCCATTGTCAAGGTAAGGAAAGAAAAATGAGTCCCCTTCTTGGCAAGAGTAGTGCATCATAATTGAGGGGCATCATATATGACTAAAAGTTCCAGATAAGCAAGAGTTCTCTAATAAGAAGGAGAATATTACATGTCAAGCAGTCCTTTGGTAATTTAATGAATTTATGAAGCATTAGCATGCAGTGAATATGAGCATATGATCATCATTGTGAGGAATTGTATCCTGATCAGTCACCCATCTACAAGGAGATTTTCATTCTTTTTCTCATAATGGTTCTTCGCCAGTGCAATTGTACTGAATATTGAGGAAAAACAAAAGAGCAAGTGGGTCAAAAATGGCTCTCTCTCAGAAATAGATCTCTCTCTTCCCTTTATCCTGGAACCACAGGGTTCTGTGGTGTACCTGAGTAGAATGGAGCCTTAATTAGCTCAGCCCTAATGCAACTGTCTTGAAATCAATAGTTGGTTTCTGTTGAACAGCTGATCGCTTTATACCAACCTCAGAGTGCCAGGACTTTGTCTAGCAATTACTATTATATTACACCATTGTATAGTTACATTAGATTGCAGATTTTATTTTTTTATTATCCAAATTTATATTCCACCCTCCCAGCTAGAATCATTGCTCTCCAACTTCATAAACTGGGCTACATAAGATAGTACTTTGATGGTACAGTAAGATGGTACAATAAGGTGGTACTTCAATAGTATCAGCAAATCCAGATTGATACTTGGATTATCTTTGTCTAACTGTTCACTTTCCATAAAAGATATCCATAAAAGATAATGTATTTTACTAGTAGCTCAATCCAAAAAAAGAGACAATAACATGAGGGTACTTTAAGGATTTTATTTATAGTCATTCTAGATCGAAAAGAAGGTTGGTTACTTAATATGACTTATCCTGAATACATAAAACAGGATACAATTACTGTCAAAGGAAATATATACAAATTATACCACTTATGCTTGCTCTGTGAATGACGTTCTCCTAGAAAGCCGGCTTTGTTTGAAGTGTTTCCTCTTTGAATAAACTGTTTCTTATATTTAAAGGAATATACTCATTGTGCAAATATTTTTATTTTGTATTAGGCATAACGGCTTAGGAAGGACAGATGCAATGAAGGTAAAAAGAATATTTTCATAGATTTTTCCTGTGTTTATTTCTAAACAGAATTGATCTGTTGGCATTTATTTGTTTAAATATTACATCCTGCTTTCCTCCCGAATGGGGACCCAGAGCAGCTTGCAGCATTGTCTCCCTTTCTCTATTTCATCCTCGCGACAACCTTGTGAGTCTGAGACAGTGTACCTAGCTCAGGATCACCCAGTGAGCTTCCATGGCAGATAGGGTTGCCAGGTCCCAGCGGGGGATACCCTGGTTTCAGGGGCTCCTCTCTGCTGTGGACCAACTAGCCGATGGAGGGGGGAACCCTAAACTGGGACATCACCATATGATGTCCCCAATGCAATGACATTACCCAGAAGTGATGTCATCATGTTGGGGGATGTTGTGTGGTAGACATTCTGGTTTTGGGGAAAACTCTATGGTTTAAGTCTAATTTAACTGTAGAGTTTGCCCTAGAATCAGAGTGTCCCCTGCACAATGTCCCTGAGGTAATGATGCCATTTCTGGGTGGAAATTTAAAAAGATGTCACCACAGCTTCTTGGGACTGAGATCATTGTTTTGTATTTGAAAACTAATAAAGCCAGCAGACTTCTGTACCCCCGGAATGCCCCCCCCCACCAAATCCACCTGCCAGAAAGGCAAGGGGACCTGGCAACCCTAATAGCAGAGTGGGTGGGGATTTCAGGCTAGATCTCCAAGATCTTTGTCTGAAACCTTAATCAAAATACTACCTTGACTTTAATGGGTTTTTTGAGAAACATTTTAAGTTTTAATAATTTGTTCACACCTTATGTGTGCTTATGGGTTAAATCTTTGAGGTTTTTAAAAAATTGAATCTTTGTAAATGAGAAAAGACATGGGGCAGGATTTCAATGTGAAGTTAAGACAAAGGTATTTATTTACTTACTTACTTACTTACTTACTTACTTACTTACTTACTTACAAGATTTGTATCCCAGTTTTTGGCCCTCACCAGAGCAGCTGAGGTAACTAACGATTTAAAACATACATGATTTACAACATACAAAAATGTTTTATAAAACCATTAAAATAAATTCCTCAACATACTTTATTATAACAGTTTTAAAACAAGTTAAACAAACAATTAAAATACAGACAAAACATAAAAACATTGGTTAGGAAGGGGGAATCATTGAGGGAATGCCAAATGAAACAGAAAACTCTTCACCTGGTGGCAGAATATAGCAACAGGAGATAGACAAATCTCCCTGGAGAAAGTTCCACAGCTTTGGTGCCATGGCCCAAAGAATGCACTGTGCCAGGTTGCTACCTGCCTAATCTCAGAAGACAGAGGCACCCAAAGCTGGACCTCTGAGATAGATTATTCTGGTCAGGTGGATTCATACGTGATTAGGCAGTCCCTCAGGTATGTTGGTTGCAAACCATGTAGGGCCTTGAACAGTGCCTAGAATAGGGTTGCCAGGTCTGGGTTGGGAAATACCTGGAGATTGGGGGGGGAAGCCAAAGGAGAGACCTCAGCTGCATATAATTCCATAGAGTCCACCCTCAAAAGCAGCCATTTTCTCCAGGGGAACTGATCTTGGTCATCTGGAGATCAGTTGTAACAGCAGGAGATCTCCAGGTGCTACCTGGAGGTTGGCAACCCTAGTCCAGAAACAAATTGGAAGCCAGTGTAGATGGTACCAGACTATGTTGATACAGTCCCTATGACCCTGCTCCGGTCAACATCCTGGCTGCAGTATTCTATGTAAGAACATAAGAGAGGCCATGTTGGATCAGGCCAATGGCCCATCCAGTCCAATGCTCTGTGTCACACAGTGGCCAATATGTGTTTGTCTGTGTATATTTATTTATTTATTTATTTTTATTTATTTTTTATTTATATATATACACACACACACACTCACACATATGCATACATATGCTGTGCTTATAGCCGCCACCACCTCCTGTGGCAGTGAATTCCACATGTTAATCACCCTTTGGGTGAAGTACTTCTTTTTATCCGTTTTAACCTGACTGCTCAGCAATTTCATTGAATGCCCACGAGTTCTTGTATTGTGAGAAAGGGAGAAAAGTACTTCTTTCTCTACTTTCTCCATCCCATGCATAATCTTGTAAACCTCTATCATGTCACCCCGCAGTCGATGTTTCTCCAAGCTAAAGAGCCCCAAGTGCTTTAACCTTTCTTCATAGGGAAAGTGTTCCAAACCTTTAATCATTCCAGTTGCCCTTTTCTGCACTTTTTCCAATGCTGTAATATCCTTTTTGAGGTGCGGTGACCAGAATTGTACACAGTATTCCAAGTGAGACCACACTATCGATTTATACAGGGGCATTATGATACTGGCTGATTTGTTTTCAATTCCCTTCCTAATAATTCCTAGCATGGCATCGGCCTTTTTTATTGCAATCGCACACTGTCTTGACATTTTCAGTGAGTTATCTACCACGACTCCAAGATCTCTCTCTTGGTCAGTCTCTGCCATTTCACAATCCATCAACTTGTATTTGTAGCTGGGATTCTTGGCCCCAATGTGCATTACTTTGCACTTGGCCACATTGAACCTCATCTGCCACGTTGACGCCCATTCACCTAGTCTCAACAGATCCCTTTGGAGTGCCTCACAATCCTCTCTGGTTCTCACCACCCTGAACAATTTAGTGTCATCCGCAAACTTGGCCATTTCACTGCTTTCTCCTAACTCCAGATCATTAATGAACAAGTTAAAGAGCATGGGACCCAGTACTGAGCCCTGCGGCACCCCACTGCTTACCGTCCTTCACTGCGAAGACTGCCCATTTATACTCACTCTCTGCTTCCTATTAATTAGCCAGTTTTTGATCCACAAGAGGACCTGTCCTTTTACTCCATGATTCTTGAGCTTACTAAGGAGCCTTTGATGAGGAACTTTATCAAAAGCTTTCTGGAAGTCAAGGTAAACAACATCTATTGGGTCCCCTTTGTCCACATGTTTGTTCACCCCCTCAAAGAACTGTAACAGGTTAGTGAGGCAAGATCTTCCCTTACAGAACCCATGCTGAGTATTCCTCAATAACTTGTGTTCATCAATGTGCCTACTCATTCTGTCCTTCATAATGGTTTCTACCAACTTTCCCGGTATTGAAATCAGACTGACTGGCCTGTAATTTCCCGGATCTCCTCTGGAACCCTTTTTAAAGATCGGGGTGACATCAGGAACGGAGGCAGATTTCAATGAAAGATTACATATTTTTGTCAGGAGATCCACAAGTTCAACTTTGAGTTCTTTCAGAACTCTTGGATGTATGCCATCCGGACATGGTGACATTAGTTTTTAATTCATCTATCAGTTGTAGGACCTCCTCTCTTGTCACCTCAATTTGATTTCAACACCCCTTCCAAAATTAGTGGTTCTGGAGCAGGCAAACACTTCTCATCTTCCACAGTGAAGACTGAGGCAAAAAATGCATTCAGCTTCTCAGCCATTTCCCTATCCTCCTTCAGTAATCCTTTTACCTCTTGGTCATCCAAGGGTCCCACTGCCTCCCTGGCTGGTTTCCTGCTTCTAATATATTTGAAGAAATTTTTATTGTTGGTCTTTATGTTTTTTGCAGTATGCTCTTCATAGTTTCTTTTTGCCTGCCTGATCACAGTCTTGCATTTGATTTGCCACAGCCTGTGTTCCCTTTTATTAATCTCGCTTGGACTAGCTTTCCATCGCTTAAAGGAGTCCTTCTTATCTTTTGCAGCTTCCATTACTTTGTTTGTTAACCATTCAGGCCTTTTCTTATACCTGTTTGTGCCTTTCCTAACTTGTGGTATATATTTTATCTGAGCTTCTAGGATTGTAGTTTTAAATAGCCTCCAAGCTTCTCCAAGGGTTTTGACTGTATTTACCTTACCTTTCAGTTTCCTCTTCACATGCCTCCTCAACTCAGAGAATTTACCCCTTTTAAAGTTAAATGTGGTTGTGCTGGTCTTTTGGGGCAACTCCCTATTTATACAAATGGTGAAATCAATAACGTTATGGTCATTGCTCCCTAGCAGTGCAATCACTTTTACATCTCACTTTACATAAGATCACTTTACATAAGTAAAGTTTCCAAACATTTGTCAAGGACAGCCCTATGTAATGTGCACTGCAGTAATCTAATCTAGATGTAACCAGAACATAAATCACAGTAGCCAAATCTTTTCTGCCCAGCTGGCTAACCAGTTGAAGCTGGTAAAATACACTCTTGGCAACAGCCACCACCTGCTTATCCAGCAGTAGGCCTGAGTCTAGGAGCACCCACAGACTACAGACCTGTTCCTTCAAGGGGAGTGCAGAATGGGTGACCTCTTAAATTCCGGGTCAAACTTTACACCCATCAGTAGCACTTCTGTCTTTTTGGGATCAAGCTTCAGTTTATTAGCCTGCATTCACTCCAAAACTGCCTGCAGGCACTGGTTCAGGGGTTTTGCAGCCTAGAATCAGCAGGAAGTGCAAGAGAGAGCATCTGCATCTGCACCCAGTCCAAATCTCCAGAGGACCTCACCCAGTGATTTCATGTAGATGTTAAAGAACATAGGGAACAAAATGAAACCTTGCAGGATCCCAAAGACCAAGAGGCTGAGCTCTCCCTCACCACTTTCTGAAACCTACTTTCCTGGTAGGACAATGGTCCAGATAGGCAGCCCAGAAGAATACCACGATCAATGATATCAAAAGCTCTGGAGAGCTCCCTCTTTCAGTCTCCTGACATGTCATCCACCACAGTGACCAATGCTGTTTCAGTCCCATAACCAGTCCTAAACCCAGACTAGAAGGAGTCTAAACAATTTGCCTCATCCAGGAAAGCTTGGAGTTTTCCGGCCACCACTTGTTCAGTCACCTTGCATAAGAATGGAACATTTGAAACTGGTCAGTAATTATTGAGATCCCCTGGATCAAGGTAGGCTTCTTTAGAAGTGGACACACCACAGCTGTTTCAAGGCTGGGGTGGCCACCACCTCTCTTAAGAAAGCATTAAGTTCCTCTCAAACCCAATCAACAACCCCGCCTCCAAAAAGATTTAATTAACCAGGATAGGCAAGTGTGATACAGGCAGGTGACAGGCCTCAGACTTCCAAGAATCCTGTCCACATCCTCAGAATGAATAAACTGAAAATTATTCCACACAATTGGACAAGCAGGCACCCTGGCACCATCTGACCCTGTCACTGCTAAATGTGAACTAGTGGATACATGCAAAAATACATGTAGAGCCCTCTCTCCTGCCACAGCCCACATCTAGTTTGCCCCTTCAGTAGCTAATCTTGGTTGGGTCTGACTTCTATCTCTGTTTCAGGAACAGAAGAACTGGCAAAATGGAAGGCTGCATGTGTTTGGTCCAAAAGGTAAGTAGTTTAAAAGAAAAAGAAAAAAGATCCAGAGTGAGAAGGGTTAAACTGATGGGTGCCATTGAATAGGCTCCATTTTCAGTGATTCCCATTAAATTTTATGGGAGAAAGGAAACAGACTGCACTCTGGGACTCTGGCAGGGCGAAGGGGGAGGGGATTGTTTTCTGGTACAGACGTTGTGGTCACTCAGTGGAAGGGGATGGCTTAGGCCCCACTCAGTTATGCTTCTGAGGATGCCCCTTTCTCCCATATTCACTTCTGTAGGAAAAAAGTGTTCTAAACCAACATAGTGCCAGTGGTGGCAAAATGCACCATACACTGAATTGCTTGGTCTTCACTAATGGATATCCCAAAGTGTGTTTATGGACAGAATAAAAGAATACACTGGATATATTTCAGGCAGCATCTGTACTTTCCCTCTGCCCCTCTCCCCTGACATTTAGCTAATTCCAAATACTGGTACATGGATCTTTTGTATAAAGCCTATCACAATTAATAGATTCCAGTTGAGAAAAATATAGTTGCGCACTATCAACTTGTTTCAATTGATCTTGATTAAGTGAACCAGGATAGTCATTGAAAGTACCACTTTCTCCCTCCCCGCCTCCCTTTTGGAAGTTTCCGTAGCTTTGAGAAGAGTCTGTGTGGGGGGAGCTTAGAATATTCTTTACACTTCTATATTTTTCAAGGGGTGTTATAATTTGTATGAATGCTGAAAAATCTTGTTAGTTATTTCTTACTTCCTTCTTGGAAAAAATGTTTAATCTCTGTTATATTTTAATAAATTGAATATGCTTACTGAACCAAAAATTTCACCTTATTTTTAGAAGAAGTTGTTATTGAACCAGTCCAAACAGTGCCACGGTAAGATATTCTTTGTTGTGTAGCTGGTCTCTCCTGTGCCTTTTCAAACAATTAAGGTTATGGCTGTGTACTCGCTTTCCTGCTACTGTTGAATTGCCAAGCAGGACCAGGGCTGATTATGGGAATGGATGGACTGACTGGAGATACCGGTGTTCTGGGGCCCCCAAGAAACCATACTATTCATCTGCCTCATTTTGCACTTAATGCCTGTGATCTTTGAGCTCTAGCGACAGCAAAAGCCCCTCCAGGATTCCATAGTTACAAATTTAACCTTTTGTTTGGCTTGAAATCATAACAAGTACTCTCCTGCAGCAAATGAGTGCTTGCTATGTTTTCCAGCAAAGCGATGGTTTGTAGGGGGTAATTATGGATACCTTGAAAGACTTTTCCATCTCTCTGTCATGTGTGGACTGGTGGGTTCTCTTGTGTATGTGATAAAAACTAGCACTTTGAATTGTGCCCAGAAACAGATATTCTGAAAAAGCAGATGTAGTCTTTTCAGCCTAGGCCTGATACTATCCCTGTATCCTACAAAGTTTTGGACCAATAGAAACTTACAGTTTTCTAGGGCAGCTCCATCTAAAGTCCATTATGGTTATCTAACCTGGATGTGATCCAAACATGGATCATTGTGACCAAATCATGCTTTTCAAAGAAGGGTCATGGCCTGTGATTTGCAAGTGTGGGGGGGCCTACGGATAAACCTAGCTGGTGAAGCAGGACCTGCTCAGGATATATTTGGGTCTGTTTATTTGGGGCTATTTAAAATATAATGTATAATTTGGTTTGTTCAGGAGAAAAGTAGCATTGGTATGCCTTGATAAAACAAATAAAAATAGTTCGGTTGCAAAACACAAGTAGGAACAATAGGGATCCAGGGTCACAGTGCTGAGGGAAGGGAGTTTTAACTGTTGACACTTGTGCTCATTTCCCAGTGGAAAATACCCTCCTCACTGCTGCTTTAAGACTGAAGGGGGAAAGGACCTGTATTCAGTTTGCATTGAAATGGCACAGGGGCTAAGAGTTACGTCTCCCTTTCCGCCGCTGTATGGTCCTGATCTATGCAGGACCCCAGACTGTTGTGTGTGATTTTTTTTAAAGCTAACCTACACCATCTTAAGCTGCAGTTCCTAATACTATGTCATTTGGCTCCAAGTGGAATAAATATTTTGCTCTTGCTAAAACATGTTGTGTGGGTTCTTCTTTGCTTTTTTTAAACCAAGGCAGCATCGGATGTAGAAAAGAATCTACAAGCAGACCTTTCACGCCGTCAAAGCAGATTTTGTTATGTACAGCTAAATCATTAGATAAGTAAGTCTCATTTCATTTGAGTTCTTCATTTTGATGAGGGAATCAATTGTTGACTTTGAGCTTTTTCAGTAGATTGTTTTTGCACAACATTCTAGGTAACAGATGTGCTCTCGGAATACTGAAAGTTGATGTGCCTTTACGTTCACTTCAGGGGAAAAAGGGTTCACTGACACTGTGTAAACACTGGGAGTGATTCCTGTCCTGGTGATCTGTGGTGGATGAGAAGCAGGAGGGCAAGAGACTCTGTGGCAGTTAGGGTGACGGAAAGGAACCCTACCATGCTAGCATCTCTGTGGCTGGGGAGAAGGTGCTCTTTGCTGGCTAAATATTCCAACGGAGAGGGAAACACACTAATTCTTTTATGTTAGCACCTCTTGATTGGAAGGACCAGGTATAGCACGCTTGAGCCCCAAGACCTGACTAAAGGCCCCGAATTAAGATGGAATCTGAAAAGGGGAGCAGTTCCTTTGTCAGAGACTGGAACCGTTTTCCCACACAGCTTACCCCGAGTGACGTCCCTCTTCACTGCGCAGCATCTGCTCGGATTTCCCACCATCTGCTCTGCAGAAGCAGGAAGAGCCGCGGCTTTTGCATCACTAATGTAAACTGGGTTTTAGCGATTTACATTTGCAACGCAGAAGCCCCGGCACTTCCTGCTTCTGCGGAGCAGATGGTGGGAAATCCGAGCAGACGCTGCGTGATGAAGAGGGACATCACTCCGAGGTAAGCTGTGTGGGAAAAGGGTATGGGTTGTGGTGCTGAGGCTGGAATTGGGTTTTAGTGATCATCAGGGGAACTGTCTGTCCTGTGTGTCTTGCCATGAAGGATGATAGAGGGGAAGATGCCAGAGGGTTGCAGATGCATTAGGGGCATGGACATCCTGCAACTAACAATGACCAGATAGACCATGGATTGCAAGTACCTAGTTAGTAACTGTCCTTTTGTTTGTTTGTTTTAGTGTACCTAGATTTTGTTCTTGTAGTGCCTTGTAGAAATGAAGTTGTTTTTGAGAGAGCCTGAACAAGCCCCTTATCCACCTGTTTTTGCTCCTTGGCATGCTGTCTGCTTGAAATGTATCTGATGAAGTGTACATGCACACAAAACCTCATACCCAGAATTAAACCTTGGTCTTAAAGGTGCCATCGGACTCAAACTTTGTTCTATGCCATGCATGCTACAGTGATACACCCCTGTGGAATTGGCCTTAGGCAACCCATAAGAGTGAGGGAGACAGGATTTTTCCAGAGGTGGTGGCAGTGACAGTAAAAGGGAGGGAAGACAGCGGCTCGTCTTATCCACAACATGGAGAGCCAGTTTGGTGTAATGGTTTGGTGTAAGGGTTAATGTGCGGACCCTTATCTGGGAGAACCGGGTTTGATTCCCCACTCCCCACCACTCCACCTGTTGGAATGGCCTTGGGTCAGCCATAGCTTTCAAAGGAATTGTCCTCGAAGGCGCAGCTTCTGTGAGAGCCCTCTCAGTCCCACCTACCTCACAGGGTGTCTGTTGAGGGGGAGGTAAAAGAGATTGTGACCGCTCTGAAATTCAGAATATAGGGCGGGATATAAATCCAATATCATCATCATCATCACAACATGACAGAGATCAGGACAATCCTATTGAGAAGTGCAAGATGCTGTCATTCTGTTGAGGGCTTCTCTATCTTTGTCAAGGTTCAGATAGTTGCTGGTTAGTGCATGGGAATTCTCACTATGATAAAGGCATTCTCTGTGGTAATGTTATTGCAACTGATTGCCTCTTGTAGGGAGTTTTTAGTAGTGTCACCATGGCAAGAGTAGGGGCACCAGCCTTGAGTCAGAGGTGGGAGGGGGAGGAAGCCATTTGGGAAATAAAAAATAAGCTGAAAGTAACAATTTGTGGTTAGTTGGCAGCTCATCATGCAAAAATGAACATGGAAGTTTGTTGTATATTGGGAGGGCTGGTTGAAAAGTTATGGCAACGTATCTTAAAATGGACAGTAGAGTTATGGCCTTGTTCTTTGACTGCAGTGGACATTCCTGGTTTCTTCGATAAGCTGGTTAGGTTGAATGTCTTCTTCAACACAAAAGACAGTGAGGCTGTCCCTGTCCAACTGCAGTTGTGTGACCACAATGGGTGTGCTGCGGGGCTTTGACTTGTGCCTGGGAAACAGGATCATTTGTGCCCTTGCACTGAGGCAAGATAGCACTGCTTAAGCGGAGTTCGATAGCTCAGAACTTTGAGCGACTAGATAGCAGAAACTGATAATGTCTTTCTGTAGCCTGTATAAAATTTCTGCTGTTTTGTTTTTCCCTTGAAAACAAATGAAATATTTAGGCAGAATATTATAACTAGGAATTCAAAAAATCCAAAGACAACTGTAAGACTGCACGAGAGCATACAAGAAGAAGCAGGTAAGATTTTACATGTGCAGGTACAGTTTATACTGAGCATGTGTGATTCTGTGTTTTTTGGAGTAGGGCCTGGGAAATTCATGATCAAAATCAACCTCGGCCTGTGTATATTAATGTCCTCCTTCAGTTTTCATGTTTAATGGAAATTATGGAGACAGTGAAGGGGATTAAAAGATTGTGTATATGATATGGACACAGTGTTGATACCAGGGAAGGATAGAATGGAGGCTGTATTGATCTCCCTGTGGAACTTTCACCAGTAGATGCTGCACCCATATGAAGGACAAATGATTTGTATTGTAAATAAGTCTCTATATTAGCAATTAATTGAGTTTAAAATATTTATGCTTAACTGCACTAATAATAGTAATGCCTGTAATCCATTGAGATCGCTAGTGAAATTCAGCTAGGGAAAAGGTGTTTTGTTTGTGTTAATGGATGACCTTTAATAAAGTTATTTTATTTTATTCGATTTTTAGCCCGTCCTTTCCGTAGAACAGGCTCAGGGCAGGTTGCATCATAAAAACAGTCAACAGTAAAAACAGTAAAAGGCCAATTTAAAAAATATAAAATCTAAGATTACAATGACTAAAGTTGCAGAATTCTGCCTCACAAATGTGACCTATTGTCCAGGTCCAGCAGATCTTGTAGTGCTGGGATGGAATGAGGGGGGGAGGCCGGTAACAAGCAACGTAACAAGTGACGCCTCCCTCAGCTGAAAGCCTAGCAAAAGAGCTCTGTTTTACAGGCCCTGTGGAACTGAAGCAGATCCTGCAGGGCTCAGATTTCCAGGGGGAGCTCATTCTACCAGGCAGGGGCCAGGGCTGAAAAGGCCCTGGCCCTTGTCAAGGCCAGATGGACGTCTCTGGGGCCGGGTATTACCAAAAGTTGTTGGTTTTCTGATCGTAAGGATCTATGGAGCTCATACAGGGAGAGGCGGTCCTGAAGGTATGCTGGCCCCTGGCCGTTTAGGGTTTTAAAGGTAGTACCAACACCTTGAACCGGATCAGGTACTCAATGGGTAGGCAATGCAGTTCACGCAGCACAGGATGGATCCATGCCCGTACAGGCGACGAAGTCAACATCCGTGCAGCAGCATTCTGCACCAGCTGGAGTTTCCGGAGGAGGGTCAAGGGCAGCCCCACATAGAGAGAGTTACAATAATCTAGCCTGGAAGTGACCATTGCATGGGTTACTGTGGCCAGGTCGTGGGGGTCGACATACGGGACCAACTGCCTGACCCGCCTCAGATGGAAAAAGGCCGATCTGGCAGTGGTGGTAACCTGGGCCTCCATAGTTAGAGAGGCATCCAGAAATACCCCCAAGCTCTTCACCCTTGATGTGGGCATCAATGGAGCCCCATCAAAGGATGGGAGCCTGATCCCAGCCCCCTATAACATAGACACAGCACCTCCATCTTCGATGGATTCAGTTTCAGCTGGCTCTGTTGCAACCAACCAACCACGGCTTGCAATGCCCTACCCAATTTCTCTGGGGCTGAATCTGGGTGGCCATCCATCAGCAGATAGAGCTGGGTGTCATCTGCATATTGATGACACCCCAGCCCATACCTCCAGATGATCTGGGCAAGGGGGCACATGTAGATGTTGAATAACATTGGGGAGAGAATTGCTCCCTGCAGCACACCACATTGTAATGGGTGTCGCTGAGATAGTTCACCCCCAAGCAGCACCCTCTGTCCCCTACCTTAGAACATGATTTTCCTTGGGCACTTCTATTCTTGTACTTAATGTACCGGTAAAAGCAACAAAGGCATTCCACAACTTCTGATTACATTTCAGACCTGCTGCTAACTGCGCACTGCTTAATCTGTGTTAAGAAGATAGTTTGTGTGTGTGCGCATGCACAGTATGGACTGATTAACAGCATGGAAGTTTCATTTTTGTTAGTACATGGTGTTTTGTTAATACATCAAATATATTATTGATGAAATAGCACTGAAGTGTCTGCTCCCAAGTCTTAACATAAATATCCCAAGTCTTAACATGCCATTTTAGTCTGCCTTGTCACTCTGTAGTTTTAGATTTTATATATTTTAAATTGGTCTTTTATTGTTTTTATTGTTGATTGTTTTTATGATGTAACCCTCCCTGAGCCTGTCCTATGAGAAGGGCAGGCTAAAAAATGAATTAAATAAATAAATAAAATATCATGAATATCATATTAATGTCTTCTTATTAACAGTTGCATTTATTTTTAGGCTTATTTTTAAACAGTATATATTGTTATTCTTTTAAATATATTATGTTTGGTAAATAAGATGTAGCCTGCGTTGGGAGAGAATTGCATCATTGTTGCAGTTAATTGTGCTGTATTGTTCACTCAGTGTTTCTGTACCCACCCCAGAAATCCATAATGATCCTCACTTAAAAGATGATTTACACAAACTGAATCACGTATCTGAGAGAATTGGAGCAAAGATGGAATCAAAAGATAATGGTTGGTGTAAACAAAGTATATTTTGTCCGTGAATCTTTCAGATGTCATGACTGTTTCTAGATTTGTGTTTAGCACAATTTTGAAAATTAATTTGCCTGGATTTTTGATAAGTGCCATTACTTAGTTTCTTGTTTAATCTTCTTTGGACTTTGTAAGATAAAATACTACTAGCTCCAAATTTGCGTTACCTGACTGAAGGGAAGAATTGATACTGCCTAGTTGTAGTTTCCTGATCTTCCTGATTTTCTGATGTCTTTTAGTTCTGTGAAACATGTTTTTTTTTAAAAGATTTGTTCATTTTTTAAATTTTTATTCAAGAATGTGAAACATGTTCAATAAACATGTATATAAAATAAATAAATAAAACATTATTGTTTTATTTATTTATTTTACAGAATATGTAATTTCCTTGGTGTCCAGGAGTAAAACAGAGAACTAAAATAAAATAAGGTATCCCAATAGAAAATAATTTAAAGAGTTTTATTATATTAATATAATAATTACATCAGTAAAATATAATTAATTCATATATTATTTGTTGTATAGAATCAAAATAAGAATTTGAATGTACACATATGGTGATGTGAATGACATCATTATGTCAGCCTGTTATATTTATCAAAAATTAGAATTTATTTCTGTATAATTTCTGTTCGTCATCTTTCTGAATACTATATTGGGTGTGTTTTACCACAGAGTGGGTGTTTTATATCCTCTCTCTTACATACTGTGGCTGAGAAAAACTGAGATTCTTCTTCCTGTTCTTGAAACATCACATATCTGAGAAAAGTATCAAAGAAACAATTGAACTTTGATTTTCTTGTTAATTTGAAAATGTAAACTGAATTAATGCATGTTGTAGTTGGCACCATCTTAGAAGAGGCATTCCCTCTGGTATGAGAGAGAAGGAGGATTGCCTCTTCTAATATGGTGGCTGCCACTAGTGACTTTTGTAACTACTTACCACCAATTAACCAGGATGCCCTTTTAGTCAGAATAATTGAATTAATTGATTAAACTGCAACCTTACTTCCGTTATTGAGTCAGTCATGTCATTGGGTATATAATAAAAGGATATGTGAATTAAACCACAGTTTTTAAAATACCTCTTTCCTGGTATTTTGTTCAGTGCTGGGTATCATTAAGTAATAGGAACATCATATATAGCACATTTTTTCTATACCACAGGGAAATCTTGGCTTGTAATGTACACTGGTACCTCACATTGCCTTTTCATGAGCTAAACTCTAGTGTCATAAACTGTGTGTGATGTCATTGCTTGCCCAGCTATATTGAATAAAAGGCCAAGTAGATGTGAATTTCTAACCCTGTAAGGACAGACTGAAGGTTCTTATACAAGTGAAATAAGCAATGAAAAAAACTACAACTAGTGAGTGAAGTTTATGGTCAAGTCTGAATCCCTTTGTTATATCTAGGCTCTGGTCATCTGATTTTAAAAGTCACCATAGAATCTGAACAGCAAGTTGCTTTGATTTGTGTGTTTGAACTTTTTTGGGCTGTTTCCTTTTGCTTGAAGTTAGTTGCATTTAGTGGGTGTTTTGTTGTTGTTGTTATTGTTGTTATAAACTGCATTCAGTTTCAATCTATGAAAGAAATGGTTGATTTTACTGTTCTTTTATATATCCTTCTAATGATAAAATTACCTTTCCTTCTCATGATTAATAAGGCATAAGAAAGATGCTCGATCAGGCATGTGAAACATGGAAACCTACTTTAACAATGCTTGAACCATTGTGATGGTGGAAAGTGCTGTCAAGGTAGAGCTGAGTTATGGCAGCCTCGTAGAGTTTTCAAGACGAGAGACGTTCAGAGGTGGTTTGCCATTGCCTGCCTCCATGTCACATCCCTAGTATTCCTTGGAGGTCTCCCATCCATTTACTAAGCCAGGGCTGACCCTGCTTAGCTTTAAATATCTGACAAAATTGGCCTATCCAGATCAGGGCACTTGGACCATAGAATAGCAGTATTTTTGAGCCACTTGTTTCTATGTGCCTAATGTCCTTTGGCAGCAAATATTGTCCTGTCAGTTATATGAGCAACTAACAATACAGGCTTAAGAATACTTTTCTGGGAGTCAGCCCCATTAAGTACATTTAAGTAGGATTCTGAGTAGACTAGCTTTAGGATTGCTTGCTAAATCAGCAAGTAGATGACATTATTTTCTGGGCTTCTTTACTAATAAATTCTCGGAGTCTAATTATTTACTAATAAATTCTTGAAGTCTAATTATTTACTAATACATTTGTGCGGAATCTATGTATTGGGTCCTAGTACAATCAGCAGTGAGAAAGACCACACATCTGATGTTGAAGCCGCAAGAGTCCAGCCACTGGTCTATCCAAGTCTATGTGGTCTATTCTGACTGGCAGGGTTTGCTGTCCAGGGTTTCAGGCAGAGGTCTTTTACATCACCCTACTACCTCTTTTGTCAAACTAAACTTGCTAGAGATTGAACTTGGGACCCTTTGTGTGCAGTGCAGATGCTCTGCCAGAGTATTGGACTCACAGAAATGCTAATTTGGGTAAACGTTCTTATATTTCCCGTCTAAGTGTACCAAAAGCATCGGGTAAATTTAGTAGTAAAGTACCTCCTCAAAGTGGGGTAGGTAAATTCCTGCAAGTATCTTTGGAGGTGATAGTTGAGTGACATTGCAAATTTTCACTAGTTCAACATTGACATGTGTAGCTATAAAATGAATGGAATCTACTGTTAAATTATATTCAAGCATTAGCCTTTCACATTATGTATACAGGACTCTTAATGCATTTGCCCAGGGGAGGGTCACAAAACTAACTGGGCTAAAACCAAAATAATTTTAGCAGGGATAAATGTAAAGTTCTGCATTTAGATGGGAAAAATCAAATGCATAATTGCAGGATGGGGGAGACTTGTCTTGGCAGTAGTTTGTGTGAAAATATTTAGGGGTCTTAATGGACTGCATACTGAACATGAGCCAACAGTGTAATGTGGTAGCTAAAAAAGCAAATGCAGTTTTGGGCTGTATCAACACAGCCTACCATCGGATTCCTTCCCCTCTCCTATGGACTTGCAGAAAATAGACAACATTCCCCGACCATGAGATCTCTCCCCCTGAGACCAATCCCCGAGGAACAAAGACTCAGACAGACTTCCACCTTGAGTCTGCTCCCCATGGAACAAAGACCCTGACAGGTCTCCATTCTGACCTCCACCTCCACAGTAGCTCCATGGGACCAGTGTCAATGGCAGTTCCTATATGGCACTTATTAATTACAACCACTTTCCCATGGCTCCCTCCTTGTCTACAGATGATCTAGTTTCTCAGATATTTCACCATGCTGTTGACCTTCCATCACGCCTAATGACTCTTCCGCCTCATGTCCTTGCATCCCTGACCTGATGGCAATAGGAACATCACCTACTAGAGGGCACCCCCTTCCATCCACCAGCACCATCTGTCACAGTGACAACCAACACCTCCCTTTGGGGATGGGGGGCACACATGAATGGACTCTGCATGTGGGACCAGTGACCACCTCAACAGACTCACCATCACATACATTTTCTAGAACTGCTAGCGATCTGTTAGTAGATCTGCTAGCGATACACTCCTTTCGGCCATTTCTACCGTCAAAGCTATCCTGACAGACAATACGACAGCTTTGTTCTACATCAACTGTCGAGGTGGCACCTTCTCCTGAAAACTTTGTGCCCTTGCTTTGGACATATGGGCAGATTGCATTGCCCTAGGCTCCTCCCTGGTAGCTACACACCTCCCAGGGAACTGAATGGCCACGTGGACCTTCTTAATCATGGAGGAACTAGTGGGAGCTCAACTGGGAATACCTCCAGCCAGTCTTTCAAGCTTGGGGGATCCTGGAGATAGGCGTGTTCACCACTCGTCTGAACAAAGAAATGCATGAGATTTTGCTGCCGGGGGGAGCTCCAACCCAGTGTCTCTAGGGGATGGTCTTCTTTATCCATAGCACAATCAGCATGTATATCTCTTTCTTCCCATCCCACCCATCACCATGTTAATCCAGAAGGTTCTCCTGGAACACCCATCAGGGATCCTACTGGCCCCTTGGTGGCCACGCCAGCATTGGTTCTCACAGATTCTGTGACTCTCTTGGGGCATTTTCCATTATCTGCCTCCAGCCGAGGACCTGCTGCTCACCCATGGGAGTTTGTCCTACACCATGATGTGCCTCTCCACAGGCTCACGGCTTGGAAGTTCAATCCTTCTTGTTTCCAACAGAGTAGAAACCATTGTGCTAAACAGTCAGAAACTTTCCATACATAAGTCATACACTTATAAGTGGTCTAAGTTTGTCCACTTTGTTTCACCATTCTCCACCTCTCCCTCCATGGTGGGTCTACCTGCAGTCTTTTACTTTCTCCTCTCCTTAGTAGTTACGGAACTGACCATCTCCTCTCATAGTATATATGTCAGCAATATCTTCTCACCACATCACTGCTGATGGACATTTGGTCTTCACACATTCTGACTCAAAGTATTTTTAAAAGGATTTATCCAACTTTATCCTCCTGTTAGACACCATACCCCAGCATAGTAGCTGCCTTTGGTTCTTCACAGGCTTGCAGGGAAACCCTTTGAACCTATGGCTGTGTTCCCTACAGCATCTATCCTGGACAGCCACCTTTCTGGTGGCCATAATGTCTGATACCTGGGTTGGTGAACTTATTGCTCTCTGTTGTGACCCTCCATACCTTCGGTTTCACCCAGATGGGGTCTCCTTAGTTCCAGATGTTTTCTTTCTCCCAAAGGTGGTATCAGACTTTCATCTGAACACTGAAGTCTCATGGCCTGTGCTCTTCCCAAATCCTAAGAACGATACTGAATGCAGAATGCGTTCCCTAGACGTTAAGTGAGTGCTCTTGTTCTGTCTGCAGCACTCTTGCCCCTAGTGTAAAGATTCTTGATTTTTTGTTTCCTATGCACCTTCCTCACAAGGGATTTCATCCCAGAGGCTATCCAAATGGCTGACAGAAACTATTAAACTCTGCTACCTACTGGATAAATGGGCTCTCCTGGGCCCTGTCTGGGCTTACTCATCACAAGCCATGGCTACGTCTATAGCTTTCCTCAGGGGCACCCCCTCCATGAAATCTGCAAGGCTGCCACCTGGACATCACCGCATACCTTCTTGAAGCACTAAGCACTAGCTGTTCACCTCCATCAATGTACTGTGGGCTATTCCTTGAAGAACTTCCAGGTAGGCTTTAGCTTGCTATTCACCCAAGATTGTGATGCACAGAGACCACGAAGAAGATAAACAGGATGCTTACCTGTAACTGATGATTTTTGAATGGTCATCTGTGCATTCACACCACCCAGCCTTTTTCCCCACTGCTGTCGGTCCTTTGACTTTATTTAGGATCATACAGCAGTCAGAAGGAACTGGCGGGATCTCCACATCCACTCCTATGAGCATGCATGATGGGGTTTCTACGTATGACACAGGAGAGGGCATGAAAATCCTCTAGACTGTGAAGTTTAATGACCGAGGTAGTGCAGGTGCCTGAATCCCAAGGGTGTGAATGCACTGATGATCACTTAAAGATCATCAGTTACAGGTAAGCAACGTGTTTCTCCCAGCACAGATCCTTAAGACCCTCCACTTGTCATTCCTCTCCAAGAGGATGAGGAGTCATTCACAAGCACTCTTTGGGTGCAATCTGTCAAACAGTTACAGATCCGTCTAACAGTAATAGGATATAAACCACATTTTAACAACCTGTCAACAAGAATATTATGTGGAATCATCAAAAGCCTTACTGAAATCAAGATAAATTATGTCTACAGCATTTCCCTGACCCAGCAAGGCAGTGACTTTCTCAAATAAAGATATAAGGTTAGTCTGACATGACTTGTTCTTGAGAAACCCACGCTGGCTCTTAGTAATCCCAGCCATCTTTTTCTAAATGCTCAAGGACTGACTGTTAGATGATTTGTTCTAAAACTTTTCCAGGTATAGACATCAAGATACTTTATACTATTCATCTTACCCTTATCTAAGTATTTGACACAGGAGGCAGCTAAATGGCAAGCACTTTGGAATACATCATGAAATCCTCCACAGCTGTCATTTTGCTTGTATTAAGATGCAATAATTAATATTTCTAGTTACCAAGTGACCATAACTCTGCTCACTGTTGTTGTGTCTTACCTTATTCCTGTGTTATGTGTTCATTTATGTAGGTGAAAATGAGGAAACTTTCAATAATGTTGAAAAGACCCTCCACAATGAGGCCAGGACTGAGACCCAAGAGAGCAATGTGGATAAGCAGAATGCTGATGAAAAGCCATCAGATAGTTCAGATGATGATGAATGCAGCTGTGAGCAGGGCAATGGTGAAGCTGAGAAGAGAACTGCACCACTGGAATTAATGGGAGAGGTACATCATTTCTCCCCCTTTCTTAAACAAATAGGCTGTCTTGTACAGGAAGAAGGTTGTTGAGTTCCTTCCATAATAATGTATAAAATCATTAAATCCTGATTAAAATATGGACAATTGTATATTTAGCAGAACAGGGGTTATGGTGGAAATGAAATATGAATCATTATAGTGTGTATATCCAAGCAGGATGGGACAGACATGGGTACTACCAGAAAGAGCATTGTGGGAATTCTCTTGCCATGTGAATCCATAAATGAAAAGGGCTTATTCTATGCCTCAGTGTGAATGGGTACTAGTCTGTCTGCCTGCAAAGAGGTTGCAGATTGGTGAGACTTTTTATGTGCTGCTATAAGTAACTATTTTCTAGCAGAACACACTTTTGAACGGTGCAGTCCTAAACAGAGTTACAGCCCTTCTATGCTTGTTGAATTCAGTGGATTTTGAAAAGTATGACTATACATAAGTCAGTATCAACAGTTACTTCCAAGGTACTGTGCATAAAATTTTGTTTTCTACAGTTTATGGCAACCTAAAACCTTACTGCTGCTTTTGACCAAACAACAAGTAATAGTAGCAGATAATTTCATTTTTAAGAATCTTTTATTCATTAAAATTCATTAAAACAGAACAAAAATGTTAAGATTTAACTAGTATATCAAAACTGCAATATCAGAACACTTAGGAAGATACACACTTATAGGAAAAGTCCTCTGAATCAGCAGCCTAGGAAACTTTCCCTGGCCTTTTTATTATGTCTTTCTTGGTCCCCCCCTCCCCTCTTTTCAATGCACACCTCACTATCCTTTGAGATAATTTAAACAGAACAATGGATCAAAGACTCTCTGAATGAATATATTTCAAGTTCAAATCAATATGTAACACTGAAGATTTAAGTACAATTCAAGATGTGTTTTGGCAAAAACATATTGTTCAAAAAATCCAAGTCAGAGTGTTACTGTTTTCCCATAGAGAGGGATTTTAGGCACCATTTGTCTTAATAAAACTTCTAAAGTACTTATTTTGTGCACATTTGATGAATAAATCATAATCCTAAATAAAGCAAGTCTTATATCTAGGCTTACCACATTCTGATAGATGGCTTCATATCAAATAATATTAAATTGAAGCATATATTCACTGGCTGTCTTTGATTCTTAATCAATATTTATGGAACTAATTGAAATAACCAAGATATTTAACACAACACATCCAAAAATGCTGATAAACACAAATGTCCAATAATTGATATAAAAAGTTAAACGTGAACCATTCCAGAACTGCAACTTATTTCAAACGAAAAAGAGAAAAAATTAATAACTCTTTTAGTAATGTAAAGCACTGGTTGTTTTCAAGGTAACAGTTTGTTAAGAACACCACCAAGATATCCTTGGATTATTATTGTTAGATATTTAAGAAAATATACTGAAGTATTTTTCAAAATTAAACCAAAATTTTATTAGAAATAATAAGCCTTGGACTTAGCCTCTCCTGCTTTTTTCATTTCTAGTGCTGTCATCAGTACATTCAGTAGTTGGAAGAGAAATGCCTGTGGATCATGTGGGATATGCAGCATTTTTGTTTGTAGAGCCTAGTAGCCATCAAAAATGACATTCTGAGCAATGTTTGTTGAAACAACGAAGCTGACATATGATGTCACAATACCTTTGTATGTAGTGTTTTAATTTCATGTCACGCTGCATAATAAGAATAAATTTTCCTGAAGTCAAAAGCACTGCCTTGGGAGGAGCAGAATATAAGAAGGATCCATAACCATAATTGCTTTCTGTGGGCAGATCACAGAATCCACCTCTTATATTATATAATTGGTTCTGCATATTGTAAGCTGCCTTGAGTCTTAGGGGAAGGTCAGGGTATAAATATCTTCAATAAATCTAGGTATAATTATTTGCTTTTCCACTGATATAATATAAGTTTGCTTTTCCAAGCCCCACTTCAGTTTCACCGGCATTATCAGTGTTTGCAGCTTTAGTTCTTAGTTGAAATCAGATGGAAAAACAGAAGACCCATGCAATTTAAATCATGAGGAGAGGAGGAGGCAACCCTTGGCCTCTCGGTTTTCACCCCCACAGCCCCTCAAGCAGCGGTGAGGGGGCAGGAGGGAAGGTCGGGTGCTCTGAGTCATGGTGGCAGCCATGGCCAGGGGAGAGGGGAGCATCTGTGTGCCTCCAAAATATTTTACATGCCCCTCAACTTCTGAAATTCTTGCAAATGGGCCTGGCCTTGCTTCATAGTAGGAATAAACTATGTTAGAAGTAAATTGTCCTCTTGGGTTCTGTTTGTGCAAAACAATGGTTTAACCACTCTAACTATAGTTAGTTTAGTTGTCTGAATGTAGGCCACTCTGTTACCTGTGGTCAATTGGAGCCTGTCAAGCCAGGATCTGAAACTACTTTATTAACCACAGTTAAGTTTTGCATGCTCTCTGAATGCAAAGATCCTGGCTTAATTCTGGCTTGTCGTTCGATGAGGACCCTCTGCCAGGTTGTGGAAAGAAGAAAATCGAATCAGTATTTGTTATGGCATACCAAGATGCGTCAGGCAGCTGTGAGCTGAACCCTGGTTTCACAATCTAATGGTAGTTAAAATAAATGATGAGTTTGTGGGGTGTCCAAAATAAGCGTTAGAATAGTAATGTTCAGAACTACATAGCAAGTACTAAACATTTGTGGTTCAGTTACCCTTGTGGATGTGTTGCGTCAAATAACATACGAGTTCCATTTAGTTCAATAAATATTGGTAAAGGGGAATAGGTATGAATATGCAGTACAGTTTAATTCTATCAGGGCAAGATGTGTGTGGTTTTAAAACTTCTGATTTTTTTTTCCCTAGGGATAATCACAGCTAGATTTCTACCTTTTGTATCAGAATATGCATAAACTGTGAGCTTCTAAAGTTTTGTTAAAACAAGTGGTATCTAGGAAGTCTATGGGAAAAAAACTTAGTATTCCAACTTTGATTTTGTAATAAAAAACAAAAACAAAAACAAAAAACTTCAACACTTTTGGCCTTGGTACATCTTGAATCAAATCAAAGTATTGATTTGAAGCTTGAGATATGCTTCTTCCAGAGTGTTTTGATCCATTATTCTGTCTTAATTATTTTAAAAGTTTCCAAGCTGTGTACAGAGAAGAGAAGGAAAAGCAAGAAGGGTATAATCAAAGAACTGGGGGACAGTTTCCCAGAGTGACTCTTAGTCTGTTTTTTCACATGCCCATCTGAGTTTTGCACTGTGAAGAAACTTTTTCTTTCCATTTGTCTTAGGTCCTGCTCTTTCTGAGTCTGACTACCTAGTCTGTCTGTCTGTCTGTCTGTCTTTCTTTCTTTCTTTCTTTCTTTCTTTCTTTCTTTCTTTCTTTCTTTCTTTCTTTCTTTCTTTCTTTCTTTCTTTGATGTGATATTATGAATCTCCTTATACTGTTCCAGTGTCTTCCACTGAATGACAGATGGAGTGGTCCTACTTCATAAATGGAATATCTCTAAGCAGCCTCAGGTGTTATTTCACAGCTTACTGAAGTTACTTCAGACAGGCTTCAGATGTCTGTCTTAATTCCTTTCAAACATTCTCTTTCAGCTTTTCTCTCACTCTCCAGCTGTGCAGGTGTGAAACTTGAAAGCTCTTAAGTGTGTGAATAGCAGGTGTCTGATGTGGAAGGACAGGTGCTTTTATATACTCTTGTGCTCAGGTTCTGGCTCAATTGACTGTGTAAGAAGGTTGATTTCTGGTTGCATTTCAACCTCCCTAAATCCATGTGTGATTTCATTCTGAGTCAGCCCCTGAGAGACTGCACAGAGCATTCTGCCTCTGAGGCGGAGGCCATCTCTGTGGGTTATTCCCATCCATTCTTCAGGGAGGCAGGAAATACTTTTTTCTACTTCCTGTTGGCGCGTTCGGAATGACCCGCCCTTCAGTTCATTTCCTGCCTCTACAGGGAGAGCAGCTTAGATCAAGCCTTGCCTATCTAACTCTTAAACTCTAGATTTTCTTACATATTTTCCGTCATAACTACCTTTATATACTTCCTTCACTGTTTTGCCTTATATTCTAACTCATTTTGATGAAGACTAACAAATAAAATCTGCTGCATTCTCCCTTACAGGAGAATGTTCCTCCATGTTCTGTGTTTCCTTTTTATATCTTACCACTTTTCTCCTCTGCCTCCCTCCCCCTCTCTCTTCAGAGGCCTACAGAGGATCGATACTTTTTTGCACTTTTGAAGTGCTCCTACATAATATTTTTTCTCTCACCAAACGGTGGAGGCAGAACACTCAGAGGCTTTTCTGACTGACAAGGAGTCAGAGGCGTCCACAGCTGTGATTGCTGCATACCTTTTAGGCGGGGCCGACATGCCTTCATGGCTTGCTCGTGCCATCCGTCTCGATGGAGCGCAGCAGTCAGCGACACTGGCGGCCAAATGACAGGCCAAGAAGTGCCATCTACTTTCAGGTGGGGCCAACTTGCCTTTGTGGCTTGTTTGTGCTATCCATCTCAACAGAGCCCAGCAGGCAGCGGCAGCGGCAGTCAAATGACAGGCCAAGAAGCGCTGCTTGCTGGTAGAGCATGCCAGTCCTTCAGGGCTGTCAGTAGCTGGTGGTGGCCATTTTGGAGCCTCGGAGTCTGCATCTACTCCATTCCCTCCACATCAACTGGCAATGGCTGACAGTGACAGAGGTGCCTGTTCAGCATACCAGACGGAGCAGGGTCCTCACAGAACCGCCTTCCTCAGTGGTAAAATATCCAATTCTGGGAGTTTATTTATTCCACATTGGGGTGATGCCTTCTGCAGAAACATGCAAGAGGGGATGGCTTCTTTCTGCCCTAAGATGGCACTTATTTCACAGGGCTCTGATCAACCTCCTCAAACTTCTCAGCCCCTTCTGCCCTGGGTCACTAAGGCACCCAGGTAGGCTGTTACCCAAACAAAGAGATGGAGAAGCCCTGGAGCAGAACCTAGGTTATTTGACTCTGTGCCTGACGACTGTGTGGAGGGGGAATCCCTATCAAATCGGAGGAGGAGGAAGAAACCCAGGTGGCTTTCTTAACAAAGGCTATAGCAGCCCTTGCATTTCATGCTTACCTTCCACATGCATAGGAGCTTAAGGCTTCTTGTAGAAAGGTTATGGCCACGAGTACTAATGAGTTTTCCCTTTCATACTGTGGCTGAATATTTGAATGTCACCTCAGGGTGGAATGGGGCAAACCTGACTCAAATGGGCAGTTTCCACATTTGTCTAAATGCTTTATGCTCTAATTATGCTGATGAGTTATTACAGGTCTCCCCAGTTGATGGGCCGTGGCAGCATTGCAGTCTACTGGTCTGCTTCCTGAGGATGGTGAGAGCTTCCACTACAGCCTCCATCACATCCAGAGCAACAATCGTCTGGGTCCGCAGGGTTAGCCAGGTCTTGTCAGAGAACAACCACTGCCTCCTTGAAGGCACTAGCAGGAGGCTGAAGGCTTCCTTCTTTCTTGCTGATGCCACCTTAGACAGCTTAATGTTCATGTCTAAGGCCATGACTTCCACCACTGTGGCTAGGAGGCTGAGTGCTTGGCCTGCAGGCATGCTTCCCAAATCTATGGTATCTGCATTCCAGAGGGATAGTCTTCTTGGTGATTGCCTTGGTAGATATCTGGTGAAGACACATGACTGGAAACACACTGTGTCTCTGTACATCTGTCACTTTGATAGGGAAATCACTCCTTTTGTGCTTAGTACTCCTTGCCCAGGTTTTGGTCTGTGCCCCCCCCCAAGGCAATGTGAGTCCAATCCCATGCAAGCATGGCTGCATGTCCCTTCCAATGGGAGTCAGGTTTTTGACCTTCCTTCTGGTCTGGAGGTATTCTCAAGAAGACTTGTGGACCCTAGATGTCATTGTTCATGGCTACACCTTAAAATCCACAATCTCCCATTGGAACGACTTATTCAGTCTCTGGTGTTCAAGGTCTGCATCCAAAGAATAATCACTGAACAGGCCATACAGCATTTTGTCACATTTCAATTATGCAGCCCATTCCCCTTCCAGAGTAGGATTAGGGAGTATATTCCATTTTATTCACAGTTTCTGAGAGAAATACCAATTGGAGGGCCAGTTTGGATCTCAAGTTTCTCAACAAGTTTGTCAAGCTTCAGGGCTTGCTCAGGGAATCTTTGAAGTCCATAAGAGAGACCCTTCAACCCCAGATATTTTTTTACTTCAGTAGTCCTGACTGATGTCTACTTACACATCCCCATTAATCCTGCTCACAGAATATTTCTCAGATTTGCAGTGAATGGCCAATGTTCCCAATGCTGGACACTTCCTTTTGGACTTTCCAAGACCCCCAGGGCATGTACCAAGATCCTGGTAAACCTTGTAGTCCACCTCAGGCACCAGGAGATTTATGTCCATCCATAATTGGACGCCCTTCTCATCAGGTCCAGCAGCAGCCTCTCCAAATACATTCGGGGCACCTAGTCCACTCTCCGCTCACAGCAACATGATTTTATTGTAAACCAGTCAAAGAGTTCCCTTCAACTGGGAACCATCATTGATACATCCTGCAGTTCCCTTTTCCGCCCACTGGAAAAGGTGTAGGATCCAGGCTGCTGTAATCCTGGTAATCCAGGACAACTTCTCATCCCTATTGTTTCTGGACAAACTCATGTGTCTGCTGATCTTCTGCTTAGACACAGTCCTGTGGGCCAGGCTTCATTCCAGACCACTGCAGCATTCCCTTCGTTCCTACCAGTTGTCCATCATGGGAAAGAGGATTTTTCATCTCTGGATTCCTGTATCCATCAGATCCAGTCTTCTCTGGCAGGTGAAGGTCAGCGGCCTTTGACAGGGCGAGGTAGTATATGCCCAGGTCTATAGGGAGTTCTTCACAGCTGCAAGCCCTCAACATTGGGGAGCTATCCTGAACAAGGTTCTGTTACAGGGTCAGTGGACTCTCGAAGAACAGAGTCTTCCCATCAACTTCTAGAACTCAGGGTCATCCAGCTGGTTCTGAATTACTTCAGGTTGGATCCGGCCCATCAGCCTGTCTTTATCCGGATGGACAACATCGCTACCAAGGCATATCTGTACTAGCAAGGGGCTCTCAGTCAGCTCCACAGAGTGGATTTGAGGATCTTGGCCTGGGAAGAGAGGAATCTCCTATCAGAGTGGAGTACATCAGGGGGGTGGACAGCACATGGCTGGACTGGCGGAGGGGAACGGTCCTTTCATCCCAAGATCTTCAACCTCATTCGCCAACACCTAGGATGTTCTTTCTTTCTAGGATGTCCTTTGCATCAAGCATGAATCAATTTCCTCACTTCTTTCATGGGGTATTACTGCATGAAGGTGGAGGCGATCAACGTTCTCACGTCTTCCTGCCCCAGGACTCCTCTTTGCTTCCCTCTGCTTCTACTCATTCCTAAGACGTTTTGCAGGATTTGGGAACAGGCAGCCAAAGTCATACTGGTGGCCTGTCGTAGGGCTCAACATCCTTGGCTCTTGGCGATTACAGAGATCTGCCCTCCTCTGTCTATTCCAGTCTCTCCAGACAGGCTTAATCAGAGCCTGATCTGGTGCCCCCAGGAAGACTGGCTTTGTTTTCCCACTGGAGATTGAGTGCAAAACACTCTTCTGGTTACTCTTCTGGAGTAAAAGGCTATCCAAGAGCCAATCACATGCACAACACTATCTGGACAGTTTTTGTGAGATGGTGCAAACAAAATCAGATTGAACTGTTGGCATCCTCCACTGTTTTTCTATGTTAGTTTTTCTCCAGGATGGTCTGACAGTAGGTCTGAAGTCCTCCACTTTCCACAGTCACATTGCTGCCCTTACCACAGCGATTCCTGTTTCTCTCTCGGCTTGGCTTCGCGAACGAAGATTTAAGAAGGGTGCAGTAGTCCACGTCTGCTGCAGGCTCGCTGGTGGCTGACAAGACCAATGCGGGACAGGCAGGTCCGGCCACAGCGGCTGCAGGGAAAAGTCTGATTTAGTCTGATTCCTGTTTATGGAGGATACAAACTGCCCAAACATCATGTCCTGTGTTTTCCTGCAAAATGCTATGCTCTAGGCACCTCCTCCAGTATATTGCTATCCTATTTGGAGGTTACAGTATTGTCTGCCCTTGCAAAGTCTCCCTTTCAGGGAAGTGGTGGATACTCAAGATGACTCGCTTTTTAATTGTTGTAACCTCAGCTCACAGAGTCTCGGAGATTAGTGCCTTATCTGTAAAATCAAACCTTTCATCCTTCACACAGATAAAGTAGTGCTCAGTGCTGATCCAACATTTTTTGCCTAAAATTTCTTTGAATTTTCACAGATTACAAGAGATCTATCTTCCCACATTTTGCCTACAGTCCAAGCATCCCAAGGAATTTGTGTGGCATACCCTGAATGTCCACAGAGTGCTTAATATCTACATCTCAGCCGCCCTGAGCCTGCCTTGGCGGGGAGGGCAGGGTATAAATATTATTATTATTATTATTATTATTATTATTATTATTATTATTATTATTATTATTATTATTATTATTATTATTATTATTTCAAGGACAGACTCCATCAGGAAAATGGGCAGCTGCTTCAGCAACATATCACCCTCCAGGTCTGGAGGTTGAATGTCCAAACTTCCATTAGCTTAGTTCTCAAGGCTTGTGATGTGCAGCCTACAAGGCTTCTAGCCTGGAGACACCTACCAGAATTATGGCACATTCCTTGTGTAGTTCATCCACCAGCGCAGCCGTACTTAATAGATCATTTGCAGAAGATGCTTGTAAAGCTACTGCATGTTTTCCCATTTCCACTTTTGTTTGTCATTACAAGCTGAATTATTTGGAAGAAGTGTTTTGCAACACACTGCAATAGCGGCCGAAGATGATGACCCACCCATCTAAGGGACACTGCTCTGGGAGGTCCCACAGAGATGGCCTCCGCCTCAGAAGGAGAATGACCATTGGTACTTACCGTGAAGGGTCCTTCTCCTCTGAGGTCAGGAGGCCATCTCGGCCCTCCCATCATCATCAACATTCTTGTTTCTGTGTGCTGTTCTCTTCCTTTTGCCTTTCTACCCTGTATCTCACTGGGTACTGTTATGTGGCCATTAATGCTCTTGTTTAGTACGTTTTCTTTAACAGAATTAGAGTATTACTTAAATTATGGTTACTGCTTTCGGAGTCACAGAACTGAAGGGCGGGTCATTCCAAAGGCGCCAACAGGAAGTAGAAAAAAGTATTTCCTGCCTCTTTGAAGGATGGATAGGAATAACCCACAGAGATGACCTCCTGACCTCAGAGGAGAAGGTAAGTATCAATGGTCATTTCCAGGACACCTGGCTGCTATAGCTTTGGAAACATGATAGGATGGAGAGCCTGTTAAAGCACGGAAATCTGCAGGGTTTTGTATTGGGGGTGAAAAGGAACTTCTAAAATCTCATATTTCTTAAAATGAATTTATTTGGGCAATATTTCAGTGTTTGTATATAGAGATTTTTCTTCAAAGGTTGTTTAAAATGGAATATCTAGGTTTGAGGAGGGAAACTGGTACTAACCTGTTTGCTTTCAAATGTATTGTGCTTTCTAGTTTCTGAAAGCAATAATGGAGCGGGACTACAATCTTGCCAAAAAACTTTGTCAAATGAGTAAGTATGCATGTCAATTACCTGGTTTGTGTTGTTTCTCTGTATCTCAGTTTTCTAAGTTATGAATAAGGAAGCAGTTCATTCAGTAATTTATTTCTGTCTTTCCAGCCGCTGTTTATGTGTTCAAGGACTGAATACTAGTAGCACTTTTCCTGGGAATAAGCAGGGCTTTTTTGTAGAAGGAACTCCTTTGCATATTAGGCCATACACCCCTGATGTAGCCAATCCTCCTGGAACTTACAGTAGGCCCTGCAAGAAGTGCCCTATAAGCTCTTGGAGAATTGGCTACATCAGGGGGTGCATGGCCTAATATGTAAATAAGTTCCCGCTACAAAAAAAAGCCCTGGGAATAAGCATCACTGAATAAAATGGGATTTACTTCCAAGTTAGGCCTGCTTAGAGTTGTTCCCAAAATCTATGTGAAATAGAAATGGAGTTTTTCAAGTTGGGTTGGGGAGGGTGGATTTTCAGTTTTCCATGTCAGCACTTCAACATTAATTCTCCTCTTTGTCAAATTCCAGTTCTTATATATGAACCTCAAAATCCTGAAGCCATGCAGTTTCTTCCACTTATTGAAAGAAAACTGCAATTAGGTAAGGGATTTTTGGGGGGTGGGGGGGAGGGGGACTAACTGCTGCATTACAAATGTGCTTTTCAGTAACAAAGAAAAAGCTATGTCTGAAAAAGATGATCAAGACCTTCTCCCTATCATGTTGGAGTGCTTTAAGGTTGATGATGACTGATTTGGTGGCATTATTTTATGCTGATAGCAAATGTGGTTTTTCTCCTTATTGTTGCCAAGCAGTGTCCTGACTGCAGACAGTCAACTTTCATGATGATCAAAAATGCAAACTATAAATTTGTATAAAGGAGGAGGAGAGGCTGTGATCTGCTTCACAGTTATGTGCCGAACCTTGTACGCCATTGTAGAAGTGATATATTCTGCAGCAAATAAAGTGTGAAATAAAGTCCACCATTTTAAGTACACATAGCAGACATGTGCCAAGGTACCACAATTGGTCATTGCTCCCCAGTGTGCATGTGCTCTATGTTTGGAGTCATGTGTCTCTGCTTAACACATCACATGTTTACTGTGGTAAGCACCAGTGTATCTGCATATATCTACATAAAGCGTCTACATAAGGCTGTCATTGGGTATTATGGTGATCCAAAGGTCATTCTTAAAGAAAGATTAGCAGTCTAGGCCTATTTTTTTTCCTTTCCAACCAGTCCTGGAAAATAGTATGGCTGATTCTAGTCAACAGTTCCAAAGATTTAGATGGTTGCTGTGTGCAGAGATGAAGAAATATTTCATGCACCACCATAAAAATTGCAAATGCTTAGTCAATAAAATGCTGGGATTTTTCCAGGCCTTTTCACAGTCAAAATTGTCTGTTGGCGTAAAATGAAAGCTAGATGAGTTTCTCTTCGAGACTGAGGATGGCTAGGAATATGATTAAAAAACAACAACATAATTTCCAGAAGATCATTGTACAGCAGTGAGAAGAGTATTTAAATTCTGATTCCGGCTGTGCCATTTTTATGTGTCCGTATGGCTTCACTGAATAATGTCAGCCTTGTTGGGTGTGGTTCATGTAGGAATTGCCTTTGGTTGAGCAAACCATGCAGTGCTTCAGGAACTTCATATGCAGTGCTGTCTCCCGTATGTTGCATTATGTGGCCATCGCAGTGCATCTTTCTGGGGTGAGAACAGGATGGCAGCACCACCAAACAGTGAAGAAAGGAGATCCAGCCATGGTTCAATCCAGGGCTTTTTTTGTAGCGGGAACCCCAATGTAGCCAATCCTCCTGGAGTTTACAGTAAAAAAAGAAAAGAAAAGATAAAGGTAGTCCCCTGTGCAAGCACAACAGTAGGCCCTGTAATAAGAGCCCTGTAAGCTCTTGAAGGTTTAGCTACATAAGAGGGGTGTGGCCTAATATGCAAAGGAGCTGTTGCTGCTGCAACAAAAACCCTGGTTCAATCCAATATGTAACGAAAGAGTGCTAAAATCCAACTAATAAAACAGTCTAGTGTCATCTTAAATTTATTCTGGCATAAGCTTTTTGTGAGTTAGGGTGTAGTTTGAAGTGAACTCTGATCCATGAAAGCTTATGCTAGAATAAATTTCCTTAGCCTTTAAGGTACTTCTGGACTTCTCTTTTGTTTTGCTGCTACATACTAAAGTGGCTGCCCATCTGAAATCCAATTGTTATTTATGCAAAGATATATTTAACCAAGCTTAGAAATCCCAATGTGTTTTGAGGCAAGCCTGTTTGTGATTTGTCATTAATCAGAATCTATATTCAGAATATTCCAAATAATACAGTTATTCAATATATGCCGCAAAAACAACCTAATAAACACAAGATTTAAAAACACCATATAGTCAAAGGAAGCTATAAGAGAGGAGCTCTCTCTGGCAATAAACATATATAGAAATCACATATAACTAAGGTGTTAAATTAGTACACTGTAAGCATTTGAGCATATTGTTCATAGATGATTAAGTCCACTGGTTTCATAATTGGTGGCAGGAAGTCAGTTCCTCCACATCTTCCCACTGTTGAAGGAAAACTCAGACAGTCCCATGCCCTTTTCCGTTGCTTTTCCGCTTAGATCTGAGAACCTTCTGGATCTGAGGAGAAACAGTGGGGAGATGGGATGTGGCTGCTGCTGGTACCTGGGCAGGAAGGAGGAAGGCAGGTGATGTACTCAAGAAATTCCCAAACCGCTCTAGAGTTGAGTGATGCTTGCGTTCTCTCCTTTTCCATGTTAGAAAGTATACAGGAGGCTGATGGTGAAGAAACCGATATAGGGAGCACAGATGACAGTGAAGAGGATTCTAGTGATACAGAAGACAGCGGGGCTGAAACCGAAGCAAGTTCTGAGGATTCTGATACCTAGGAATTTGGGAGTGCCAGAAATGAGTGCATTTTTTTAAAAACAAAAAACAAAAAAACTTGTTATTAAACCGGCTGATTTTATTGTATGCATTTTGAAGATTTCCTTTTATGTTGTTTTTTCCCCTACTTAACATTGCCTCAGTGTTCCAGGACTTCCATCTTGCAGTTACGGCAGCATGCAAACTTGTTGACCGGAAACATAACTCCTGAAATATATTCTTGTTTTAGCAATTGGGAAAATTTTTTTAAAACTACCGTGTGTTTTAGTAATTATTTAGATTTGATCTATGGGATAAGTTCAAGTGATCCTTATAGACTGGATTTTTTTTTTTTTTTAGGCTAGCTAGCTGTGAGGTTAGCTGTGGTTATAGGATTGACGGTGGTCAGGAGTGGAGGTCCGAGGTTCCGTTGTCCTTTGCCAAGGTAACATCTGGTTGAGTAATAGGACTGAAACAGTTGATCATTGGCAGTGCAATCATAAGCAGAGTTGTGTCCTTCCAAGCACATTGGCTTTAGTAGACTGAGAAGAGTATAACTCTGCTTAGGACTGGACTGTCATTCAGTTAATTTAGCAGCTGCTATTTTGTAATGCGAGCACTTAACAAAAAAAACACTTGGCCTCACCTTACAAATGACATTTCTCATTTACTGCAAAATCTCTTCCAAGATGGCGCCTACAGCAAAATGTGTAAGCATTTTTTTCCTCCTTTGGAATAATTGTTTTATTCACATGCAGAGTTATACAGATTTAATCAATAAATCTTTGTTGCTTCATCATATGCATTTTTGTAATCAATTAGAGGGCTTTTGTTGTTGTTCTTTTAAATTGTGTGGCTGCTGTAGCAGAATTATACACTTAACCTACAGAGTGGAATCATGGCAGAGTTCATAGCCCAGGTACTGGTTGCCCTGCCTTTTTACTAATTTGGTTTTTGCCTTTGTTGTGAGTATGGAGGTATGTATGAGTGTGCAGTTTGAATGCAAAAAGACCCTCACAATCCAAAGTTGTTTAGGAAAAACTTTTCTAGATGGTTAAAATTATACAGGCAACAAGGGGAGGTTTGGGAATTTAAATCTTGCTATAATGAGGATCTCTGAATCCCTGTTTGGGATGTTATGAGATGCAGGAATTCAAATTTGTAGAGATGAGCAGCTCTCCTGTAATAATAGCTAACATACTGGTTAAAAGAGGACACAATCCAATTTATGGGACAGATCCCAGTAGACCATAGTCAAGTCTTGCGCTCTCTCTCTCTCTCTCTCTTTCTCTCCCCCTCTCCCTCTCACCAGTTTGGTGTAGTGGTTAAGTATGCGGACTCTTATCTGGGAGAACTGGGTTTGATTCACCACTCCTCCACTTGCACCTGCTGGAATGGCCTTGGGTCAGCCATAGCTCTGGCAGAGGTTGTCCTTGAAAGGGCAGCTGCTGTGAGAGTCTTCTCAGCCCCACCCACCTCACATGGTGTCTGTTGTGGGGAGGAAGGTAAAAGAGATTGTGAGCAGCTGTGAGACTCTGAGATTCGGAATGGAGGGCGGGATATAAATCCAATATCATCATCTTCTTCTTCCCTCTCCCTCTCTCTCCCTCCCTTCCCCTGTAGTGTACAATGTCTTGTGTGTTATGTGCTGTCAAGTCATTTCAGACTTACAGCAACCCTATGTACAGTACCAGTCCTTAATGGAGAATGAGAGATTGGTTCATTCTGCCCATATGTAGTCCAGTCATCTTCCCTCCAATCCATCAGGGAACACATCTGCAAGCAACATCTCCAAGTGGAGCAAAGAGGATTGTATGGGGATATAGGTGGTCCACATACAAACAGTGACATCATTAGCTGTTACACCCCTGAAATCTCCACTGACTTAAAATGGACTCAGAAGAGTGCAACAGGCCACTTTTGAGCTCTGTCCTTGGGTAGTAGGTTAGGGTGAGAGAGGGTGGACACGCAGCAGGCTTCCAGAACAGATTGGGGATGCAGTCCTGGATCTTCTAGATCCTAATCTTACTGTCTAGCTACTGCACCGCACTGGCTGCCATGAATATGAGGACACACAATTTCTTATTAGTAGCTTGTTCTCTCAGTGCCATCACAGATTTGAGGATTTTTGGCCTTGATACAAGGTGTCAAGATGCACATGTCCCCACTCACCTGGTGACTCCTGGCTGCATAAGTGCTAGACAGCAAACTAGAAGAAGAAGAAGAAGAGTCTCAGAGCGGCTCACAATCTCCTTTACCTTCCTCCCCCACAACAGTCACCCTGTGAGGTGGTGGGGCTGAGAGGGCTCTCACAGCAGCTGCCCTTTCAAGGACAACCTCTGCCAGAGCTATGGCTGACCCAAGGCCATTCCAGCAGGTGCAAGTGGAGGAGTGGGGAATCAAACCCGGTTCTCCCAGATAAGAGTCCGCACACTTAACCACTACACCAAACCGGCTCTCCGGTGCCTCCCTGCTCATTTCCTTTGGACCTGCACAGGCAGCTGATTACAAATCACAGGATCCAGACTTTCTGTAGACCAAAAGATAGGTGGGATAGACCATTGGACAGAAGATGCTCAAAGGGCAACAGTTCACAGTAGGCAACTTCTGTCTTCTCCCTCTACATCCAACATCCAATCTGGTCTGCATGTATCATGCAGGATTTCATAAACATGATTGAAAGAATAACATAGGTGCATTGGAAGCTTTCCGCCTGGAATCTCACTACCAGCAGACAGCGGTAACAATCCATTGCCATTGTTTGGATGGAGACCTCCCCTGGTTCGGGGAGGGGGCGGTGAGCCAGGCTAGCCCAGTTTCATCAGATCTCAGAAGCTAAGCAGCATCTGCCTTGATTAGTATTTGGATGGGACACCACCAAAGAAGTCCAGGGTCATTGCTACAGGGTCATGGCAAACTAACTCTGTTAGTCTTTTGCCTTGAAAACCTTTCGGGATTGCCGTAAAACAGCATAAGAGCCCTGTGGCGCAGAGTGGCAAGCTGCACTATTGCATTCCAAGCTCTGCTCATGACCTGAGCGATCATGGCGGAAGCTGGATTCAGGTAGCCGGCTCAAGGTTGACTCATCCTTCCATCCTTCCAAGGTCAGTAAAATGAGAACCCAGCTTGCTGAGGGGAAAGTGTAGATGACTGGGGAAGGCAGTGGCATACCACCCCATAAAAAATTTGCTGTGAAAACGTCATGATGTGACGTCACCCCAGAGTCGGAAATGATTGGTGCTTGCACAGGGGACTACCTTTACCTTTAATTTATACACACCCTTAAATAATACAAACATGTAACTTACAAACGTGTAACTAATATGCACCCTTAAATAATATCCTTGTTAAATGGCAAACAAGGGAAATTTCAACAGAATTCTGCTAACATAACTTTTTTATTTTATCTGCAAGATTTACCAAGGGTCTGCTGAGGGAACACTGAAGATATGCATCTATTAATGGACATCTTATACAGATAATGTCAGGCATTATGTGTATCTCCTTCCATCTCCACATTGGGGTGCTCTCTTTATTGTGCCATAAAGCTGTGTTTCTCCAGCCCCCTAATAAACCATTGCATCACCTTTGCTACCTTCTGCTTTTCTTCACTTGGTTAATGACATTTCTTCAATAGATTTGGATCTATTCTTAACCTGTTCTTGTTTCCCATTCCTGTTTTAAAATGTTTCCGTTTTCAATCTGTAAGCATTTTGAATGTTCTCTGTAGGATACTGACAGGTGTGAAGCTATGAGAAGACTCCTGGTTATAGGCACATGAACTCTGTGATCCCAGTAAGCACTTCCAAGGGCTGAAGAACAGATATCAAAAAAATCACCAGCCATAGACTGACCTTGCCTGAGCAGAAGGGTAAGAAAACGTCTGATCAGCTACAAGCCTTTTTTGCTGCTGTCATCTTAAGAATGTGTGCCTAATTAAGAAAAAAACCAAGCATGTGTTCATATGCAAGCCATAAGAGTACTTACTGTCAGCTCTGGGAAAGGCATTCTTATAATGGCTTTATGTTCTTTACATTACTTTAATGTCAGGTGATGCAGATGCTTGAATATTGACAATGTCTGTTTTAACCTAACATTTGAACCTCAGCATGGAATCCAGGAGTCTGAGAAAATAACTTACCTTGTGATCTTGGTGGTGCTGTACAGAGATTAACTTATCTTGTGATCTGGATGGCACTGTACGAAGATGAAAGGCTTAGGAGACAAATATTTATTTCATTTTTTTATAAATAGTAAAACTCAAATATTACATATATTACACTTTTTCCAACTATATTGCAGACGTCCCATTTATTTGTATTATTCATAGCTGTTAAAGAAATAACAATTCCTTGCTTACTTAATATTTCTGCATGGATAAATAGATTTTTAACAAATTAGTTACCCCATGTGGTTCTCTACATCCAAGGATGTGGAATGATTCTTCCCTGCTGTGAAAGCACAGCACCCTTGCCTATACAGGTAGATAATAAAGTACAGGTAAATAATAAATCTTATTTCTTCCCTTTGTATTGATCTCTATACACTATTAGTCTGCCCTCCATAGCAACTGTTTTGCCACTTGACTAAACAAAATGCCAAGCTGGATGGACCACCAACCCTAAACCTAACCAATCTGATCTAGCAGGACTCTTCATCTGTTTTGTCCCCTTCCCTTTTGGTGTACAGAAGCAACAAGCCAGACAGTTCCAGGAAACCTGCTTGTAGTTCCCATGTACCCATGTAAGTTTCTTCCCTTCTACACTGATAGTTACTTGAAATGCCTGTTTTGAGAAGTAAAGCTTATGCTCACTCCATTTTCTTCTCCTTGGATTAACAGTTGATATGATCTCAAGTATGAAGCTAAAAAAGCAAAACCCTAAGCTACTTACTTAACTTGAATGGCATCTCCCCCTCCTCCAATAATATCATACAAATAGGACCTGTGAGTGTTTCATGAGGGTTGGGGAAGGACCAGGGCTTTTCTTGAGCAGGAACTCACAGGAATGCAGTTCCTGCTGGTTTGGCATCAAACCAAATGGTTCCTGCTGGGCTTTTTCTACAAAAAAAAGCTCTGTGTGAAACAATGTTTATGTCAGGGGGTGTGGCCTAATATGCAAATGAGTTCCTGCTGGGTTTTTTCTACAAAAAGAGCCCTGGAAAGGTCTCATCTAAGAGGAAAGGCATTATCTAATTCACACTTCCTGCATGATCTCTTAAACAGTGAGCTGGGCTTCTTAAAGGAACAGGGTGGGGGTGGGGGTGGGGGGATTTATAGGTTATGTATATATTATTTTCCTCCCCCCCCCCACCCCAAGGATGTATATCAGAGTGTATGAGCTACATCTTTCCCCCCTGCACAGCCCTAAGGATAGAAGTGTCACAAACAGTACCAAATTTAATTCAGACAACTCAGTGTTCAAAGGTGGCACCATGTCACAAAACAGACTGCCAAACAAGTAAATTAAAGGCCTTGATCTAGTCCAGAGTTTCCCATTTGCAGGGTCACAACCCGGTACCAAGTCATGGAAGCCTCAATACTGGATCACAAGAAAAGCCAAAGCTAGCCCCACCCCCAGCAAAGAAAAGTGTTGTGCAGAGAAGAGCTAGGCTTGAAGATTGACACAGGCTACAAGGCTTGAGCGCCATTTTTCTTCCTTCTTCCCCCGTCTCTGTGTTGTGCAGAGAAAAGCTAGGCTTGAAGACTGGCACAGGCTGCAAAGCCTGAGCCCCGTTTTGCTTCCTTCCATCCCCCAATGTCTCTGTGTTGTGCAAAGAGGAGCTGGGCTGCCTCTCCTTCCTTCTCCCCCCCTCCCAGTGCTTGAGAAAAAAGCCGAAATCCACTGGCACTTTAGACCCATGAAGTGTTCTTCAATGTATGAGCTTTCATGTGCTTGTATGAACTTCATATAACTTGAAATTAATTCATTAATTGCAGCACAATTCTCTTCTACCTTTCACAGCAATTTCCCAATGTTTCAGCCAAGGAAAAAATAGCTGTCAAAAGATTTTCTTGAAACCAAGCTAGCTTGGTCGTAGCTTGAGGCAGGTTCCAGTAGTAGCAGCTGAAGGAAGGGCCTACTAAATGTGTCAGCATATTTTGAAGTAGAGCAGCTGCCACGGCCCAGTGTGGGTGGTACACAGTGCTGGCATTCCTGATGGCAATGGCAACAGCACTTCCAACTGCATACACTGGCCAGTGCTGTTGAGCAAGGGGTGTGTAGGTGGTGCAGGCAATTGAACATGGGCATTAGGAGTGCTTGCAAGCTGGAGAAGAACACACAAACAGATAGGTGCATGCAGGTGTGGGGGTGGAAAGAGGGGACCCTGGGAATGTATGAAAAAGTGGTAGACAGTCCACTTTCCACCCCCATTTTGGCTCAGCATGAGTTTTAGAGAGATTTTTCAGAAGAAGAGGCAGGTTTGGGGAGTGCTCTGGAAATGACATCACAGGAAGAGGTGGAGTTTTGGTTCAGTGTGCCCCGGAAGTGACATCGCTTGGCCCTTAACCTGGAAGTGATGCCACAGGAAATGACATAATTCCTGTCTCCTGGCTCCACTCCCAAATTTTAGTGGGCCACGAAGGAGAATTGTAAAAATAACTGGGCCACAGGGGGGGAAAGTTTGGGAAACCCTGCTTTACAGGCTTTCTTTACACCACCCCTCCCACCTTCTGACTAGGATAAAAAGAAATCTACATTTCTACTCTACTGTGTCTGATGAAGGGAGTGGCTCGTACTCCAAAAATCTTGTCTGTCTCTGAGGTGCTCCTGGGCTTGAATCTAACTGCAGAACTAACTAACTCAAATTCTACTGCAGAACAACATGGCTCCCTTCTGAAACTGTTGTGAAAAATATAAGTCAAGAGTCACCAGCGTGGTGCTGGTGGGTGCTGTGGTGCTTGCCAAGTGTTTTTGAAAAGCGGATGAGACCAAGTGGGACTTTTGTCCAGTGAGCTTCTGACTGGGAATTGGAAATCTTATTGGCTTCAAATTTAAACGCTTCAACAACATTGCTTTGGAAGCAGCTGCCACCTCAGCGCAAGGATCTTCACTATGTGACTGAAGGTAAACTGTGGCAGCCTTTTAGTGGCAACTGTTTTGTGGCTCTGCCCATCTCATTGAGTCAGAATTCCAAAGGTGCTTACAGGTTCACAAATATTGGGGATTGCAGATATAAGTCAATATTAGTTGAATAGGTTCTAGGCTTTTTTAAATCTCAAAAACAGCTTTCTCCCTCAGTTTGGCTTGGTTTATATGTTAGCTAGATAAAGACAACAGACACAGTCATGACTGGACTTTTCACTGGACTTCTTGGGCTATCAAGTCAGTTACATAAAAACATAAGAAGAACCCTCATGGATCAGGCCAATGGTCCATCTACGCCAGCATTCTGTCTCACACAGCGGCCAACCAGTTCCTCTGGACAGCCAACAACAAGGCACAGAGGCTGAGGTCATCCCCTGATGTTGCCTCCTGGCTCTGGGATTCCCCTTAGTCAACATGGCTACCAGCCATTGATAGACTTATCCTCCATGAATCTATCTAATCC